>NC_072803.1:3636363-3939393 GCF_028583425.1 Eublepharis macularius
ACTGTTATCCCTTAAACATTACAACCGTTCCCTTTTTTGTAATAGATCCGGAGGAGTTCGCCATGTTAGTCTGTAGTTGCAAAATAGTCGTCCAGTAGCACCTTTAAGACTAAACAACTTTATTGTGGCATAAGCTTTTGACGATGCGTCTGATGAAGAGATCTGTGGTTCTCAAAAGCTTGTGCTACAATAAAGTTGGTTAGTCTTAAAGGTACTACTAGACTACTGTTTTGTAATGATGTTTTGAATGAAGGGAAATGTTACAGTGGGTTGGATCCCATGGGTCAGTTCTGTTAGCATTGGTGCTTTTCCCTGGAGCAAGGAGCCCTCTGCTGCTATCATAGGGTCTCCCACTGTTGGAAGATTTCTGTGCAAGCAGGAAATACCACAACCACTGGCTTGGAATCTCTAGGTCTAGTCCACCGAGTCTGTTCTTGGCTTTCACTCAAGCTATGCTTACATTTCATTCATTGTGCTTTCGTTGTATGAAAACCATCAAAAACTACACGTTCCTGCGATTCAGAGGAGTTAGCCATGTTAGTCCATAGTAGCAAAATAGAAAAGAGTCCAGTAGCACCTTTAAGACTAACCAACTTTATTGTAGCATAAGCTTTCAAGAACCACAGCTCTCTTCGTCAGATGCAACTTTATTGTAGCATAAGCTTTCAAGAACCACAGCTCTCTTCATCAGATGCAACTTTATCGTAGCATAAGCTTTCAAGAACCACAGCTCTCTTCGTCAGATGCAACTTTATCGTAGCATAAGCTTTCAAGAACCACAGCTCTCTTCGTCAGATGCAACTTTATCGTAGCATAAGCTTTCAAGAACCACAGCTCTCTTCGTCAGATACAACTTTATTGTAGCATAAGCTTTCAAGAACCACAGCTCTCTTCGTCAGATGCAACTTTATTGTAGCATAAGCTTTCAAGAACCACAGCTCTCTTCGTCAGATGCAACTTTATTGTAGCATAAGCTTTCAAGAACCACAGCTCTCTTCATCAGATGCAACTTTATTGTAGCATAAGCTTTCAAGAACCACAGCTCTCTTCATCAGATGCAACTTCATTGTAGCATAAGCTTTCAAGAACCACAGCTCTCTTCGTCAGATGCAACTTTATTGTAGCATAAGCTTTCAAGAACCACAGCTCTCTTCGTCAGATGCAACTTTATCGTAGCATAAGCTTTCAAGAACCACAGCTCTCTTCGTCAGATGCATCTGACGAAGAGAGCTGTGGTTCTTGAAAGCTTATGCTACAGTAAAGTTGGTTAGTCTTAAAGGTGCTACTGGACTCTTTTCTACAAGTTCCTGCATGAACAAGAGCATCCTGAGAGGTGAATGACAGCCTCAGCATGGGAACTATCTCCAGTAATGTGTGGATGCAGCTCTAGAGGTTCTGCTGTCATCACCAGTCAAATGGGCTATGTAGAAGTGTGGACTTTAAAACAGGACCACTGAGGCCGAAACTTCCCTTTCTAGATCCCCAAAAGCAAGCATGCATCAAATCTTTCTCCACCGAGGGCAGAGCTGGGTTTGAAGCCCATTGGAAGGTTGCTAAACTGAAGGGGGAATCCATTAGCATAGAAGCCCTGCACAGGCTCCTGTTCCTCTCCTGTATGTTTCCTTCTTTCCTATCCCTATCTTCTTTCTGCATGGTCAGACAGCTTTTTTTTCTGTGCTAGGAAAGTCCAGGGCTTTTTTTCAGCTGGAACGTGGTGGAACGGAGTTCCGGCACCTCTTGAAAATAGTCACATGGCTGGTGGCCCCGGCCCCTGATCTCCAGGCAGAGGGGAGTTTAGATTGCCTTCTGCACGGGCAATCTAAACTCCCCTCTGTCTGGAGATCAGGGGGTAGGGCCACCGGCCATGTGACCATTTTCACCGAGGGCGATTTAAACTTTAAAAAACTCTCCACTTGTTCCTGCTGACCCAAAGTGATGTCATTGTGCAGTCCTGAGTTCCACCACCAAGTTCCACCACCTCTTTACCCAGAAAAAAAAAAGCCCTAGGAAAGTCCATCTATGTTGATGATGATCTGTGAAACTTGGACTCTGAGAATGGCATTAGAAATTAACAAATCCAAAATGCAAGGTTTCTCAGCTGACTGCTAGCACAAAAGGTGTCCCTTCGATCTCCTAATATTACCTATGAAGCAGAACATTTAGAAAGCCACGGCATCCTTGAATTCAAAATCCCTGTCTGATGCCAAAAATCAGGGCTCAGCAAGTCTAAGCTGGTGCACAAGGAATGGCAATTTGCTGTTGACTGGCGCCCAGCCTGAGCTTTCGCAGCAACACAACATGCAGTGGGAGTTAATAATAATGCAAGGGAAATTTGGTGATCATGTTTACCGCTATTCAGTAACAAAAGCATTTGCCGCTTGTGGGCCAAAGAATGAGCTCAGCTTGCGCTAATGATATGAAAGGCAAATTGCCCATATAAATTCAGCATCATAAAACGGAGCTGGCTGAGGAATGCATCAACTGGTGATGCACAGCAAAATAATAACAGCTACTGTATTGTCTTCCCCCCTGTTGTCGCAGGTATTCGCGCTGTCTTTGAGGCAGGTAGTGAGCAAGGAAGTGCTGAGCTGTGAGCAGGTCTAGCTGTGGAAGTCAGGCAGGTGTCACCAGAACTCAGGCAAGAGCACCTGAGTCTGGACTAGTCCCTGCTGGCCCGGAGTGTCACCAATATTGCCAAAGAGCCGAGCCGTCTTCCCAGACCTCCATTCCTAAGACCTCAAAAGAAAGCAACGTATGGGTGTGTTGGAACTCTCTCACTCCTCACACACCGCAAGAGTCACACCTTAGTTATTCAGATTAATCACCCTAGACTTTGGGGGTCTTGTCTTTTACTTTGTTTCCCCCCTACTACTTAGAATCATAGGGTTGGAGGTACCTCCAGGGTCATCTAGTCCAACCCCCTGTGCAATGCAGGACATTCACCTCTCCCCCCCCCACATACAAACACCTCCAGTGACCCCCAGCTCCATGCCCAAAAGATGGGAAAACACCATCAGGATCCCTATCCAAACTGGCCTGGGGAAAATTGCTACCTGACCCCAAGGTGGCGATCAGCCTTACCCTGGGCGTGTAAGAAGGGGCCATGAGACCTAAACACTTGTTTGACCCCCTTCACTGACTCCCACTTCCCTGTTAGATCTAGTTTTTAAAATGACTTCTTTCTGCTTTTAAATCTCTCCATTGGGCTTGCTCGATGTCCTTCTCTTGTTGGAACTGTGGCTTCCGTCTCCTTTCTCACATCTCTCTCGTTTGTCTTGTGGCCCCTTGTCTCGGAAACCCCAGACGTCAGCAGCTCTTCTTCTTTGTCCCTCTGCTAGAGCTTAAACGGCCTCTGGGGAGGAGCTGTGGCTCAGTGGAAGAGCCTCTGCTTTGCATACAGAAGGTCCCAAGTTCTATCTCCAGTTAAAAGAGACAGATTGTAGGTGATGCCGGAAGAGACTCTGGAGAGCTGCTTCCAGGCAGAGGAGACCATGACCTTGATGAGCTGATTCAATATAAGGCAGCTTTATGTGTTCATCTAAAAACCTCTCATCTACTGAGCCTTTCCTTTTCTTCACCACGTTCTTGTTGGTCTTGGTCTTTTTAAAAAAAATACTGTATTCCTTCAGGCACTTCTAGCACAATGCCTGATATCTGATGCACTTTACAAATAATATGTATTATTACCTCTCCATTTTTAAGATTACACACTTCGGTGTCTTCCAGACAGCCGCGCGGATCAGTGTTCTTCTCGCCCCTGAGGAGCCTCCTGCCACAGCACATTCGGGATGGTTATTCCATATTGCGGGCTTTTATGTGGACCTTCCCCAGCTGTGTGTTCTACCTTTCTTTACAGGCTGTTCAGTTCACACCTCTCTCCCCCCCACCCTTTACAGTGCAATCTATCAAACACACTCCGTTTGTTCAGGCTCTGTATCACTGTGCTGCTTAATCAGTTACCACCCCCAAAGCCTACTAGTGAATTGTACCTTGCATACATAGACACCTAGAGCAGAAAGGTACCTCCAGGGTCATCTAGTCCAGCCCCATGCACAGTGCAGGGAAGTCACAGCTACCCTCAGTAACCCCTACTCTAGGCCCAGAGGAAGGCAAAAAACCTCCAGGATCTCTGGCCAATCTGGCCTGGAGGAAAATTCCTTCCTGACCCCAAAGTGGCTATTGGCATTACCCTGGGCATGTAAGAAAGAACCATGAGAGCCAAGCACGGGCTCATCCCTCCATGCCCGCCCTCTCTTGATCTGTGCATATTCCGATTAAGTCAGAGAGTCATCGTAGCTGTTAGATGGCCATCTAGCCTCTTCTGAAATACCTCCAAAGAAGGAGAGCCCACCACCTCCAGGGAAGCCTGTTCTACTGAGGGACCGCTCTAACTGTCAGGAAGTTCTTCCTAATGTTTAGCCCAAAACAATTTTGCTTTCATTTTAACCCCTTGTTTCTGCTCCAACCCGCTGGGGCAACAGAGAACAACTGTGCCAATCTTTGATTGTTTTGCTGCATTCCCACGTTTGACTGGTTATTTTGACGGGATACACTGTCTTTCCTTCCTTTTTAAAAATAATATTGAAAGAATTTAGCATAGCTATGATCATATATGATTGCAGGACTAAGGGGGTGTTGCTTTGGAAGATTATTGCTGAGGAACTTCAAAAAAAACCTTTCTCCGTTTTGTTGTCCCGTTCTATTAATCAATAAAGATTTTTGCTGTGTTTGTACTCTTTATGACAAGATTTAATTCATTATTATTATGCACAACTTTCGTTCATGGAAAGTGTGCCTGTATGTGTGAGTGTGTGTGTGTGTGTGTGTGGGGGGGGTTAATGGTTAATAATACTTAGGCACATTTTGCTTCAGCTCCACCTAACCACCAGTAAATTGTCATTAATGTCAAGAAATGCCTTTGTAGCTGCATTCTGATTTGTGAATCGTTGCTCGTGAACTTTTGAACAGGCCAGTTACTGTACTGGGCTGTTGCCAGCGGGTGTCCCTTTAGTTGGTTTCTGCAGAGGGCATGCTGGGCAGGATGGGGGCATGGGTGATGAGAAGCACCCTGGAGCTTCTCCTCACCCCAGACTGATACCAAAGCAATGAATTCCCTTTCTTCCCAGGAGCCCTGATGGGCTCCTACAAGCTTACCTTCTCTCTTTCGATTGCATATTGAAAAGGAACTTAGGTGTCAGTCCTTGGCAAGTAAATCCCCAAGTTCGCCACATCAATCATACAGCTGCTTTGGTTGAAGTAACTTTTATTAGAAATCTATCAGGTTCAAGGTGCTCAGGCAGTGGAATGGGCAGAAGTGACGTATTGAGGGAAAGCCTGGTTAGTTATAGGCAGGGCTTTTTTTCTGGGAAAAGAGGTGGTGGAACTCAGTGGGTTGCCCTCAGAGAAAATGGTCACATGGCTGGTGGCCCCGCCTCCTGATCTCCAGACAGAGGGGAGTTGAGATTGCCCTCCGCGCCGCTGGAGCGGCGCGGAGGGCAATCTCAACTCTCCTCTGTCTGGAGATCAGGGGGTGGGGCCACCAGCCATGTGACCATTTTCAAGAGGTTCTGGAACTCCATTCCCCCGCGTTCCCCCTGGAAAAAAGCCCTGGTTATAGGGTAATGTCCCACCCCCAGGTTAGTAGCCTGTTGAAATTCTGGTGCGAACGCCAGAGACAAAAAGTATCAGAGTTTAGACTATGATAGACACCAATAGCAAGTTGAGTATGAAATCATCCCTGTTCTCAGGGAAGATACAATTCAGACTAGCTGCATCTGGCTTCAAGGTTGTGAGCTACAGAAGTGAAAGTGTTTAACTTCAAAGCTGAGATAACACACTGAACTTTGAAACAACAGGCATTAAAAGGTACTCAGAACTCTCCATAGGGTCAGAGGATTAATAGGTTGCACATAAGATACCCATGGCATGTACTGCAGGCAGGCACACATGACACTGGGACACAGTGCACACAGAGTTTAAAAATGGTGTCCAGCCACGGCAACCGGGCGGGCTCTTAAAAGGATCCAAGTGGCAGCGAGGAGAGGGTTGGCTCCTTGTTTCCGACCTTCTGATTGGCCATTGCTGGTTCATTTAGCACATAATAAAAATTCAGCACACACCAAACCAAGCTGGTGAGGCAGGCAGAGCAATGAGAAATGGGACAGGCTGGTAAATGAAGTAGTGGGCGATTGTAGAGATATGATTTAGATGATTGTATTCATATTTTATGTTTTTCCATTTGAGTTTCTTATTTGGAATAAATAAAAAACTAACAAAAAAGGAAATGGGACTGGCATTACAGACAGGCAAATAAATGAAACCAAGCCATTTCAGAGAAAAGAGTACTGGAAGGAAACAGATTTCAGAAAGAGCAGAGGGGAAAATGGAGACAAGCCGGGACTGCAAGGGATACGTAGTGGAGCTGCCAGGAAACAATGAAAGAAACTGGTAACAAAGGGAAACGAAAGTGGGACATTGAGGCTGTCTGGATGATGCCTTGAGACTCATCCTCCTCAGCAAGTTTTCTCAGAAATAACAGCTTTTTTATTCAATGGGGTTTATGCCCAGGAAAGTGATCTTGGGGTCGTAGACTAACTGTGCCATCTCAAGAAGAGTTACCCCTTTCTAAGCCCACTGGCTTCCATAGACTTGATTCATCTTTTTTTAATGAAGATTTTTTTTATTTTATTAGTAAGATTAAAAGCCTAGTAAAAAGGGCAAAGAAATAAAAGAAAAAAGTAAAGAAGAAAGAATACAGAAAAAAGAAATACAAAGATTAGAAATAACAAAAAAAAACCCCAATGATAAGTATTTCATTTTCCATTTTTCACTACAATACCTATAATATTTTAACAAATATTAGGGTATCTCCAAAATTTACCTTTTCCAATACTGCCCCCCTTCTATTTATTTGCCCCAAATTTATCTTCTTAAAAATCGAAGCCGCAAAGCATGAGTTCATTTTTTCTCGTCTCACACAGAAAGTCAATAAGGGGTTTCCAGTTAACCATAAAAATAGACAATAGACAATGTTTTATCTCTGATCAGAGCTGTAAATTTAGCCATCTCCACTAACTCCGTCATTTTCATAATCCAGTCCTCGACTGAAGGCAATACTGTAGGCGTTCCATGGACTTGGAAGAGTGTCACCCTACTTAAAGATCTCTTTCCCGCCATACTGGCATGGTGAAGACCTGCTGCCTTTGAGTCCATAAATCCATGGAAAAATATTTGTGAAGGAATATAAAAAACACAAAGGGCTTTTTGTAGCCCACACAACGAGCTTGCGTTGGAGACTCAGGCAAAATCCGTCTGAGGATCAACGAGGATTGCTGAGGGCAGTGACAGGCTGACAGGTCCAGTAACAGGGCACATCGTTCCTTCTCTCTTCCTCTATTGTCTCTACTCATACAAGTTTAGCAGATTTCGCCAGTGCTTAAAAACAGGACAAATGTGTTGGATCAGAGACAACAATGGAGCACCACAAAGGCAAGTTTAGCGCAGGGTCAGGCCTGCCGCCTTTGGAGCTTTAAGATCTATTGACTGTTTTGAGTTTGTTTAATGCTTGAGAGCTTCTCCTAAGACACATCTATGGCGTAAATTGTAAATGGCCTCTCCTCCCCAGAGCCTCTAATTTGCAATGTGTGCCCCTCCCAAATATGAGAGGGAAACGGCTTATTTCTGCAAAGCTCATCTCCCCTGGGGATGGCTTTCAATAAAACAGAAGATTAGTTTTGCCTCTTCCTAGGAACGGGAGGTGTACAAAATCATTGGCTTCCCTAGTTTGGGCCTACTCTAATTGCCTCTTGCTGTACACGATCAGTTTTAAGTTAATTGATCTGAAATGTGATGAGTTTTAAAGTGGGGAGCTGGAATTTTCCGTTTCTGAATTGTAGGATCACCTGCAAAACTTTGAACAAGTTAAGACTGTGATATTATATACCTAATTCTGCCTCGAAGCATCTGAGTTACTGTCAGCATTGTCATCTTCCGGGTGAGGCCTAGAGTTTCTCAGAATTACAGCTCCTCTCCAGAGGAGTTAGCTGTGTTAGTCTGTAGTCGCAAAATAGTACAGAGTCCAGTAGCACCTTTAAGACTAACCAACTTTGCTGTAGCATAAGCTTTCGAGAACCACAGCTCTCTTCGTCAGATCCATCGTCAGCTTTTCTTGAAAGCTGACAATGCATCTGACAAAGAGAGCTGTGGTTTTCGAAAGCTGATGCTGCGTCTGATGAAGAGAGCTGTGGTTCTTGAAAGCTGACAATGCATCTGACGAAGAGCGCTGTGGTTCTCGAAAGCTGATAATGCATCTGATGAAGAGAGCTGTGGTTCTCGAAAGCTTATGCTACAGTAAACCTGGTTAGTCTTAAAGGTGCTACTGGACTCTGTACTATTCTCCAGATGACAGAGATCAATTCCTCTGGAAGACTCGGCAGCTTCCGAGGGTGGATTCACATGCCCGCTGAGCTCTATTCTCTTCCTGAACTCTGACCTCCCCAGGCTCTGCCCCCAAATCTCCAGTAATTTCTCAAGCTGGATTGGCAACCCTAGTTCCCACCTATATGCCAGGACATGCACTCAGCTTGGTCTCTTGATTAGATATAATAAGGATATGAAAGAAAGGGGTGCATTAATGGGGCGAGGGGAGTTGAATAGTGAATGTCTGTAAACTCTCCGGAGCTTTCTTTCGTCAGGAGGAATATGCAGAGGGCCTGTTTCCTCCTCTCCTTTTCCTTCTTGACAAAGAGCAAGACTGACATCAGAGGGGCCCAGGAGATCCTGCAGCTTCCTTTCACCGCCCGCCTGACTCACCTTTCTTCCATTTAGACCCCGACTTGTGCTGGCAGCTATTGCTCCAGATATCCCTCTGCAGGTCCGCCTGCCTTTAAGCCATAAGATACATTTTCTGTAGCCGAATCATTTTAATTTTCTACTCTGTTACTTCGTAGTTTCTCGCTTTCTTTCTTCTTCGGATCGTAATTGCCTTCTCTGTCACCGTTGCCTCCCGTCCTTTCCCCATGTTCAGTCTCTCCTTTCCCCATCTCTCTCTCTCTCCCCCCACCTCTCTTCCCTCCTCAAGTGCCTTTCTCGCCCTCCCTATAGCCAGCTGGGTCTTAGGAAAGGGATGTTATGTTGGGAGGAGAGCCTTTTCTTTGCAGTTAGGGAACGTTTCTCAGGGAGCAGCAAGCCAGTCGCCTGATTTCTGCCAGGTTTAGGGCAGCTGGACTCTCTGCTGTAGGCTACACTCTTTCATGTGTCATTGTTTGCTTTCCAATGCATGCCTGAATATTATGCCTGGGTGGTGCTCTCTTCCTGCCTGGCCGTGGCCTTCGCTTTTGACCTGGGCTGTGCTAATCATGTTCTAAGGCATTTTTTCGTACACAAAAGTTTATGTTGACAATTTTATTGTAAGTTAGGAGGGAGTCTCTCCAGACAAGGAAAACCTTATGCATAATGAGGCAGACTGGATAAAAATGCACACAAAAGATGAGCCTGAACAGTGAGTGGCCTAGGAGGCTACCTGGCCAGCTTTGAATAGCTATCTGTTCATTTTGGTTCTCATCTGTCCTGCCTTTCTGGATTTGCATTGCCCACTTAATATGTAAGCAGCGTGGTATAGGCTGAATCCACACTTACCGGCACAGCGCTAAGCAGGCGGAGTGAGAGCGTCTTTCTGCCCCATTTTATGATGTCGTCGCACCATGATGCCGCTCTCGTGGCGTGATGACATCATAAAATGTGCCAGAAAGATGCTCTCACTCCACGTGCTTAGCGCTGTGCCGGTAAGTGTGGATTCAGCCATAGCTTTGGGAGTGTTGAATGAGTGAGATCTGGATTTAAATCTCCACTCTGCCTTGATGTTCACTTGATGACCTTGAACCAGTCACTGTCTCTCTGTCTCTGACTCTGTCTCTGACACTTGAATGGCAAGTGTATTTCTCCCTGTTCACTTGCCCTCCACTCAATCCACTTGCCGTTCAAGTGTCATTCGTCATGTGTAGCTTGGCCCTCACTACATGATCAAGTGGAGTGCAAGTGAACAGAGAGGAATACACATGAGTCTGTTCACCTGCCATTCAAGTGTCATTCGTCACTTGTAGCTTGGCTCACAGAGGAGAGGAGAGTCACACATGGCACCTGGAATTCCTCATAGGAAGGGCAGGATAAAAACAGAGACACAGAAAGACAGATAGATAACTTGAGGACATGAAATTATGAGGTCTTGAGACTGGCTGAGACTGGCTGAGAGTTTTCACCCTTCATGCAAATCATTCTAATTGACATAGTTAATTCAAATGCAGGTTTAATTGAATTTTCAAAGATATTTCATGCACCTCTTTCCTTGGAACGTAACATCACATCTTCCACATTTCCTTAATTGTTTTGCTGTTTTTCTTGACAAGGTTTCATTTGCATAATTGTATGCACTCCCCAAAAAGCCTCAACCAAGTAACAAGCACCACCTTCCTAGGTGTGTGGGTGTTCCCGCAAAAGACAGGGCCGCTTTTATAAATGCGACAAAAAACATCGCTGTCCACACTGGCACATTATGTTGCATTCACAATTTATCTTCTTCACTGTCACTTCTTCCTCAGGGGAGTTTAGTGGAAGAGGAAGAGGAGGGAAGATGGATGTTTTCTCATTTCTCTCCAAGAACTGGGCCACCATCTGGAAGCTTTTGCCTTATGGAATCTTTCCTAAATTTACATGAGTTGGTCCTGAGAGAGATCACAAATCTTGGTGTGAGTACTGTCTCGCAGAGTGTGCAGTGTGTCAGTTCAGCTTAACGAAGGCCCGATGGTCTCCTTTTCCGGAGAAGAAGTACGTCCTTTTGAAAGAGGGGCATTTGCATTTTCATCTCCTAATAGTTCATACAAATGCCACCATAAGCAGGCCCTGTCCACCATGGTTGTCTCTAAGAGCGACAACCTTTCTTCTAGAAGGTTAGAAGAAAAGCACTCCAATTCTCCGAAGGATCTTAATGGGCAGGTTTCATTTGTGCCCTGGAACCTGGTTGCATTGCTAGGACTTATTCCTGGCATTCTTGCAATAATCAAGCAAGATGTAAGCATGTGAAAGCGCCCTTTATCTTTACCTTTGTACTATTCTACCAACCCCATGTGTGTCTGGGGTCAGGAGAAAGAATTCCAGAGCCAGTTTAGTGTAGTGGTTAAGAGCATGGGGCTCTAATCTGGAGAGCAGGGTTTGATTCCCCACTCCTCCACTTGAAGCCAGCTGGGTGATCTTGTGTCAGTCATGGCTTTCTGGAGCTCTCTCAGCCCAACCCACCTCACAGGGTGATTTTTGTGGGGATAATAATGACATACTCTGTAAACCACTCTGAGTGGGCATTAAGTTGTCCTGAAGGGCGGTATATAAATCAAATGTTGTTGTTGTTGTTGCTGCTGCTGCTGCTGCTCTTCTTCTTCTTCTTCTTCTTCTTCTTCTTCTTCTTCTTCTTCTTATGCAGAAGGACCCATGTCCGACCCATGCTTTTTCTAACTAATAATAACATAATAACATTCAATTTATATACCGCCCTTCAGGACAACTTAATGCCCACTCAGAGCAGTTTGCAAAGTATGCCATTATTATCCCCACCACAAAACACCCTGTGAGGTGGGTGGGGCTGAGAGAGCTCCAAAGAGCTGTGACTAGCCCAAGGTCACCCAGCTGGCTTCAAGTGGAGGAGTGGGGAATCAAACCCGGCTCTCCAGATTAGAGTCCCACGCTCTTAACCACTACACCAAACTGGCTCTCAGAGAAAAAGAGAGAAAACTAGAGAAAAAGAGATGGGAAAGGCCCTTCCGTAACCTCTCGGAGAGCTGCTGCCTATCAAAATATATGCCAGTGGGCTAGATTAGTCAGTGTCAGCTGTATGTGCTTAGATATCAGTTTTAGTTCACTGGAGAATTCCTGGCAGAGCTGACGTTAATTTGGATGGGGAAATTCTCCGATTTGTATATCAGATACGCTCCTTCATTTTTTCAAATCCTCAGCTCTGGATAGTATTAGTTTAAAAAAAATACAATGCACAGTGTGCAATCTTCCAAGCTAATCCATAACCCTCCCCAACACTTATGAATTTTCTTTTGTTTCTTTTTCTTCTTAAATGCCCCTTGATATACATTTTCTAAATAGACATGTTGACTATTTTCCGCCATTTAAAATCGATGGCTTCAACTTTTTAAAATGTAAAGTGGTGCAAAATCCCAGCTAAAGTAACGAATGCTACACATTTCTGATGCGCAGCCTGGTATCTTTTTGCCCATTAACTATTCACAACTCTTCTGTTATACAGACTAATTACTTCTGTGGCAATGGGAATTGTAGCCAGAAAGAGTTCTGAGCAAGGTTAGTCATAACTGCTGAAGGCGCCCTTGTTTGGAGAAAGTTTCTTGGTGTCCTCATTCCTCAGGCTTTCTGGGCATCATAAACAATAGACTGAATACAAGAAGAGGATTCTTTGGTGACATGGTTAACTCAACAACTTTGGAAGAAAAACATGCCATTGTACTACTACCAATTAGAAACCCAGAGCTTAATGGAGGACCATTGCTCACTTTTACCTAATATTCTGTGTTTCACTCCTTTTTGGTATTAATTAGACTTAGATGTCTTAATCCCATGGTTCTCCCAAGCCTTCCCATTGTCAGTCCCTGGCAGTTAGATCCCCCAGTTCTCCACAGTTAACACACAGGGGTTCCAGTTGAAGAAGCTTTATTAGAGATCCATTCAGTACAAGGTGCTCAGACAGTGCGATTGGCTGAAGTGATGTATATGGGGCCAGCAATGCTAGTTATAGGGAATATTCCTGACTTTGGGAAAAGGACCATTAATAAGGAGGTGGGTTGGGGTGAGACATTGTTTTAGACTAGACAGTGAGAAAGACGAACTTATCTTTGCTTCTCAAGAAGGATACATCTTGAGCCAGTTTCAGCTGGTATCCAAGGACACTGGTTCAGTGGAGCGTGAAAGAGAAAGTAAACATTTGGAAGATAACCTACTGGCATTACAGCAATAAAGAACTTCCCATAGCCTCAGAGACCAGAGTCAAAGGCAACGTACATTCATGGCAGATATGCAGGAGGCACATATGACACCCGTTCTGCAGTCACACAGTTTCTGTTATCCAAAAAAGACTCTCCAAACAAACCAAATAGTTTTGGTCACTAAACAGGAGGGATACTCAGGGTTTGGGGGTAGTGCCAGAGTTGACTGGGCAGGGACTATAAAGAGTCTGCAGGTCAAAGAAGAGGCCTTTGGTCAAATAACCGTTCCATAGCAAGGTAACTGAAGACCATTAACAAAAAGAGTCCAGTAGCACCTTTAAAACTAACCAATTTTATTGTAGCATAAGCTTCCGAGAATCATGTTCTCTTCGTCAGATGCATGATACAGAGACTGGTCAAATATAGAAGAGGAGGGGGGAGAAGGGGAGGAGAGAGAACAAGGAGCGAAAAACGGTCTCTCGTCCCTGCTGTACGAGATGCAAAATAACATCAGATGCAGCTCAAATGATGTTGGATGTTCGTTTGCATCATATGAGAGTGAGAGACGTTTTGAACTGGAAAAAAAGGTTTTAAAAATTGAATACACAGAAATGGTCTGATGAAGATCCACTCAGGATGCAGTTTGGTTGGCGACCCGTAGCTTGTCATGGGTGTGAGCTCCTTTTTGAAGTTTCTTATATTTCTAGAATTGTACTGTTGTTTCCCCTTTGTATTTACATACTTTTTAATGGTATCGTGGCTATTGTTTACTATTGTATGCTTGTATAACATTTTTCATATTGTGGATTCAGATAATGTTTTCACTTCGTAGTTTACAACACACCCCTGTTTTTGATACACCTTCTTGTACTTATGTACCTTGTTTTACTAAACTGAATGAAGCCACACAGGAAGAAACCATTTAGTTCTTAGACACGGGGTCATCGCACAGTAAATGCAGCATTTCCTAGCTTTTCCCCAGTATCTAAATGCTTGAATCCCTTGCTTCTCTACTCAAAGGACCTGGGTTCTAATCCCATGAGGACCTGTATCTTGACACAAGTTTAGCCTAATGGAGCCTGTTTGTATCAGTCTGTGGAAGTGCACATTGGTTTATAGTTGGATAGCATAGGGGTCGATCTCCTCCTTTGCAGAATTCCCCACGAGGGCTCCGCAATTAGAGGCCCTGGGCAAAACGCAGGCCCCTCAGGGATACTAACTAGCCTGCTGCTTGCCAGCGAAGCAGCAAAAAAAGGAATGAAGAAAGGAACTTCTACAGAAATTGAATCTGCTGGCTTACAACCTTTGGCTGTTCATAAATACAGTGGCGTGTGGTAACACACAATCCAGTATAGAAACAGGAGAATTTTCACAAGTATGAACTCCGGCTGATAGCACCATTCCTCTTGAGGCTTCCATCTGGAATTTTTTTCACTTGCACCTAACCTGGATTTCCTTTCTGCTGGAAGGCAATTATTGCACATATACTAATAATTTGCTGAAAACTGTGACAGTTTTAACTATCATTTGGAACTATATTACTGCTTAGTGTGACAGCTGGTGGAAATTCAACCTGTAAGTAACCACAGAGGTGGCACAAACACTTCAAGCCCATTGGGAAGTTTGAGTTGATCTCTACATCAAACATTTTTGCATCCCCTGTAAATCTTCCCAATGGTGTCAGGTGTCTCCCCCCCCTTCATATAGCGGCTTAGCGTATGTCCTTCCTTTCTTCTGGTAATTAATTGCATCCAAATACCAAAGAGTTTCCAGAGAAAAGGCCACCCGTTTCCCTTTGTGGGGAGATGAAATCTGTTTGCCGATCGGAGCATTTCCCATCGCTCTGTGTAATTAATTGCAAATCAGAAAGTAACTCACAGAGTTTAATTAAATTTGAGAATACGTGCTGGATCTTTTTTCTGAAGATGGCCGGCTATTGTGGTTAAGCCTTTCATTCGGCTTCCTGCTGTCACGGGCTGGGAATAGGATCTAAGCAAGGAAGGGCTCCAGAGGCTTTGGCATAATGAAGGGCCTGAAATAAGAAGCTGGAAAAGCCCACTACGAACTTGCTAGGAACTTGAAGCACAGGTTTTATGGGGAACCGTGACTGGACGGAGTTGAGAAATGATGGAAATAGATCCATCCCGGAGCACACAGATAGGTAGAGGGTGCTCATGGAGCATTTTGACTAGGTTGTCAGAAATATAGAGTCACCAGCTCCAGGTTGAGAAATTCCTGGAGCTTTGGGGAGTGGAGCCTGGAGAGGGCAGGGTTTGGGGAGGGGAGGGACTTCAGCAGGGTAGAGTCCACCCTCCAAAGCAGCTATTTTCTCCAGGGGAACTGATCTCCGTTGCTTGGAAATGAGTTGTAATTCCGGGAGATCTCCAGCCACCACCTGGAGGTTGGCAAACCTACTGGGATTGTCAGGTCCCGGTTGGGAAATTCCTGGAGATTTTGAGGGTGGAGCCTGGAGAGGGCAGGGGTTGGGGAGGGGCCTCAGCAGGGTATAATGTCAGAGCTTCCACCTTACAAAGCAGCCATTTGCTCCAAGGTAACTGATCTCTACCACCTGGAAATCAGTTTTAATTCTGAGAGATCTCCAGTCACCACCTGGAGGCTGGCAACCCTAATTCCACACGCAGTCCTATATCTTTGCAATACAACCTTAGCTAGCCTGGGCAGAAGTGGCTGTCATTTCCTGGCTCTAGAATCAACGATGGCTAACACGAATCCTCATTTCTTCCAGGAGTACAGGATCAACCGGGTCAGGAAATCCATTCTTTCTGCCTCTTGTTTAAAAAGCCAGCATAATTGGAAGCAAGGCTATGTAAAGAATTCTAATGCTGAACAGTGTCTTTCCTGAGAGTCTCTCTACATGAGATGCCTCAGCATGTGTTCGTCAAGTGTAGGGAGATGCGATGTTAGCTGGGAAGCATAATTTAAAAAGACAGAGCTGGCAGAGATTGCTCTTCAGAGAGTTTGTTAATTTCATCTTCGCCTCCCCAAAGGCTATGTCAGTTTCACCTCTCCAGTCTAAAACTGCCTGGGATGGCAACCAGAGGGCTGCCAGGAATGGAAATGGGCTGGGACTGCCTTCCAGAGCCGGGCTTGGACCTGGAGAGGTTAACATGGGTTGAAATTTCCCTTCTGGCATTTCACAGCCCCTTCATAAACCTCCAGTGTATAACAAAGCCTTTGCCCTGCCACCGGCTCTGTCTTTTTAAACTCCCCTTCCCAGCTACCATTGAATCTCCCGTGTTCTTCACGTCTCAGATGTCTTGTGCAGAGAGACAGAGACGGTGCGGGGGCGGGGATAGATAAATACTCAAGATCAGTCACTGAGGCTTTCGTAACCTAAGCATTGTGGAAGGCCTTCTGCAAAACTCTTCTTCCAATTCCAGCTCCAAAACTTAGGCAATGCAGCCAGTATTCCACACCTGGTGAGGCTCTCATATTGAAGGAAGGGGTGGGGTGGGGGGAAGCGCTTCCAAGACAGGAGTGCAGAATTCAGGGTCTCCTTTTGTAACCCTCTCATCCAGCTAAATGCCTCCTCATGGGTACTTTAGGTCCTATGAATTATTTGCCTGAGGAATACAGAATCTGAATAAGAACATAGCTTTTAAGTTCAGGAACGTTTTCTGCTCATAATTAACACTTCCCTTAAATTACACCTTCACTTCTTTCAGCCCCTTCAGTGTGATAGTCATGGTTACAAAGAAGTGTTTCCCCCCTTGAATAACTTAAGCATCATAAAGGTGATCTTGAAAAAGTGGCCGGAATTGATTTTTTTTTCATTAGAAATGTTCCTGTTCTTTTAAAAAAATGTAGTTAAAAATCTTATGTTGGAGGAGGAGATGTGGACACATCCTGCACCAATACTGGGGCCCTAATAGGTTGGGCTTTGCCTCTATGGGCAACTTCACATCGATCTCTCTTTGGGATAAGAGCTCCTACCACATCTATTTGCAGTTCATAGCATCTGCAATACACCTCTCTGCTAACTGATAATCATATATCATCCATCTGATGAACTGGGCTTCAGAACAGGAGAGTTCCAACCACAGCAAATGTGTTCGTTGTTAAGGTGCCACAGGACTCCCTTGTGGTATTGGCTGCAGCAGAGTATCTTTCTCGACTGGAACCTGGTCGGAAAGAAACAATAATAACAACAACATGCTTATATACCACCCTTCTTGACTGATTAGTACCCACTCACAGCAGTAAACAAAGTCAGTGTTGTTATTATCCCCACAATACAGCTGGGGCTAAGAGGCTTCCCCATGGCCACCTGCTATGCTCATGGCAGTAGTCAGAGTTGAACTAGCAGAGTGTTGATTTGCAGCCCAACCACTTAATGCCCCACTCAGAGCAGTGAACAAAGTCAGTGTTATTATTATACAGCTGGGAATCTGGGCTAAGAGAAGTGGCTTCCCCAAGGCCACCTGCTGAATTCATGGCAGTTGTGGGATTCGAACCAGCAGAGTACTGATTCACAACCCAACCTCTTAGTGTCCCCCACCCCCCCAAGAGGGAACAAAGTCAATGTTGTTATTATCCCCACAATACATCTGGGGAGCTGGGCGTAGAGGAGGGCTAACCCAAGGCCACCTGCTGAGCAAATGGCACTAGTGGGAGTTGAACTAGCAGAGTGCTGATTTGCAGCCCAACCACTTAACCCCTATGCCACGGCAGCTCTCCCATTCCCCTTCAGGTTAGGACTGGCAGTGCAGGAGCAAGTGGCAGCTGCTTGGGGAGGGTCCACAGCTGAAGAGCAGAGTGCATGGCAAAGGGATCTCAGGGCACAGGACTGGAGAGGAGCTGCTGCCAATCAGAGGATTGCAGCAACGGTCCGACAGACCCGCTGGATCAGACCAAAAGCCCATGGCATGCAGCATCCTGTTTCCAGTGGGAGGCCAGCCAGTTGCCTTTTGCTGCTCACTGTCAGGATGAGGGAGTGAATACCTTCTTCTCTTTTATCCCTCCCCAGTAGTTGCCAGGAGCAAGCTGGAATATTATGCATATCACATCCATTCTGCAGTCAGTCCATTGTAGGGTTGCCAGCCTCCAGGTAGTGTCTGGAGATCCCTCGGAATTACAACTGGTCTCCAGGCCACAGAGATCAGTTTACCTGGAGAAAATGGCTACTTTGGGGGGTAGACTCTATGGAATTATGCCATGCCAAGGTCCTTTCCCTCCCCAAACCCCACTTTCTCCAGGTTTCTCCAGGTTTAACCCCCAAGATCTCCAGGAATTTCCCAACTTGGAGTTGGCAACCCTAGTCCATTGGTTACCAATCAGTTACTGGGTTCAGTTCAAGGTATTATCACCTCCCAAGCCCTCCCTGGCCTTGGACCCACAGACCTGCAGGGCCACCTGCTCCTGCTGCCCTCCTGCTGCACGAGCTTTGCTTATGTTAGCAAAGCCTTCTGATGGTGCCACATGGCAAATGGGTAAGATCTGGAGCTGCCCAAACTTGTGCATTTTCTGTTTTGGCTGCCACCTTGTGGAACGGCCTGCCTGAGGAGGTCAGGAAGACTCCCTTACTTCTATTGTTTCACAGAAAGTGCAAAATGAAAATGTTCAAGAGGTCGTTTTTATAAAGGTATTAAAAAAGTACTATGACGAAAAAGCTCAGGAGGACGCTTTTATAAGGTAATAAGATTGTAGCCTGTTGCACTGTTTATTGTCTTACTATCATGCTTTTATTTCATTGTTTTCTTCCTTTGTAACCCACTTTCTGCCTTAGGCAGTTCTCCGTTTGCATTATTTTCAAATTCTAAAATCCTAGTCCTATTGCATTTTTTATTGCAGGGGCCCCCAGCGTGACATCCATGGGTGCCATGGCACCCACCAATACCCTTATTGGTACCTGCCAAGTGCTTTTAGAACATGGGTGGGGCCAAGGGAGGCTTTTGCCCAGCAGGGCTTCTGGTTGGCCACTGGAAATCTGATTGACTGTGCCAATTTGTTTTAATGTTGCGGTGGCGTCTGCTGGCTCTTCACTGTAGGTGAGCTGTGTGTATGCAAGAAAATATTTTTAAACAATTTTTGCCATCTTTTGAACATGGAGCAGGGGTCACTGGGGGTGTGGGGGGGTAGTTGTGAATGTCCTGCATTGTGCAGGGGATTGGACTAGATGACCCTGGAGGACCCTTTAACCTTATGGTTCTAATATATTCATTTTAAAAGTCATCATGTTGAGCAGAGAGTCTGCCTGAAATGTTGAAGAGTTACTATTAGCGCCAAGGGTCATTTCGTAGAAAAAGAGCTGGAGGAACTCATTAGCATAACTCATTAGCATATGCCATGCCCCTTGATATCACCGGAAGTATGTCATTAGCATAACTAATTTGCATATGCCGCACCCCCTGGCATCACCTATCCTGGCTGTTTTGGACCCAATCCTGGCCATTCAGGGCCGAAATTGGGCCGAAAATGGCAAAAGGGGACTGAAAATGGCTGAAAAGGGGCCCAAAATGGTCAGGATCGGGCCGCTGCTGAACAAGAGAGTGATCCACCACCCGTCAGAGGCCTGATCCAGGTAGTTTCGGCCCTAATCCAGGCCGAAACGGGCCCAAAATGGCTGAGTCAGGTGGGCAGGGCCACCTGACATGTGACCTCTTTGGGGAACTGCCGGAACTGTGTTCTGGCGCATTCCCCCTCGAAATGAGCCCTGATTAGCGCTATGCATCAACTCACTTCCTGACATTTGGTGGTTTTCTTGGCCTCTGGTGGTTGCTTTTAGCGGTTGTGCCCCCCGCCCATCCCTTGTTACCTAGGTTTGCCAGGTCTCCCGGGGTCCAAACCAAGGGATGAGGGGTGTTGTGAGGGGCGCCTGTAGGGAACCTGCTATGCCCATGAGCAAAGCGCACACATGCTCTGGAACATTTGAAGTCATTTCTGGTGTGACAATGTTTGGAGAGTGCAGGAGTGTGCTCCAGAGCTCCTGGACTCATTTCCCACACCTCACCCCCCCACCTGCCAGGTAAGAGGTGGCTGGGGGCAGAGGCTGGGAGCAGAGATCCCCCACCCCCATAGCGGGACGGGGGCGAGGTGTGGGAATGCTAAAGTTGCCCAGAGGCTCAAAAAGGTTGCCCCCCCCCCGCTTGTTTATTGAATGTCTATGCTGCTTGACTATTTCTTTATATTTCGTAATTTGCCTTGAGTCTCATTGAAAAAGAGGGCTTTAAATGAAGCAACATAAATAAATGGTTCTAGCTGCCATGATGACTATTTGAACAGGCGATACACTCTGAAGAAGAAAGGTCCAATCTCTTCATCACGCCTGCAGTGATCTGAAGAAACAGGGAGGGTGGCAAGACCCCTTCCAGCACCATACACGGGGAAAGTGGGGGCAAGCTCTGCCTGGCCCCATAAGTTGACTTGAGCTGGGCACTCACTCACAGGCCCATACCCAGGGCTT
This sequence comes from Eublepharis macularius, assembly GCF_028583425.1. Classification (NCBI taxonomy): domain Eukaryota; kingdom Metazoa; phylum Chordata; class Lepidosauria; order Squamata; family Eublepharidae; genus Eublepharis; species Eublepharis macularius. Next base: position 3,656,779 of record NC_072803.1, read on the forward strand.
GTTTTCTGGGAAAAGAGGTGGTGGAACTCAGTGAGTTGCCCTAGGAGAAAATGGTCACGTGGCCGGTGGCCCCGCCCCCTGATCTCCAGACAGAGGGGAGTTGAGATTGCCCTCCCCTCAGCTCAGCGGCACAGAGGGCAATCTAAGCTCCCCTCTGTCTGGAGATCAGGGGGCGGGGCCACTGGCCATGGGACCATTTTCAAGAGGTTCCGGAACTCCGTTCCACCGCATTCCCGCTGAAAAAAAGCCCTGCCCATACCCAACTTTTCAAGGGCTGACTGGACACCTCTATCTCAGCATTTGTAATCTCCTTTTTGGTATCGATTTCTTACTTCTGCTCCAGCCTCTAAGAGTTGCAGAGAATAGACGCTGCGTTCTGAAAATGTTCTTTCTCTGCTTCTTAACCTTTTCAGTCACAGTCCAATGTCTGGCGAGAGATTAATTCCTTGTAAAATTCTCCCTCTGTGTTTTCCTTTCCTGCAGCTCAGCAGCGGGTTTTAGATTTCATAACTTAATGCATCAGGGTAGCAAGCTTTTCACTTACATCACTGCGTGATCCTGAGCCGAGAAGGGCCTGGGCTGGTAGCCAAAACGAGAGAATTGACCCAGGTGGATGCACATGACTTGCCAATGGGCCCTTGCAAGACGCAGGCAAAACAGAAAGCTGCCGCAGGAATGTGACATCCAGGGCTTTTTTCCAGCAGGAACGCGGTGGAACGGAGTTCCGGCGACCTCTTGAAAATGGCCACATGGCCGGTGGCCCCGCCCCTGATCTCCAGACAGAGGGGAGTTTAGATTGCCCTCCATGCCGCTGAGCAGCACGGAGGGCGATCTAAACTCCCCTCTGTCTGGAGAGCAGGGGGTGGGGCCACTGGCCATGTGACCACTTTCGCCAAGGGCGATTTAAACTTTAAAAAACTCCTCCCTTTTTCCAGCTGACCCAAAGTGACGTCATTGTGCGGTCCTGAGTTCCACCACTGAGTTCCACCATTTCTTTTCCCAGAAAAAAAAAAGCCTTGGTGACACCCAACGCTCGCGTGCACAGTGCTCCAGAATGCAATATAAGAAGAGCCCGGCTGGGTCAGTCCAGAGGCCCATCTAGTCCAGCATTCTGATTCTCACAGTGACTGAAGACTCTCCATCCAAGAACATCATCAGGACATGAGATCAATCCCCTGCTATTGCCCGTCCTCAGCGATGAAAGTGGCTGGATGACGTGGGTCACTCATTCTCTCTCAGCCTAACCTACTTCCCAGGATCACTGTGAGGAGAAAATGAGCAGGAGAGGACCATTTGCAGTATTCCGATCTCTTTGGGGAAAGGGCAGGATAAAAATGTATTGGGTAGAGGAAAATGAAATGAAATCCTGCCCTCAGGTCATAGCTGGTGTATGGTGACCCCTGGCAGGGTTTTCATGGCAAGAGACTAACAGAGGTGGTTTGCCATTGCCTGCCTCTGTAACCCTAATCTTCGTGGGAGGTCTCCCATCCAATTACTAACCAAGGCCAACCCTGCTTAGCTTCTGAGATCAGACATTGGACTGTGACTGAAAAGGTTAAGAAGTAGAGAAAGAACATTTTCAGAATGAAGTGTCTGTTCTCTGCAACTCTTAGAGGCTGGAATTTAAAGTAAAAAATGCCCTACAGCTCTTTGGGGACACCTAAATTTGCTCCTGGCTCTCAGGTGGCAACGATGGCCTCCAAAACATCCATGGAATATCTCAGCTCTTGTGTTTTTCCTTTCCTATCTCTCTTTCTCAGAGAAAAACAACATCAACAACCATAGTAATAAAAATAATAATTGCAAGCAAGCTGCCGGTTTGCTGGTATCTTCAATGTAGCTGCCAGGTGGATCTTCAAAGCCATTGTTCACCATATCTTCTTTGGTGTTATTGCAACTTTCAAAGAGCAAAAGGAAGCAGGAAGAGCGCCCTCTTCTCAAGAAAGTCTCTCCTTCCTTTTGTCCAGGAAGCGTCTTTTGCATTAGACTCTCATTTTCCGGAGTAATTGCTCTGTTTGGGGTATCTGGCCATCTTCATTACTCCTGGGCCCAGAGGCTCGGTTCTTATCTCTGCCAGGAAATATTGTGCTCCGCAAGAGAAGCATTCATCACCCAGATACGAAAGCAACAGGATAAAGGGAAGGTATCTCTAACCCTTGTTAGCATCATCTAGCCAGGCTTTATCCCCCAGAAGGAAATTAATCCTTTTTCCCCCTTCCAACCATTCCAGGTCATGTGATGGAGGAGAAATATGCCCAACATAGGACAAAGGAAGCAATGTGCTCAGTTAAGTCCGTCTAACGGGCTACCTTTTATTTCACCATATTGTTTGTTCTTTTAGAAGTCCTAAAACTTTTTTTTAAAGCAGCAAGTTCAGTTTAAATTTGTGGAGTTTGCCTGGTAGAGCTAAGAAAAACTGAGTGTTTAGAGAACTGGAGACACTCATGAGGAATAATGAATTATAATAAAGCAAGAAACTTAAACGTATAATGTAAAGGGTTTATTTTCATACCCGGGCTCTGCACAGAATCTTGTCAACTTAATTCATTTTCAAACAGAGCTTGAGGGCAAAGCAGGTGACTTAGCATTATCCACTTCCCGAAACTCCCAGCAGTGGAGATCTGGAGCTTTTTTTTTTTTTTAAGTGGCGGCCACTAAGAAAGGGTCCAGTGGTTTGTGATGCCCTCCTTCAGGCAGGGCTTCCAGTGCCTGAATTATGAATTCCCAAGGGGTAGCTGCTTCAGTCTGCTGCAGCAAAAACAAGGAATCGTCTCGGGGCACCTTAGAGACCAACTAAATCATTTAGGCAGAAGGTTTGGTGAACCCAGATACACCAAGTGCGTCCTCAGTCAGGAGGGAGAGAGAGAGGGAGAGAGATGTGTGCTCATGGAGGAAGAAACATTAAACTGCCATGAAGTCCAATAGAGAAATGCAAGATTTGTGGTTTCCTAATTTATGCTTCTTTTTTTAAAAAATAAATAAATCTGGATTCTTTGTTATGTTTATTTTATTTTCTTCCCTGCTCTTCTTTTTCTCTGAAAGAGCACAGGGCGGTTTACAAGGGATATAAATCAGTCATAATTAAATGCTGTATTTCAGTAAAATCCTACCCTTCAGAGTTTGTCCAAGTAGACATCAGTGGTGCTAATAGCCACTGATCTGTCTGAATCGGCAAGAACTTCCCACTTGCTCGGTTTTGCAAAAAAACAGTGCAGACCAGTTTGGCAGGCACTCGTTCGGCACAAACTGAACAGATCGGGTGGCTGGCTCACATCTGATCATCATCACCTCGTGCACGGTAAGTTCCACAATCAAATATCTTCATGGAAAAGCTTGCCACTTCCCTAATTGCAGCCATCAGAATTTAGCTGAATTTTATTGTAGCATAAGCTTTCGAGAACCACAGCTCTCTTCATCAGATGCCTGATATAGAGACTGGTCAAATACAGAAGAGCAGGAGAGAGAAGAGGCAATTAGGGGGGGAAGGGGAGGGAGGGATAATGTTTTGATTGCTCCCTCCCCCTCCCCCCCCAATTGCCTCTTCTCCTGCTCCTCTGTATTTGACCAGTCTCTGTACCAGGCATCTGACGAAGAGAACTGTGATTCTCGAAAGCTTGTGCTACAATAAAATTGGTTAGTCTTAAAGGTGCTACTGGACTCTTTTTGATTTTGCTACCACAGACTAACACGGCTCACTCCTCTGCATCTAGAATTCAGCTGCTAGCTGATGAGGAATCAGCTGGGAGTCAGCTTCGGAGCTCCTGCGGGAGAAAGTTTGCTTCGTGTGCCCAGCAAAGTACTTTTGGGAGAACCCAATTGCAGAGATCAGCTCAGAGTGGATGGTGATGCTCTTCTCTTCTCCCCAGTTCACACTGTCAGCTTCATCTGCTAAGAAAAAGAGCAGACCTGTCCCGTTCTCTGCAGACCAAGCTGCAGCACGGGTATGAGTGTGTGTGTGTGAAACTATAGGGGGGGGTGTCTCTACCCAAAACTGACCGTTTGGGCTGAGGAAAATAGAAGCAATCTGTCCCTATTCTTTGCAGCCCAAGCATACAGCTTCTCCGCTCCAACGGAGAACTTCTATGCTGTTAGTTTCTGCTGGCAATGAAAGAACTAATCGTTCCTTTCTCCCCATCTGAAACTGATGGCTTGGGTTGCAGAGAGTAAGAACAACCTGCTCTTATTCTCCTTAGCCCAAACTGATAGCTTGGAAGGGGGCAGCCTACTTATTCCCTCCCACATGCACTCACTGTCTGGGACTGCTTGGGCTGCAGAGAACGAGAGCAGCCTGCTCTTTCTCTTTGCAGCTCAAGCTGACATTTTGGAAAAGAGAGGAAAGGAGCCCAATCTCTCCCGTTCTCCCCAGCCCAACCTCCTCCCTGTGTTCCAGCCTTGCTGGAATAGAGAGAGAAGTTTGGGTGGAGAAATGGTAAAGAACCTCAGCCGATATTAGCTGACAGCCAGCTTTTGAGCTCTACCTCCAAAGTTCTTGCTCGGTCCCTGTCCAGTTTCTGCTCAGCAGCCATTCGAGTTGGTTATCAGGAGCTGAACTGAATGAGTGATGAGCTTGCCTGGGGCAGCCAAACATGGTATCTTCAGCTGTCAAACATGTTCATCACAAAATTCACAGCGTCCCTATAGCGTACGTGGCGGGTGAAGAAAGAGAGTGACTAGCCCAAGGTCATGTAGCAAACTTCAAGACAGAACAGGAATTTGGATATGTAACCACTACATCATGTTGTGGTTAGATATCCTTCGATCAAGTAAAGGACAACAAACCAAATGGGTAAAAGACACTCTTATAGCCACCCAATCATGCAGACAAATCCCTGAGCTGTGGACCCAGGTTTTCAAAGGAGTGTCATCCCATTCCATGAAGATACAAATTCCACCCCAGGTCCATTGTGTTTCCAACCACAAATGCCTTCATATTGTCTGAATTATGTTTCTGGTTGTTTGCCACCATCCAGAGAAAAGGTGAACGAGGGAGGACATGATGGAGGTCTATAGAGTAATGCATGGTGTGGAGAAATTGGACAGAGAGGAACTTTTATCCTTCTTCTGAGGGAGGTATCTGAGGAAGAGAGGTTTGATGCTCGAAAGCTTATACCCTGAAAATCTTGTTGGTCTCAAAGGTGCCCCGGACTCAAAGCCTGTTTTTTTCCTTCTGTCATACTGGAAATTTTAAGACAGATAAAGATGGGTAGCCAATGGTTGTTGGGGGTTTTCCGGGCTGTATTGCCGTGGTCTTGGCATTGTAGTTCCTGACGTTTCGCCAGCAGCTGTGGCTGGCATCTTCAGAGGTGTAGCACCAAAAGACAGAGATCTCTCAGTGTCTCTGTCTTTTGGTGCTACACCTCTGAAGATGCCAGCCACAGCTGCTGGCGAAACGTCCGGAACTACAATGCCAAGACCACGGCAATACAGCCCGGAAAACCCCCAACAACCATCGTTCTCCGGCCGTGAAAGCCTTCGACAATACATGGGTAGCCAAGTTAATCTGTCTGTAGCAGTAGAAAAGAGCAAGAGTCCAGCAGCACCTAGAAGACTAACAACATTTGTGGTAGGGTATGAGCTTTCATGGGTCTGAAGAAGGGAGCTGTGACTCACGAAAGCTCACACCCTATCACAAATTTTATAATAGGTGCCACTGGACTCTTGCTCTTTTCTACTGGAACTTTGAGGTCATCCTATGAAATTGATTGGTAGTACATTCAAGACAGGCAAAAGGAAGGACTAGTTCACACGAAGAGAAGTTGACTTGTGGCATTCTCTTTCCCTGGCATGTAGTGAAAGCCACTGTGTTAGGGTGTTGGATTAGAGGAACAGTCTTGGTTTGATTCAGCGTAGCTACTCTTACGTTCTTGTGCTATGCAGCACAATAACTATGAATAGAAGCAACAATAGCAGAGATACTCTACATAGCATTTCTTACACTGAAGGTGTTAGAATTTTGACTCCCTCAAAAGTCTCAGAGCAGAACCACAAGTGACAAAAGGCACAGATTGGACACTTGTCAGCTTCCCTCAAGTTTTGATGGGAAATGTAGGCATCCTTGTCTTGCAGCTTGGCTCTCTGACTGCTGTCCAATGGACTTTTCAACTGTCACTTGTCCAACATTCCGCCAAGCTGCCTACATTTCCCATCAAAACTTGAGGGAAGCAGACAAGTGTCCAATCTGTGCCTTTTGTCACTTGTGGTTCTGCTCTCAGATTCAGTTCCTGGCTTCTCCACTTAAGGAATCTCAGACAGAAGGCACGAGTGGGAAAGGCTGTTTTGAGCCTGAAATCCTGGAAAGCCGCTGTAAGTCAGAGAAGAGAGGATAGAGCTAGGTGGATGGTGAGTACAAAGTAGCTTCCTAACCATAGGGTGGAGGTCTGGTTATTCGCTAGGGCCCCATGACCTTCAATAGATCCAGAGGAGTTAGCTGTGTTAGTCTGTAGTAGCAAAATAGACAAAGAGTCCAGTAGCACCTTTAAGACTAACCGACTTTACTGCATCTGACAAAGAGATGCATCTGACTAAGAGAACTGTGATTCTCAAAAGCTGATGCTACAGTAAAGTTGGTTAGTCTTAAAGGTGCTACTGGACTCTTTTCCATCATGACCTTCGATGGCTCTCTTCCCCATTCTCACTTTTCCATAGTGCATCCTCAAAAAAATGGAAGCTGCCTATTAAAGGTTCTTGGTTTCCTCTCCTCCCCATTTCTCTTTCAGATAAAGAGAGCATAGAGACCCTCCAGCCTCACAGCAAGCAGCTCTTTCTCTCCCTTCCTTAAAACTGCATGTCTTCCTTTCCCCCCTCTCTTTCAGCTTTAGCTTGGCTGTTTCACCTGCTTTCAGAGGAGCCAAGCTCTCCTTTTTTGCTGATGGTGCAATACTGGGGAAACCTTTGGCTAATTTCCCTGGGAAAAGTTCTCTCTGTTCTGTAATTATACACTAATTGGACACCTACACCACAAACATAAATGGAGTTAAGTAGTTTGTGCCATCCTGGCCGCCTCCCTCCTTATCCATTAAGGTAAAGCATATACTGTTGACCTACCATGTTGGATCACTGGTGTCAAAAGGCTCTGGGGGCAGGGTCATTCAGGGTCAGCACGGCAGAGCTTTCCAGCAAGCTGCCTTCTGACTAAGAGCTCCGAGAACATACAAAAGATCAAGCTTCCATCCTGAAACCAGAGAGGTCCTTCCAGTAAGGAAGTATATTCTCTACTTAATCTTAATGCACTGTTTGAAAGGTTTTTCACACCTCCCAGTGGAATTAGTGGTAGAATTAGATGTGTGTTTTTCGAAAAGGCAGCTTCCATGACCACCGTAGCCTCCTCCCCGTCAACTTGTGCAAGAATGTAAGAAGAATCTTGTCGGATCAGACTGTGAGGTTGTCCATGATAAGAATGACTCGGGCGGGTTGGTCCAGTGGTCCCCCACAATGCCAGAGGATTCTTCTGGGAAGCTCACAAGCAAGTAGGAGGCTCACACTCTTTGCTTGCCAACTGCGGGGCTGCTGGGTTTCAAGATAAAAGGAAATGTTGTTTAACAGTAAGTTTTAGGGCAATCTTTTTTCTCCCTTTTTTCATGATGTTCTCATTCTAATTGCAAGCAGCTGACTGAATGAAACATGAAATTTGGTTCTCCTTCCTCAGATTTGTTTAATTATACTAATCAAGTTCACACTCCACCTGAACATCTGATTGCATACCTACAGAGTCAACGAACCCCTCAAACGAAGTGGATTAAAGCCTTGTGAAGAAACATAATGGATCTTTGTTCTGATCTCAAGTATTCTCTCCCCCTTGCCCCACGGTCCGCTAGCATCCAGATAATCAACGCTCCTTTTGACAAATCTACAGGGGGCAACATGTATTTGTCTCACAGCTGGTGCTGTCTTTCTCTGCACTAACCTAACGCAATAGGGAGGAAGGAAGCAAGAAAAGGGGCAAAGGTACTCTGGCTGCTCCAGGCTGTACAGCTCAGCAGAAGGAAATCACCCCAGGGCTGCAACGTGAACTTTGCCTCTTCATTTGCAGTGGATTGAGGATATATTTTGAGCTGTTTGCAAGGTTGAGTCCTGGCAGATCTAGATGCTGTGATGCAGGAGGCATTCAGGGCTGAAATCAACCCGTCTTGTTAGGTGGGGTCCCTGCATTCCTAGTTGGGGCTTCAAAGAAGTTACTGGGAAATCAACGGTCAGTTTTGCTTGGCTTGCAGAACCTTCCCCAGCCCTGCTGCCAGGGCCAAATGTATCTTCTGTATTTTACTACCTCGGGATTGGTGGCATCGGAAACATTTAACTTGAAGTCGAAGAGTTAGTTTTCATTCCGGAAGCTTTTACCCACTTATGCGCATCTTCCTTAACTAAATAACCTCCCGTTCCAGCAGCTTACGATGTTCGGTGCCATAATAGCTAAATGGAATCTTTCCAGAGTGACTTGAGTGTGGCAAGAGAGAGGGCGATCTTGAAAAAGCTTCACTCTGACACAAAAGAAATTTCTGGGCAAACGGAGCTGGGTGGGCAGAGTATATAAAGTCAGAGCGCTCTAGTACTTTGGAGAGGCACCAGCAGCTCTTATTTTTTCAAAAAGCAGAACTTCCCCATTCGAAAACCAAGCTCTTGTTTGTGAAACAGAATCTGTAATCACAAAGTAAAAAGAAGCTTTGATTAAAAATATTAGCTAGGGAAGTCAGTGTTTCATGAATGATGGTGTTTGTTCTTTGCTACTGACCTGCCATCTTTTAACATTATTGTTTTTCTAAGATATGAGCTATAGAAACACATGTTGCACGCCTACAACAAGAATTCTGCTGCAGAGTATAAGACAACCATCTCCAACCCTACAATCATTGAGACAGATGCACCATTTCTCTAGCAAACCTCATCAGTCCATGCACCTATTTTAGCATTTCCCAAACTCTTTAGGAGATAGACTATAATTGTTCAGGTACAGACAAGTTACCAAGGAGGCACCCACTCCATGTTTGCTGCAGGCAAAAGATTAACAACAAAGAAGTTCTGTTTATAAGCCCTGACCCATTATGTCATAAATAATCTCATAAGGCAGCAGATGTACTGATGGAGCTGTATGGATTAAGCAAAATCCTAATAAGCTTCAGTCTAATTGAGATTTTCTACTGAGGATATATTATTGCACAAGTGGATTTTTGGAATAAGGCAACTTTAAAGTATCTGTCTAGCCATCATATTTATAGCCTGTACTGTCTGTAGAGATTATGCCCGTTTTCTCACAGAAAAAAACATGTGAAGCAGGTAGGGTTGCCAGCCTCCAGGTGTTGGCTGGAGATCTCCCAAAATTACAACTGATCTCCGGCCAACAGAGGTCAGTCTCCCTGGAGAAAATGGCTGGTTTGGAGGGTGGACTCTATGGCATTATACTCTGCTGAGGTCCCTCCCTTCCCCCAAACCCACCCTCTTCAGGCTCCACCCCTGAAATCTCCAGGAATTTCCCTACCTGGAGCTGGCAACCCTAGAAGAAGATCAGTTTGAGCCACAGTGACTGGCCGAAGGTCCCCCAATGAACTAAAAGAGGATTTGAACCCAGGTCTCCTTAGCCACTGAATCACACGTGTAAGGTTGTCTCCAGGGCTTTTTTTCTGGGGAAAGAGGTGGTGGAACTCAGTGGGTTGCCCTCGGAGAAAATGGTCACATGGCTGGTGGCCCCGCCCCCTGATCTCCAGGCAGAGGGGAGTTGAGATTGCCCTCTGCACCAGCGGCACGGAGGGCAACCTAAACTCCTCTCTGTCTGGAGATCAGGGGGCGGGGCCACCAGCCATGTGACCATTTTCAAGAAATTCCGGAACTCCGTTCCACCATGTTCCAGCTGAAAAAAAGCCCTGGTTGTCTCAATTACTGACACACACAGCTGGCAGACAGAGGAAGTTTTAGGCATCTGAGTTTATCCAAGTACTGTTCCAAGTTTCAGGCAACACTCTGGGCTTTGCATCCAAAGGGCCAAACTACAAGTGACGAATTACACTTGCCTGGCAAGTGAACAGACTCACGTGTATTCCTCCCTGTTCACTTGCGCTCCACTTGATCAAGTGGAGCGCAAGTGAATGGCAAGTGAACAGGGAGGAATAGACGTGAGTCTGTTCACTTGCCAGGCAAGTGTAATTCGTCACTTGTAGTTTGGCCCTAAGTCACTTATCTAGCAAGATGTAGTCTGCTTAGCAATTTATTATTTTCTCCAAATGTAACCCTAATTTTTATCCTTTAGTAAAGTATTTTTACAGAGCTACACTGGAGTGTGTGTTTGTGAATCTGTTCTCATTACTTCCAATGCGCAATCTTTGCACAAACTCTGCTATATTTTCCTACACAAAATGCAATCAATGAATCTAATGGCTGTTATGTACAGGATGCACCTGAATGCACTGTAGCAAAGAAGAAGGGATGAGGTGTTCAGTTATTCTGTATTTGACAAGGAGGTTATCCTAACGAGGCAACCTGGACCCTGCAGGTTACATAAGATTTGCAATGCCATCCTAAGCAGAGTTAAACCCTTCTAAATCCATTGAAAACTATCAGAAAGATATAACACTGCTTAGGATTGCACCGTTAGTTTGAAGACTGTGCATGAGAAAACGCATCTGAAAGCTGCAACAGATTTGTTGCTCACGATCAAGACACAACCTGGCCCTGCAGAGAAGTGACTGCTGCAAAGCTGCTCAGCACAGCTCCCATGACAAAATTTGACCAAAAACATCCAGATGATGTGATTAGGCACGTGGCTGCAGTGTGAAGTTTAAAATATTTGGTGGGTGATACAGCCCCGGGCTGCCTGTCAACATCTCTGATTTGCAAGAATATCTATGAATATCAGATTTGAGGGGGGGAGATTTGGGCTTAAGTTACAAGAGGGTAGATTTCATTAGGAGCAACTTCTTCAAGGCACGAGTGGTTCACCCTAGGAAACTATTACCTCGGGGAGCCAGAGGTGAGACCCCTTCCAGCTGGATCTCTTCCACTCTGCCTTGGGGGCTTCCTGTGGGCCTTTATTTCTGGCCGCTGTTGCAAACAGGATGTGTGCCTAGCAGCAAGTGATCTGATGTGATGTTCTAATTCATTCCATCACACTGAGCAAAGATAGCCAGTCTTAATGAAAGAGCGAAAGTGTGATAGTGGCGACCAATATAAATCAGACCATTAGCGGCAGCGAGACAACACCTCTGTTACATTACGGAAGCCTGTAAATCAAAATGACCGCATTGATTTATGCATAGGGCCTCGCTGTGCGGTAAACAATCGATACGACAATGCAAAGAGCTTTGCTGTTCCCCAAGCCAAAGTGGCTCCTTCTCAGCTCTGCCCTAGCACTTGTGTGACTTTATTTTTCTTCTTGATTAAGTGTGTAGTTCCCCCCCCCATCACTTCCTTCCCCCCCCTTTTCATTACCTGGGTATAAAACAGACTGGGGGGAGAATGCTAAAAGGCACAACAGTCTAAAAAAAATAGACTAAAAAATGACAAGCAATTCCCTGTGCTCGTGACAAGCAGTAGACCCCAAAGTAATAACTGTCTTCTGCTTTTTTCAGTGAATTAATGCATTTTCTTTGCAGTGGAGCACAAAACGAGACTAGAGATAAATATAAAATAAGCTTTGACCTATAATTGCTGCAATTCAAGCAGAAAGCAGATTGTCTTAGACAGATGGAAAGGGCAAAAGATAAATGCCTTCCCAGCTCACCTGGGTCAAAGTTAAATAGAGCGCTCCCAGTCAGCATTGGAGGAGTAGCTTGCTAAATGAGCAGCCATGATTTGCATTACATGCAGCCACTTGTCTGAGTGGCAGGAAGTTCCAGGGGCAGCACTTACCTTGGAGGAGGAAAGCGCTGGAGATGTACCCCATTTTTACAATATTTGTTTTATTTACAAATATACAAGCAGAACAGAGGTGGAGGTAAAGTGGCATTCCTACTGAGAAGCAGATCCACTAGCCTCTAACAACAACAACAACAACAGTAATAGTAGTGGTAGTAGTAATAAACAGTAACAACAACATTTGATTTATATACTGCCCTTCAGGACAACTTAACACCCACTCAGAGTGGTTTACAAAGTGTGTTATTACTATCCTCACGATAATCACCATGTGAGGTAGGTGGAGCTGAGAGAGCTCTGAGAGAGCTGTGACTGACCCAAGGTCACCCAGCTGGCTTCAAGTGGAGGAGTGGGGAATCAAACCCAGTTCTCCAGATTAGAGTCCTGATGGTCTTAACCACTACACCAAACTGGCTCTCCAGTACCAGATCCCTGCACCCCTAAGGCCTTTCAGCCAACTCCCAGCAATGTCCGTCAGCATTTCTGTCTGTCTTTTCCACCATACAGAAACAGTTCTTTCTTCAGATACATCTTCCCCCTCTCTTAAGCTGAAAGGGGTGCTGCCTCTTCCAAGGCCTGATGGCTGCTTGGATAGAGCTACTTTTCAACAATTGAAGAGATAATTTTCTGTCTTTTCCAGTTCTTTTGCTAGAAATCCCTCCACTTTAGGCTGGGCCCATTAGACAGACTGCCTCCCAATATTTAGAACCCAATCTCAGGACAATATAGTCCATTGCAAGTATCATTATAGTAGACTGAAACACTGAGGGTAAACTCCCTTGGTGTCTCAAGCGGGCTAAAGCAACATCATTTTTTTTTCAGAGTTAGTATTTTGCTCCGTAAATAAAATGCAGAGAGTATTCCAAAGGCGCAGCACCCATGCGGACGGAACCACACCAGGTAAGATCAAAGCTTTCCCCTGTCAATGAAAGCTGAAGAATTTTGGGGATAGATTTCAAAAAGGGTGACTAAATGAAAGGGAATTTGATAGGATATGAAATTGTGAGATACGTAATTAGAGAGAGAATTATTATTTCTGGGCACAGGGAATGATTAATGTGGAATTCACTGTCATTGGCTGTGGAAATGGCTATGAGCTAGCTTAGATATTTTGAGGGGAAAAACAGATACCTTCTTGGAGGATGGATCTATCGATGGTGATCAGCCACAACACCTAAACAGATCCAGAGGAGTTAGCCGTGTTAGTCTGTAGTAGCAAAATCAAAAAGAGTCCAGTAGCACCTTTAAGACTAACCAATTTTATTGTAGCATAAGCTTTTGAGAACCACAGCTCTCTTCGTCAGACGCATGGTACAGAAACTGGTCAAATACAGAAGAGGAGGGGAGATAGGGGAGAGAAGGAGACATATATCAGAAGGGGACAGGATGCCTCCCCGCTAATTGCATCCTGTCCCCTTCTGATATATGTATCCTTCTCTCCCCTTTCCCTCCTCCTCTTCCGTATTTGACCAGTCTCTGTATCATGCATCTGACGAAGAGAGCTGTGGTTCTCGAAAGCTTATGCTACAATAAAATTGGTTAGTCTTGAAGGTGCTACTGGACTCTTTTTGATTTTAACACCTAAACAGAAATTTTATGGCTGGAGGCGCTGTGCCACTGAAAACCAGTTGCCGGCCAGATGAAGAGGGGAGACTCTTGTCACCTGGCTGGCGAGTGCTGGAAACAGAATACTGAAGTATTTATTAATCTAGTGACATTTATGCCCTGTCTTTCTCATTCCATGGGGACCCAAAGTGGCTTACATTATTCTCCTCTGAGTTATCATTACAACCAACCCTGTAAGGTAGGTTAGGCTGAGAACATGTGACAGCGAGCTTCCACAACAGAGAGTCTCTCTACACAAGACATCTTACATGGGGAACGCTCAAGTGAGAGATCTCACACTTGTTCTCCCATTGTGGAGACACGCGCACCACTAAGGAGAGAGAGTACACTTGAATATAAGACCACGCGGAAAGTAAGTCACTCGAGCATCCCCGTGTAACATGTCTTGTGCAGAGAGACTCAGAGCAGGGATTCAAACCTAGGTCTCCCAGATCCTAGCCTGACACTCTAACCCAACCACTATACCATGCTGGTTCTCAGACACTCATCCGGAAAGTCAGCATTGACTTTTCTCATGGAGCACTGATAGTTCTCAGTGTTCCATGAGATTTATAATTACCAGAGCTTTCTTCGGTATTAAGTTCCAGGGATACAGTGATTTACTAGTGAAGTGGTCTCTAACCGAAACGGTGTGTATCTACGTATCCAGGAGTATCTGAGTATATTTACACACACATTCTCTCTCTCTCTCTCTCTCTCTCTCTCTCTCTCTCTCTCTCTCTCTCTCTCTCTCTTACACACACACACACACACACACACGTAGATTTCCTTGAGTGTTTCATCTGTGTATCCCCCTATTTCTCCAGCCACCTCTTAGAATGTCTCTGCATATATTTCCTTCCATCTACCCAGCGAATTCATTAGCGCGCTCTCTCTGTTAAAAGGAACATGTCCAATTCATTACGTCCCCATCCGTCTAGCTATTAGCAGATCCTAATCATGATAAATGGCTTTTTATCCACGCGCCCCTTGGGGGATTTCCTCCAAGTCCCGAGCTTGACTCAGCGCTCTCTTTCTCCCGCGTCGAGACCGGGCTTGGACTCCCTTCCTCCCTCCGCACATGCCTGCCCGGGCCCCGTCTTCTTTCTGCCTTCCCCGCTGCTTCTCCTGCGCCCCTCCCCAGAGGCAGCTGCCTCGGAGGGGGCGGGCGGCAGGCAGCTGCGCCCTGGTTCCCAGCGAGCCGCGGGCAGCCTGGGGCGGGCGGCGGGGCCGGGCGGGCGGCGGGCGGCTCCTTACCCCGAGAGGGCTCGCCGCACCCTCCCGAGGAGCTGTCCGGTCTGGTGGTGCTGAAAACTCCACCCGCCGCCGCTGCGCCCGCCCCGGTGGCGCTTCTACGCCCAGCGCTCCAAAACCGGGTCGGGTTGAGGCGCTTTCTGCAAGCCCCTCGCCCAGCATCCGCCTCCTCCATCGCGCTTGCCCCCCCCCCAAGTACCTGCTCCTCAATCGAAGTTCCTTCTTCCCAGTTGAAAGCCAAGGGGAGTCCTGTTTGCGGGAGCCCCCACCCCCGGTCAGATGACTGGAGAAGTTGAAGAGGCACCATCTTCAAAGAGGAGCCCCAAAAGAGCGGTGCCTGTGCTCCAAGCAGTGGAAGGATCTCTCCAAGAAGAAAAAGGCAGAGCCAGAGTTCACACCTAGGCAAGAGGTTGATCCTCCTTAACAGTCTGAAAACTGGCCCCATGCCCTTGGGGGCATATCAAGAGCCGCGTCTGCCTCTTTCTTACTGAGGGGGATCCAGAGACCCTTTGTTGTGGGGTCTGGAAGGATCCCAGCCTCGCCTTCTCTTTGGGTATTCTAAACAGAGCACCAGTGGAAAAGGGAAGTCAGTAAACAAGCTTGGAAGAGCGAGAGAAGCAAAACACCCTGGAAAGTTGTGGATATACAAGAGGAATTGCTGCTGTATCTGCTATTGGCACTCTTATGGCTTGAAGGTAAGAGCAGAAATGTCAGGGTTTGCCTTTATGGAACAGACTCTTGCAAAATCCACAGTGTTGGGCATGAGTGGATAACTGATAAAATAAATCTATGGGGGTGCACAAGAGAATGGACAAGTCTTCCCCAGGAGGCAAATTTATCTTGTATGAGAACATTGCTGGAGAGGGAGGCTGAATATATTTTCATTAGATATGTTTGTACGACAATGGAAATAAGGAGGGAGACGGTTTTTAGAGATGCTTCGAAAACTGCTATGATACTCTCTGATGACATTCTGAATTTTGATCTGGGTAGTGGTGGAGAAATCTCTTTGTGGTGTGTTAATGCTACCTACTTCTCTTTCCTTCTCCAAGTCGGCTTTATGGGTGCTTAACTGTGATTATCTGTTAAGTGCAATTATAGGAACTGTATTAGGGAAGCTGATAGAACTAATATTTCTCACTCACAGGGATAAGACAGCAAAGTTGTGGGAGGGTGGGGGGGGAAATAGCTCCTGTGTGGACAGCGAATCCTTATTTGGATCATTTTAGATTCCCAGCCCAGAAGGGCTAGTGAGGATGATCCATAGGGGCTAGTTTCCAAAGCCTTCAAGCCCCCCCCATCAGCTTGCGAATAGGATGATCCATGGGGGCCAGTTTCCAAAGCCTTCAAGCCCCATCGGCTCCATCAGCTTGCGAATTCATCCCATCATCACAGGAAACAGCAGATTAACATTTGTTATAATTCATCATTTAATACAACATTTGAAAATGCATGAAGCAGTTTTACTCTTCATCTTGGCTGCTGTCACAGCCCAGGGAAGTCAGTTGCTCTTCCCATTTTACAGATGGAAACTAATGTGAAAGCAACCTTGTTGTTCTCCAGCATGCATTGTGGTTGCTTGGCTGTCAGGTTTACTCTCTCATTCTTCCCCTGGAAATCAGTGGGAAATATTCCATGACAGTTTTGAGGGGAGGTCTCATGATCTCCAGACATCAGATAGCAACAGAAGAATCCGAAATGTTAACAGAGAACTTGATTGGAAAATGAATTAGAAAAGCTGGATCTCTGTCAGAGTATAAGAATTTTCCCCATACAAATTGTTCCAACTAACCCCAGGTTCCCATTTGTTATTATGTGAATGAGGTGAACACAAATAGACCCACCAGTAAATCCCAAGATTACAGAGGCTGGACAAGAAGCCTCCCAGTGTCTGAAGGAAATGTCCAACTTCTGTATCCACGATCACTCCATTTGTATATTGTGTTAACCACAGCCAAGATCATCTTTAACAATGCATGGGACTGTTTGTGTATAACTTAAAGGAGCTGGGGAGAACGCGCCTTGTGTGAATTGCGCCCTTTTTAACCGGCTATGAAACCACAGGGCAAGACAATGTGAGATTAATTTAATGTTGTGGTTAAAAACTTTTGATTTCTTGTTGTAACATTTTGTGATCATATTGAGAAAGGGCAAGGAAAGTTGTCGATAAAAAAGTAGCTGAGCGACACACCACAACCAGCCTCTTCTCAGTAGACATGTGCTGTCCGCACTGGCAAGATCGGGATGCTTTTTAAGAGCTTTGCTCATTTATTGCATGTAAATATGATTAATCACTTCAAAGCCCTTGACAATGTGTAGTCTCCTATTTATGTATTTTTACGCCTTTTCAAACAACTCTTGGTGGGTTGCTAATGGCAACCCAGAAGGAGTTGGCTGCTTTTTTGTCTTTTGTCCGCAAAAGAAGGAATTGCTCGATACATAGCAAAGTCTTGTTCATTTATTTCCCTGGAGGAATGTGGTTTTCTTCTATGTACAAGGAGAATGAGAGATTTGTTTTTCTACTTAGGAAACCTCAATTAACATTTAATATTAATGCCATATCAAGGGAATGTGTTCCTTTTTTTAAACACCCTTAGTTGCTGTTTGATTTTGAGCAGTTAAAATACAAATAATTTACAATGATACTGTGTACTGAAGCAAGCGAACAAGTCCATAAATTCTTGATGTTGGCCTGAGAAAGTTGAGTGTTGTTTTTTTTTAACAAAATAAGATCAAAAAGAAAAACGAGGAGTTTAAACAGAAGTTCTGTTGATTGGACTGCGAACTGTGCCAGCAGAGATGATTCTGGGAAAGATTTAGGATCTTATCTACCTCCCGTTTGCACTGTTCAGAAGTTATCTCCGTGATAATCGAGGGAGCTGCATTTCTGTAGGATATCTAGAGGACCTAGAGAATAAAACTCTCCTTAGATAACAGAAACCCCCGTAGCTTTCTGCGCACAAGCTGGCACATCCGAATTACTTCCTTCTTTATGCAGAAAGGTAGAGTCTTTTAGCTTAGAAAATAAATACAGTATGGCTAACATCATAAACTGTGTGAGGAGATGAACAATTCGTCTTTAAGATGTCAAAAGACACCTTTTTGTAATCGCTGGAAATAGACTACCAAAGCAATCCCTTTGGAAAGAAAAATAAAGTTCACATTCCCCAAACACCAAAACTTGGAGGCATTTTCAGAGATGAATAGTTTATTGGTGGACAACAAAGCAAAAGAAATAACTCTTTGGAGAAGTTAAAATTAGCCCATAGGACTCAACGTTGTCATAGAAAAACTTGGATGAAGATACGGGGCCTTTTGCTCTTATTTCTAATAGCTATGGTCAAGTTGGCACTGACTCCAGCATACCTTTGATTATCGCATACTATGTACTACCAACCAAGAATGAATCAGGGCTTTTTTTCTGGGAAAAGAGGTGGTGGAACTCAGTGGTGGAACTCAGGACTACACAATGGTGTCACTTTGGGTCAGCTGGAACAAGGGGGGGGATTTTTTAAAGTTTAAATTGTCCTTGGCGAAAATGGTCACATGGCTGGTGGCCCCGCCCCCTGATCTCCAGACAGAGGGGAGTGTAGATCGCCCTCCGCACCGCTCCAGCGGCATGGAGGGCGATCTACACTCCCCTCCATCTGGAGATCAGGGGGTGGGGCCACCGGCCATGTGACCATTTTCAAGAGGTGCCAGAACTCCGTTCCACCATGTTCCAGCTGAAAAAAAAGCCCTTGATGGTATTGCTGTTTTTTTTAAAAAAAAATCTTTTGATATAGCTGCATGATAGATGGTGGCCGTTTCCAGATGGCTTACCCGAAGCCGCTCCATGCAGCAATGTTGTGGATCTTGCCGGGGAAAACACGAAATATCGCGTTTTCTCACGTGAGTTTTGTGCGACGTCGCACAAAACTCACGCGAGAAAACGCGATATTTCGTGTTTTCCCCGGCACGATCCACAACATTGCGGCATGGAGCGGCTTCAGGTAAGCCATCTGGAAACAGCCAGCAAGTGGGAGGGCAAGTGGATCTGTCCAAATAGCACACTGCCTGTCCTCTTCAGAGCAGCATCTCCATAACAATTGGAGCAAGCCAGAGACAGGCAGCTTCCTCTTAATCCTGCTGGCTGTTTTCTTTACCCCCATTTCAGTATTATTTTCTAGATAGGCCGCTGGCTTGGGGACTTCTTGATGGCCTCTGGTGTGCTTTATGCACTACTGACTGGCCTGACCGTTTCCTCATAGGAATTCTTACATCCTCTGTGCATATTGCAGGATTGGCCAGTATTCCATGTTGGCGGCTCGTGGCGGCAGGAGCTAGCTTCCTTTCCCCACCCAGATAAGGGCTTATAGACTATGCATGTATATGCAATAGAGCTTTGCATTTCGTGTTGTCCAGATCTCACGAGCTCTCAATTAACCTTAGCAAGCCACCCTTAATACCACAATACTGATTTCCGTAGCCTACCTATTGCTCTGCAGCCATCCTAATACGATCTCAATTAAAGAAAGAGCGCACGATTTCCATGTGCCACAAGTTTTTTCTATGTGCAGCAGCAGCTGGTTCAAGACCTTACTCATTATTAAAATGATTTTAATTTGCCAATTGATTATCTCCCCTAATAGTAGCAAGCATTGCTGTGCTTCTGAAAGCAAAGTGACTCTAGTTAGCATCTAGTCAGATTTGTACTATGCTGTTCTCATAGACCATGTAGTAATGCAAAAGAGCCCTTTTCTGCAGTTTTCTGGGCGAAGGGTGACCCTGGCATGAGAATGTGTGCTTAATGAGAGGAATAGAGGGAGGTTCGCATATTAATATCTATTGCTTGATTTCTGCAATGTGAAATGACACTTTGTGTGTGTGCCAAGGGGCCACGTCACAGTTCTTAACCCAAAGGCAGAACTTTCACATTGCCTCCAACACAATACTTTTCAATCAGCCACGAACCTTTAAAGGCTGATTTACGCCTCTGTGTAATCTGGGGCTTTTTGTTAGCAGATGAATGTGATTCCACTTAAAGATTATTTGGGGCGGATGTGGCCTGGCTTGTGGTGTGATATCAGTGAATTATGGCCCAGCTTGCTCATGCTGGTCCTCTCTGGATAGCTCAGTCATCAAGGGATAAAGAACTTGCATGTTGGAGGGGGCCAATCCTATGTCCAGATCTCACAACTGAAAAGACTTCATTTCTGCAGATCATTAGCTCTGTGACATGCCGGTTGCTGGGAGATCAGGCCTCCAGACAAGACTTCCTTGTCTTTGCCATTTTGAAGAGCGTTTATTAAAAATATTTGGGCATGCTGATAATGCATAACTGTGTACATCTGCAAAAAATTATCTAGTTATGATTATGCATTTCTGCTGACAGTAATTTCCTCTGTTACTAGCCAGTGGCTGAATGGTAGAAACAGGGTACGCCACCTTCCTGAACACTTAATTAGCATCCTTTCAACAGCACACTTAAGAGCCAGGATGTTGCACTAGGAAAGAAAGGATCGGCGCAGGGAGGTCTGGGTTCAAATCCTTCTCTACCACGAAGATTGCTGAGTGACCTTGGGCAAGCCTGACTCCCTCATAGGACTATTCTGCCTGTGCATTTTTATCCCGCCCTTCCTGCAAGCTCAAGGAAACATCGTTCTCCCTTCCGACACATTATCTTCACAACAACTCTGTGAGGTAGGCCAGGCAAGAGAGTGAGTGTGCAGCCAAAGTTCCTCCAGTTTGCTTTATAGATACAGTCCAAGCCTGGCATTCTGGCCCCTACAACACACTGACTCATGGTTGGGACAGAATTCAGGAGGACCTGTTCTGAATTCGTCAGAGCCTGCCAGAGGGTGCCTTTGAGAGTCACTCATAGCAGCAAAGAGAGGCTTTTTTCTCTGCTACCCCTTTGAACACTGAATCTCAGCCAGCGAAATTATGTAGGAAAGTTTAGGATGGACTGAAATAGAGATTATGATTTAGTCGTAAACTATGACACTTTTTTTTTTTTGCAAGATTCTTAGCGGATACAATCTCTCCTATCTGGTGTGACTTGAATGCTAACTTGGAAATGGGACAAAGCAGTAGAGGTGCCAGTAGGAGCATCTACTCAAGTCGTTATGGACAGATTCAGATCGGCCCTTCGGAAGGTTGCTCACAAGGTTCCTGGGGCCGTGAAAGCCACCCACCGCCTGTAAATGAGATGCTTGTACCCGCTGGGTTGTCAAATCTTGATGGGAGAAAATTGCCATTCCTCTTGCTAAGCTAGTAAATTGGTTCCTACCGGAAGAAAGTTGAGATTTTCAGAGTGCAAGCTTTCGAGAGTCAGAGCTCCCTTCTTCAGACACAAGAAGAAGGGAGCTCTTGTGTCTGAAGAAGGGAAGTTCAATACCAGCCCAACGCCCTGCTGTTCCAGCTAGCATCAACTCTGTCTCGTCTGGATTAAACTACTGTTTGTTCACCCTCAACCATACAATCACATCCTCAAGACACTGAGCCAAGACCTTCAGAGCTGTCTCTGTAGACTTAGAAAGTGAGAAACAAAGCTCAGTGCAGCCACATTTCAACGACAACCCACTCTGAATCTCCTGAGGAGTGAGCCGTGTTAGTCTGTAGTAGCAAAAATAGAAAAGAGTCCAGTAGCCCCTTTAAGACTAACCAACTTTACTGTAGCATAAGCTTACGAGAACCACAGTTCTCTTCTTCAGATGGAGAATCTCCTTGAGATCTTGCCCAAAGTTTAGCATCAAGATTAAAGAGAAGCGGGAGGTAAAATGGGCCCTCGGGCAACCTCGCATATCAGGTCCTGACTAGCTGATTCTGCCTCTCCTATGGAAACCCCTTGCTTCGGACCAACAAGAAAAGAACAAGAGCAGCTGAGGGTTATCGGATTGCAGACAATCGATCAAAAGATCCTAGTCAACCTCGTCAAATGCCGCTGAGAGGTCTAGAAATATCAGCAGTGATAGATTGTCCTTTTCCAATTGTAGCCAAAGAGCAGCAATGGCTGGTTCAGTCCCCGCCTGAAGACTGCTACAGAAGCATTTTTAATAAAACATCTGGGGTGTGTGTGTGTGTGTGTGTGTGTGTGTGTGTGTAGCTCAGTGGTGTGACACTTGCTTTCCCGGCAGAAGCTTCTCTGTTCAGTCCTTGGCATCTCGAGTTAAAGAGTCTCAGATATTAGGCCTTGGGGACCTGGAGGGAAGCAGCCAGTCAGAGAAGACACGAACGATGGACTGGGGAGGGGGCTCGGTTTCATTTGTTATTTATAACTGGTGCATTAGCTCACATCAGCACCCTTCTGCGCAACAAGCACGGACAGTTACCAGCGACAGAAGCCTTATTATTAGTGTCTTCAAAGCTGCTCATATGGCTTTTGGGAAAAAATGATTAGGCAGAGTCAAAGAACAGCTAACTAGCTAGTGTGGCTAAACAGAACAGAATATTAGACGGTAGAAGCAGACCATAAAAGATCAGGATGTTCGTGGCCACTTTGAGGATCTCCCGAGGCCTTAGGCTGGTTGCTGTTGGGGGCAGAATGCTGGATGATCAGATCCATTCGGTCTCACGCGTAAGGTGACCCCCCCACACACACACACACTGATGACAATCTCCCATGGTGAATTTCTCAAGTGGGATGTGATAGTGTAACCCCCCCAGAGTCCCGAGGGCCAGACGCTGTATGAATCCTGGAGCTTGCTTGTTGCCTTAGGAGCAGTTCTCCTTTCCTCCTGGCAAGACAAAGTGGGGCAGCTCTGTACTAAGGTGCTGGTCTCAGGCAGTCAACGAAGAATTCAGCTTCCAGCAATTCCTGATCTTTGCTCTTCGTTGCTTCTTCAGCTCTTCCTAGCTACTGCTGTTCTCCCAGGAAGAAAAGTTCAATTCTTCCCAGCTAGCAGTTTCAGTTCTATAACTTTCCTAGATCCAAAGCTCAAAAAAAAGCTTTATCTTCCAAAGAATACTAGCTTCACCACTCTTCTCTCCCTTCCAGTCTTTTCAGCTAGCCTAGTCCTGCATTATACCACCTCTCCAAGTCATGGTGACCTTTTCTAACACATGCCCCATGAGCCTTTGCTAAACATGCAAATTAATACAAACCTAGGAACTCATCAGTTATCTACTAGTCTGGTCTATCTATGAATCTGCAGTCTATTAATCAGACCTAGGCCCTAGGCCCCAAACCCTTTTTCCAGTACAGGCTTACACGGGTATTTGGAGGCTACAAATAACTACGTCTTTACGTGGTTACAACTGCTCAGTGAACTTTTAAAAAATGCAATTCAGACAGAGTGGGGCATATGATACTTCCAGGGTTTGGTGGTATCAGACCAGTTTATGCATTCCACAGAACCCGGTGATAAAACATTCCAGGTTTGTGCTGCAGGAAATGAAGCTTTAAATGTATATTGGAATTCTCCTCTGTGGGGAAAAAGAAATCCCTGCATGCCAAAAACCTAGCATACCAGGGAAAGGGTTTTGGCCTGGGCTTCCCCTGCCAAGCATCCTGTTTTTCTACCTGCCCCTCAAAATGCAATCTTCCACTTACAGTCTAAAGAATTACAGGCCAGCAACAGTTTTTTGGAATATATGACGTGGCCTTTTCAGGCAGAGGCCGAGTGGGAAGATCTTAAAACAGCCTTAGAGCAAGCTGAGCCAGGGAGCCTTTGCCGTAGTGGCCGAACCACAGGAGCGGCTCAGCTCATTCCCAGGTAGGATTGCCAACTCCTGGAGTTTGGGGGTTGGAGACTGAGAGGGTGGGGTTTAGGGAGGGGGACCTCAGTGGGACATAATTCTATAGTGTCCCAAAGCTGCCATTTTCTCCAGGGGAACTGATTGCGGTAGTCTGGAGATCAGTTGTAATTCTGGGAGATCTCAAGGACACACCTGGAGGCTGGCAACTGTATACCTGGGCCACAGCAAGGATGATACCCAGTCGCTGCCGGAGGCCCCTTGGTCCAGCTTGGCCCTCACACCAGTGGCCCTTCAAGACTGCAGCTGACCAGCACTTCTAGTGGCAAGTGAACAGTCCAGTCCTACTCACAACAACATCCTTTATGAAGGAGGAAGGTTTTGTTCAGTTCTGTGAGTCCACATAAAAGCAGTCGATGCCTCTCCCTTCAGCTCCTCTTAAAAGACCCGCCCTCCTCTCCCAATTGTTTCTTTCCCATTATAAGAACTTCAGCTGGCCCCCCACGTGTCTATTTTTAGCACTGCACTATTTTTAAAAAAGGAGATGTAACTGCGGTCGGTGCTGTCTCTTTTCTCCTTATCTCCTTTCTCATTATCTTCTCCTCTCTCCGAAAGTGATGTATTTCTGGTTTCGATCCCCTCCTCCATGGAGCTCTGGAGGTGGCAAACATGTGGAGAGCACAAAGTTGTGATTAGCCCATTCAGAAAATGCAAATGCTGTCTCCTTCTGGGCTGTGTAGCAAGCAAGATGGTGGAGGGAGAGGACTAAATTGCAAAGCCAGAACCAAAGGAGGAGGCCACGTTTCGATGTCGCCACAACAATCGGGAGTGGAATTGTAAATTTTTGGCAGTCGACAAAGACACAAAATTAACATGCTGAGTGTGTGTGAAAGTCCTCCGTGGCACCTTATCAGTTCACAGTCCAGGCCGGAGGCAATAACATATTATGCCCAGTCAGGTTTTGCAGCCAATATTAATTTTGTGCCGTGGCATACTTATCAGACTGTGAGCGCCCTCATTTATCTTGAGTGCCAGACCAACTGCTGGGAAACTTTGCTTTCTACAAGGTATGTGAAACATCATTTTGCCTTTGTGGCTCAGGATGTGAGTGGCTGTTTTAGGTAGTCTAATTTGCCCCAGACCTACTTGTACAAGTAATGGAAGATGTTTGTGAAAAGTTGGTTGGGGTGATGGGAATTCTTAACTCCTGGGTCAGGAGGCGTCTCACAGATTAGCCACCTAAAGAGTGGTGTTTCCCACCTGGCAGTCTTTTTTCATAAGAGATTATGGTTCATGTATCGGTCCATGGGGCAGGATGTACAAATGAAGAGAAACTATACCTTTTATTGGCCCATTTTAGACTGCTGAAGGAAGTCTGCAAAATTTTGGAGTGTCCAGGAACTCTTGGGAAGTTGAGAGCATAGTGTTCTAGGCTTGGTCCCATCTATCTTGCCTGCCTAAGGGACAGTAATGCATCTTAACAACCCCAGATATCTCCTCAATGGGTCTTGCCTGCCAGGAAATGGTTTGTTTAAGTGTCTGCCAGCCTCTGGGAAAGGTGAGCATCCTGCGTACCTGAGGAGAGGGAGCAGAGAGGTGTTGATGTGAAAAGGAAGTGCAGTTGAGATGCTGAAAGATAGACTGAGAGCGGAACTACAGGTGACAAAAGGCACAGGTTGGACACTAGTCAGCTTCCCTCAAGTTTTGATGGGAAATGTAGGCATCCTGATCTTGCAGCTTGGCTCTCTGACTGCTGTCCAACGGACTTTTCAACTGTCACTTGTCCAACATTCCGCCAAGCTGCCTACATTTCCCATCAAAACTTGAGGGAAGCTGACAAGTGTCCAACCTGTGCCTTTTGTCACTTGTAGTTCCGCTCTGAATCGCTGAATCGCTTTCTCTCTTCCTCCCTCTCTAACTGGGGATCTGAGGATCGGCTGCCCTCTAGGAGCGCCTCCACCTGTGTATGAGTAAATAAATCAAATACTAAGGAAATGCCAAAAATCTCTTGAGGCTGCCTTGTACTGAATCAGGCTGTCAGTCCATCAAAGTCAGCCTTCTCTACTCTGACTCCCATTGGCTCTCTAGGGTCTCAGGTGGAGGTCTTTCACCTTACCTACTGCCTGATCCTTTTAGTTGGAGATGCCAGGAATTGAGCCTGGGGCCTTCTGCCGGTCAAGCAGATGTTCTTCCACTGAGCTACGGCCCCTCCAGTGTTTCTTCCTCCCAAATAGTAAAGAAGTAGCACCTTTAAGACTGACCAACTTTATTGTCACATAAGCTTCTGCAAACCACAGCTCTCTTCATCAGATGCATCTGACGAAGAAAGCTGTGGCTCTCAAAAGCTTATGCTACAATAAAGTGGGTTAGTCTTAAAGGTGCTACTGGACTCTTTACTATTTTGCAACTACAGACTAACATGGCTAACTCCTCTGGATCCTCCTCCAAAGGGAACCAAACTGAGGTCCTGAACCTGGAACTTTTTGCCACAAACATGTAACCTCTTAGCTTTTTATGCATTTTGCTACTCTGGTCCATGTCTAGTAGTATGGAAGAAGAACTTACAGTTGAACCCTGGAGCCTGTTCACACACACAAGCCCCTCTGCAATAACCAACTGCACCAGTCCTGTTCTGAAAGAGTGTTTTCTGACTGAAGGGCAGGTTCACACATCCAGCACAATCAAGCAGGGAATCATTTCCTGAACTGGGCCTCTTCAGGCAGTAGGAGGGTGATTACAGAGGAAGGGTCCTGTGTCAGTTCAGCTTGCCCTCCTTGGAGCCTGTCTGGCCATCTTCTATTCCGTGGCTCTGCTCTTTCTGAGGTGCGCTCATCAGACTGGACCTTTCCCACCAAGGGCCCAGCTTTGACACTCTCTCCCTGCAGCTGTTCCCCCAGAGTTCCATTTTAGGCACTGGAGGAAGACTTTCCATTCTCATAGATCCAGAGGTGTTAGCCGTCTTAATCTGTAGTAGCAAAATAGTAAAGAGTCCAGTAGCACCTTTAAGACTAACCCACTTTATTATAGCATAAGCTTTCGAGAACCACAGCTCTCTTCGTCAGATGGCATCGCCAGCTTTCGAGAACCACAGCTCTCTTTGTCAGATGCGTCTGACAAAGAGAGATGTGGCTCTCCAAAGCTTATGCTACAATAAAGTTGGTTAGTCTTAAAGGTGCAACTGGATTCTACTATTTTCCATTCTTGTCTTCGGGCTGATTTCTCCCTCCCGTTACTTTCTCCTTCCCTCAGCGGAACCTGCCACTTATTAATTTTAGGTCCTAGTTTTTCCACGTGGTGATTGTAATGTTGATGCTTCAAAAGAAAGTTGATGCTTCTCTGTTCGGTTTACTGATTTTATGATGGCTGCATCTTCTTTAACGGCCACCTTATTATGGGGATTTGAGGATTTTTATTGCACAATTGTTAGTGTTTTTATTACAAATCTGAAAAGTACCTTGGGAGTCTTTGTGTGCTGAGCGATGCCGGCTATTGATGCTTTAAATAAGCAAGCAATTCATCTGAATGCTCCCCAAACATTAAAAAAAAACAACCCAAACCCTTTTCTTTATCCTGCTAGTTTTTGATGTGCACAGAAAAGTTCTTCGGTAAGGGGGCCATTCGCTTCTTGATGCCATGCCAGGTCAGTTACAGCAAATCGGCTGCTATTCCCAGGGATTTCATCCTGAAAGTAGGACGGACGAGACCTGTGGGTCTGCTCACCTGGCAGTCAGAGGGCTATTTCCTGAATTCCTCCGTGCAAGTAAGCAGGTGATGAACTTCTCCTCCCCTTGGGCTTGTTAAATGTCTTTTGCAATTCAACAGGAGCTCTTCGGCTCCCAATGAAATCAAATTGACTGGCTGAACTCCCCCCCCCCGAAATGCACAGAGATGGCAAAAACCATTAAAGCTTTTTCAGTTAGCTTGGTTCTCAGGAGGGAAACCCAAAGTCAACAGTTCCTTGCGTTTCAGCTTGGCAGATTGTGCATCTGTTGTGCAACCTGCGAGGGTGGTCTGGCCGACTCTGTAGCCGAAGGGCCCCCACCTATCTCTCTTCCATGCTTTTGTCTATCTCTGCACTTTGGGATGGGTTCTCGGAGCAGCTGGCATAAAAGGGGGATACGTGGCTGGGTATGGTGGCAGCCCCCTTCCCTGTGATGGAGGCTTCTCCCTTGTGGGTGGGAGCTTCTACGACTGGCCCATCACCAAACCAGCCCCGAATAAGCATCTTGGTGGTGGTGGAAAGTGCTATCAAGTCCTAGCTGACTTATGGTGACCCCTGCTGGTATTTTCAAGGCAAGAGACATTCAGAGGTGGTTCGCCATTGCTATGCCTCTGCATAGCAACACTGGTCTTCCTTGGAAGTCTCCCACCCAATTACTAACCAAGGCTGATCCGTTTAGTTTCCAAGATCTGACAAGATCAGGCTTGCCTTGGCTGTCCAGATCAGGGCAAGTATCTTGGTATTAACCTTTAAAAGAAGCAGTCTCTTCTTTTAGAAGAGCGATTAAACCCAGGATGAATCAGAAAAATACAACAGATGCTACGATCAGCAAAAGACAGTAGAGACCCCCTCACCTCTGCAGGAGTATACCGCATACCCTGCAGCTGTGGACAAGTTTACATCGGGACCACATAGCGTAGCATCCAGACAAGAATAAAAGAACATGAAAGACACTGCAGACTTGGACAACCTGAAAAATCAGCAGTGGCTGAACATAGCCTAACTCAAACAGGGCACAGTATCCTATTCCAGGACACTCAAGTACTGGACAACACTTCCAACTACTCCGTCAGATTGCACAGGGAAGCCATTGAAATTCATAAGCATAAGCACAATTTCAGCAGGAAAGAAGAGACTTTAAGAATGAATAGGGCATGGTTTCCAGTCCTGAAAAACACCAGGCTAACAAAATACTCTACACCCTACAATAGCCCTGCAGATAAGATTAGCATATCAAGCATAAATCCATATGCAAAAGAACCTCCTCAGGATACAGTGAAGCCTCCCGCCATTAGCATTCCACACCCTGGGAAACTCTTACAGGATGACTCAGCCCAACCCTACCTTCCTGAGTACATACAAATTACCTGCCAACTTCTTTTCCACACTGTGACACTGAGAGATCTCTGTCTTTCGGAGCTACACCTCTGAAGATGCCAGTCACAGCTGCTGGCAAAACATCAGGAACTACAATGCCAAGACCACGGCTATACAGCCCGGAAAATCCACAACAACCATCGTTCTCCGGCCGTGAAAGCCTTCGACAAAGTACATACATTCATCCCGGAGAGGCTGGCTGTGCAAAGAAAGTCAGCAGCTTCCAGCAGTCACAGTGCCCTCAGAGACACCTGTCTGTTGGATCTGAGTGGTGTGGCCTTTGCTGCCCTGCCATGGCACAGAGACGTGTGAGCCCTGCTGGCCAAGGGGGAAAGCGGAGGCAGAAGTGAAGAGGGTGAAATACAGTGGCAAAGCTACGAGCTACGGGTTTATCTATTTCCCACTTCTGCACCTCTCACGCCCTCTCTAGGTTCATTTCCTTTAGATTGCACCTCCTTCTGATATATCAGTGTGGACCAAGGGTTACATCAGTGCCTAGTTCTCGTGGCTCCTCCTTACGTGCCCAGGGTAATGCCGATCACCACCTTGGGGTCAGGTAGCAGTTTTCCCCAGGCCAGTTTGGCTAGGGATCCTGAAGGAGTTTTGCCATCTTCTGGGCATGGAGCAGGGGTCACTGGGGCAGCCAGGGGGGTAGTTGTGAATTTCTTGTATTGTGCAGGGGGTTGGACTAGATGACCCTAGAGGTACCTTCAAACCCTATGATTCTATGATTCTATTTCAAAATAACAAACAAGGCCTGGGAGGCGGGAATGGCTCAGTGGGAGAGCCCCAGCTTTGCACGCAGTTTTAATCCACAGCATCTTCAGTGAAAAGGAGGTGGCAGCTGGTGGGAGACCTTCCCCTGCCCAAGAACCTGGAGAGCTGCTGCTAGTCAGGGCAGGCAATATCCATCGAGATGGACCAAGGCTCCGACTCGCTTGGGCTCAGATGTCCTCAGGAGGCCCTGTGGTTCAGTGCTTAAGCATCCCCTTTGTATGCAGAAGGTCCCGGGCTGATTTGATGGCATCGCCTGTTAGCAGGGATCTCAGGTAGCAGGAGTGGGGAAGGACCCTTCTCTACCTGAGTCACAGAGAACCGCTGCCGGTCTGAGTATGGCGCTCAATGGACCAATCAGGGCTTTTTTTCAGGTGGAATGCATTGGAACGGAGTTCCGGCACCTCTTGAAAATGGTCACATGGCTGGTGGCCCCGCCTCCTGATCTTCAGACAGAGGAGAGTAAATTCCCCTCTGTCTGGAGATCAGGGAGCAGGGCCACTGGCCACGTGACCATTTTCGCTGAGGGCGATTTAAACCTTAAAAAACTCCCCCCTTGTTCCAGCTGACCCAAAGTGACATCATTGCATGGTCCCGGGAACATGCGCACACTTTGCACACGCGCATGTGGTACCAGGGGCACCACCTCCCACCAGGAGTTGCCCCCTGTGCTGGCAACCCACTGAGTTTCACCACCTCTTTTCCTAGAAAAAAAAGCCCTTGGACCAATAATCTAATTTGGAACAAGGCAGGTTCACATCTTTCCATTGCAGCCAATCTCTCATCCTTCCTGATCTTATCATGAGCCCAGGGGCGGCTGGGCCCGTCTTTTGCAATTTGTTTGGCACGGCACTGAGTTGCATGTGCCACATACATTACGGTTATTGCTTGTTCGTAAAATCAGGATTATTATGCCATCCCACAGTGACAAAGCTCTGAAAATTCCGTGCCTGGAAATATCAATCCATTTCTCTGATTCCATCTCTGGCCACAGGTTTTAGGTTAATCAGAGAAGCGATAAGATGGATCAAGGGGACTATTACATTAGCAAAGCAAACTACACAAAAAGTCAACCCAGGACAATGCAGGGGCGGTGCTGAGCACAGTTGCAGCCTCTCAGTGCAAGGGACAATGCTGCGTGTTTCCCACTGGATAGGACACAAAAGCAGAGTTGTGCAGACGGAGTTTTGTTCTTGATATCTGTGGAGCACCACTTCATTTTTGCATTTGGAAATTTACCTTGCATCTCCCTAGGACTCTGTCGTGGGGACATCAGTATAATAAAATGCTCCACAGTTAAGGAAGGGGTTTTCTTTTACAGGCAGCGTAAAAGAGCTTGCAAAAAGAGATGTTCTATGATTGAAAAACTTCATTCCCCAGATTTCACCACATTGTATGGTGAGCCAAGAAATAGAACCTAGGGTGGGACTATGTAGATGAAAGGGTGGAGTTATATACTCCTGTCATGAACTCAGAGGGTGGCCTTAGGAAAGCCACTCCACTCAGCCCCAGCTCCCCAGCTGTGTTGTGCGGGTAAGAATAACACTAACTTTGTTCACTGCTCTTGGTGGGGCACTAAGTGATTGGGCTGCAAATCAGCACTCTGCTGGTTCAAATCCTACTTCTGCTACAAGCTCAGCAGGTGCCTTGGGAAAGCCACTTCTCTCAGCCCAGCTCCCCAGCTGTATTGTGGGGATAAGAATGACACTGACTTTATTCACTGCTCTGAGTGGGGCACAAAGTGGTTGGGCTGCAAATCAGCATTCTGCTGGTTCGAATCCCACTTTTGCCACGAGCTCAGCAGGTGCCTTGTAAAAGCCGCTTCTCTCAGCCCAGCTCCCCAGCTATATTGTGGGGATAAGAATGACACTGACTTTGTTCGCTGCTCTGACTGGGGCACTGATCTGTCTTGAAGAGCAGTATATAAGCACAGTTATTATTATCAAGAGTTCCTAATTTCCACTTCCACTGTTACATGGAACTGGGTTGCCAATCTCTGTGCTGGGAACAGGGCTTGCATCATAGACATGCGAGGGTACAGCAATATCTCTGTCTCTGACTTTTCAACATCTGCAGAACATGGTAGGAGATGGCTTTCGATTGAGTAATGAAAACTGAGGCTCTGGGTGACCCTCATTTTTATTTTAAAAAAACCCTCTCTCGTTAAATCCCATCCCACCTCTGCAGGATTGCCAGCTCCATATTGGGAAATTTCTGGACATTTGGGGGCAGGAGCTTAGGAAGGGTGGAGTTGAGGGATGGGGGGAGCTCAGCAGATACGTCGTGTCATAGAAGCCGTCCTCCAAAACTGCCATTTCCTCCGGGGGAACTGGTCTGTGTTGCCTGGAGAATACTAGTTGTTATGGGAGAGCAGCTCCAGGCCGCACCTGGAGGTTGGCAGCCCAATTCCTGGGAGGAACTCTGGGGTTCCCCCTGCCTTCCGTTTTATACTCAGAGCCACCCTCTGGGGTAGGTTGACTGGCTCAAGGTCTCCCTGTGATCTTCAAGGCTGTGTAGGAATTTGGATCCTAGTCTTTCATGTACCAGAGCAATACTCTAAGCCCCACACTGGCTCTCTTTGGGCTTCTTAAGTGTATCACAGTTGGGGGGAGACACACCACTCTGAGCTTTACTGCTAGGTAAAAGTCATGTTCACGGAGAAATACAGAGGGGCCCTTTCCTGAAGAAAGGTTATTCTTCGAGAGAGGTCCCAGCAGCGTTACACCCTCCTCAATCCATTGCAGTCAATGGGCTTGCAAAGATGCGGCTATTTTGGACGGCACTCTTCATCTCAGACAATGGCTGATTCCACACGGCTTACCTGAAGCCGGGACATTGCGAAACGTTGCGGATCATGCCGGAAAAAACACGGAAGATCGCATTTTCTTGCGAGAGTTTTGCATGACGTCGCGCAAAACTCGCGCGAGAAAACGCAATCTTCCGCGTTTTTTCCAGCATGATCCGCAATGTTACGCAACGTCCCGGCTTCAGGTAAGCCGTTTGGAATCGGCCAATCTAAAAGCAATCTTTGGGTGATCTGCTTGATCTGTTCCTCATTTTAGTCAGAAAAGAGAGTGCCTTCACTCCTGGAAATCTGGAGAAAGCTGAGTTATTCCAACGTGCTGTGGGATATGCTTTGCAGATCTTGCGAGACTTCCTCTCTACTCAAATGACAAACTGCTACTAGTTTCCCACTTTTCTTGTCTCCCCCTCCAACGGCTACATTCTCCTTTTCCTCTGCAAATTAACATATATCCCATAATGAAATTTTATGTCTAATTCATTGGGTTCATTTGAGCTGTAACTGCCCCCCACCCGCCCTCAGCTCTGCAATTACCCACAACCAGGCCTTCAGTAATTAAAAACATTAGTGTACCATCTGACGTCTGTGTCTGAAAGAGTATACACTCCCAAAATAATGGGATGGAAACTTTTAATGAATATATGGAACACCAGTAACGACTTTTCAGAATGAACTGAAGACAATGCGAATGTATATTTTCTCATGGGGGGAACGATATTTTGAGGCTCCTAAAGGTGCAATTTAACACCCCACACACACACATACACACACTCCAATGACTTGGAATAAGGTGGGTAATGGACTGTATTTTTCTCTCCAGCTCCAAGGAACGTAGACAGTTGTGAGAATGCAGCCTGTAAAACGCTTTGTAGATGAAAGAGAGCAGTTATTGGGAATTGAGAGAACATTTAAGGAGAATATAGGCTCACAACGGCCATAAAAGCAAGATTGGTGTGCGCACACTTTGACTCTCCCTGTTTACAGTTTAGTCCTTATTTTCCAGGGACCTGCCGGGGATCCTTCTTTACATTTCTGTTAATTAGTACTAGTAACTCCCTTTTCTCGGGTCTAAGTTAAAGCTTGGGGTAGTGTGCGTGCCATATGCATGTGGACACGATGCAAGTGCATTGCTTCTCTTGCATCCATCCACACCCCACCATCCAGATACCAGATGTTACTGAATATATTTTGAGTTGCCGCTTAGGCTGCTGTATAATAGTGTCTGTCGTGGGACGTTTTCAGCTCTTACAGTCAGTCGAGCACATCCCACTCGTGTAGGACAAGTCTTTCCGCTGGAAGTGAACCTAGCATATGCAGCATCGAGAAGAGGGGTGAGAAATGTGTAATTGTCACCCAAGTGGGATCAGGCAAATGGAAGTACGAGCCAGTGTGGTGTAGTGGTTAGAGTGTCCGCCTTGGACCTGGGCCACCCAGGTTTGAATCCCCAATTTGCCATGAAAGCTCAGTGGGTGATCTTGGGCCAATCACATCCTCTCAACCTACTCTACTTCACAGGGTTGTTGTGAGTATAAAATGGAAGAGAAGGACGGAGGCTGCTTTGGGTCCCTGCTGGGGAGAAAGCCAGGATATAAATGGAGTAAATCAATACATAAGAAAAGAGCACACACATGAGTGTTTCCCTGTTTTTACCTGTGAGATGCTGGGCATAAGGTTTGCAGGGGCACAAAGCAAGGCATCAAAGGTCATGTTATTAAAGTACTGGCAAATGATGTTATATTTTTTGAATAATCAGGCATGTTTCAAGATTGGGGAGGGGATGAACAGTTAAATCTCAGTTTGTTCAGAAATGCCGTGAAGGGAGCAGGCCAGGCAGAGGTTACATGGATGACAGAGAACGAGCCCCAGGCAGGAATACGTGCGCATTGTGTGCAAAGCAGAGTAAAGACAGAGGTGTATGTCAAGGGACAGCATAGACATAGGGTTCAGGGGACATCTAGAAGGGTCACACCAATCTTGATAGCCCTTAAATTCAGCCAGATTTCCCCAGACAGGGTCTTCCTCTAAGCTTAATTTAGCTGTCTTAATTTAGTGGTGACTGCTCCATGGTCACCCAGCTGACCGTGGAGTGGGGAATCAAACCTGGTTCTCCAGATTAGAGTCCTGCCGCTCTTAACCACTACACCAAACTGGCTCCCACTCCTGCCATAAGCTCAGTAGGTGGCCTTAGGTCAGCCACTCCTCTCAGCCCAGCTCCCCAGCTGGGTTGTGGGGACAATAATACTGACTTTTTTCACTGCTCTGAGTGTGCACTTATCTGTCCAGAAGGGCAGTATACAAGCACACTGTTGGTGTTGTTATTCCCTCTCTGATCAATTTTCCCCTGCAGCTCAGCATCACCCTCCAGAGCCGCTTTTCCCCCTTTGAGTGGGAGAAACAAACTAGGACTGCCTCTCCTCCCCACTCAAGTATACTCAAGGGTGAAAAAACACCTTCGGCTGGAGAGAGATTTTCATATAAAGAAACAGAGGAAAGGGGGTAATCAACGTGCTCCCTTTCACCCTCCGATACTGGGCAGGCTGGGGTGGAGGAAAGGGCTGCTGAACTCTGGACGGCGCATGCCTTGGGCTTGTCTACAGATGTGCAAAATGCATTTCGGTCATGGGTGCTGGCCACACCAAAGTCTCAGAATAAAGCGGAGGGTCTCCCCTGCGGCAGATGACACAGCAGTTGCGATAGAATTCCTGTGATGGTCCCTGCCTCAAATAATCCTCCATAATCCAGTGGCTGTATAATCCTACGTTTACTCTCCCGAGCTTTCAAAAGATAGGCTGCGGACAGAAGGAATACCTGTAACCAGGCCGCGCCAGATGGATTGGGATGAGCAATCATGACCTTCCGCTCTGGTCAGGGGCTTGACATCTTCCTCTTTACACCACCGCACAGGCTCTGTGGAATTCATTTGAGCATTGGCAGGAGACACGCATAGCCTGGAGCTGGTTTTCTGTACCAGAGTGAATTTCAAGCTTTCATCTCCATGCAGGGAACTCTATAATCGTTACTGCAGGAACAAACAAACATGACCCTGGGTTTCCTGTTGGTGATGTCTGCTGCCTTTGATGCCGGGCCCAGAGGTCAGCGTGATCTTCAGCAGGCATCACAAAACGGGGCTTGTAATAACCTCTTCTTTCCTTATCTAAGGGTTTTACTTGTGGTTATGCCAATTTAATTTAATGTATTGGATTTGCTGCCTGCCCTCCCCGCAAGCGGGCTCAGGGCGGGTCACAACAGTATCATAATACAATAAGTTAAAACAACAATACACAATAATAAGACAGAATAACCATTTCAATACAGATTTAAAACCACATATCTAAAACGCAGCATATGATGTTCGATATCATGAGGGTTGGGCAGGTAGATAGCCAAGTATGTTAACAAATTGCAGACCACAGCAGAGAAGCTAATCGGGCAGGTTGCCCATGTCTCAACCACTATCATAGGCCTGGTGGAACAGCTCCGTCTAACAGGCCCAGCAGAACTGTAACAAGAGCATCAGAATGAGAGAAGAGGCTGCAGCAATTTTCTCAGAGCAACAGGCATAGAGGAGGGTGGAACGATCCCATCGAGTCTCTAGTCTGCAGACATGCTTGCAAAGGAGCAGTCCCAACAGGTGGGGTGTGGCCGGAAAACAGGTACCCTACATTAAGAGTAATCTGGCAGTGGAATCAACTGCCTAGGGGTATGGTGGCTTCCCCCTCATTGGCAGTCTTCAAGGAGAGGCTGGAGGAACGCGTGTCTGGGATGCTTTAGGCTGTTCCAGCATTGGGAAGGGGTTGGACTAGATGGTTTGCAAGACCCCTTCCAACTCTAGGATTCTATGGCTCATTTTTATATTTGTTTCGAGAGTGTGTATGTCACCTCTCTGGAATCTGCTTGAGGTAGCTCGCAACTAAAATGGGATAAAAGAAAACAAGGCTAAATGCCAGTGGAACAGTGGGAAAATCCCTGGCTGAATTTGCATGCAAAATGCATAGGTGCTTTTTTCAGTATCCATTCAATCCATTTGCATACTGCAGGGCTGGCATTTGGCCTTGCCTTCGTCCACCTTGGTGAGTGGTGAAGCCTCTTTGTTTTCTTGCTAACAACTCAAAACAACAACGTATTAACAAGTAAATAAAAACCAGCCAAGCCCACAAAGACAGGTCAATAAACAGATGTCAGAGCGTCAAAAAATTTTTTATCTAAAATGATGTTGATAGAACAATCCTTGAGCTCAGAGTACACTATATAAAATAGATGTAAAAGATTTTCAAAACCTTAATTAAAAGTTGGAGTAAAGAGAAATGTTTTAGCTCGGAGTATAAAGGTATGTAAAGTAAGTGCCAGGTGACCTGCTAAAAGGAGGGTGCATTCCAAAGGTGAGGTTTAACTATCTATATTTTTCAGGAAAACCCATGAGGCCAAAC
Organism: Eublepharis macularius; assembly: GCF_028583425.1. Lineage (NCBI taxonomy): Eukaryota > Metazoa > Chordata > Lepidosauria > Squamata > Eublepharidae > Eublepharis > Eublepharis macularius. The sequence continues at coordinate 3,693,254 of NC_072803.1, forward strand.
ATTTCATTCATTCATTCATTCATTCATTCATTCATTTCCCTCGTATTCCACTCACCTTGGAAAAACAGGCTCAGAGAGGACCACATCAAAATAGAAAACAAGATAACAGTAATTAAAAAAATTTCAATTAATAAAACATAGTGGCATTTCTATTGCACAATCCCTCAGCAGCCAAAAACCTGTGGGCCCAGGTGGTGAGCTGCTTGATGTTCAGCAGACCAGGAGGCCGTTTAGGAGGGGAGGGCCGCTTGACTCCACCATCTTATGCCTGGTGGAACATCTCTGTCTTTCAGGTCCAGCAGAAAGATAATAGATCCTGCTAGATCCGTGTTCCTATAGACGGAGAGTTCCACCAGGATGGAACTCCTATAGCCTCTCTCCCTGAAAGCAAAAGGATGCTGCTATAACTGGCCCCGATCGAGGCAAGACGGACCTCCCTGGGGCCAGGTACCCCCAGCAGATGTTGGTCTGCCGAATGAGGGGCTCTCTGGGGAACTTATGCTGAGAAGGTTGTGCTGTTCCTTTAAGAGCTGCATAGCACTGAGACATCACCACAGCTCCTTCATGGGGGAAAATCCAGAGGAGTTAGCCGTGTTAGTCTATAGTTGCAAAATAGTAAAGAGTCCAGTAGCACCTTTAAGACTAACCCACTTTATTGAATCATAAGATTTCGAGAATCGCAGCTCTCTTCATCAGTGCATCATCAGATGCATTTGACGAAGAGAGCTGTGGTTCTCAAAAGCTGATGATGCATCTGACGAAGAGAGCTGTGGTTCTCGAAAGCTTATACATCAATAAAATTGGTTAGTCTTAAAGGTGCTACTAGGCTCTTTACTATTATGAGGAAAGTTGTATTCCGTTGAATGCCATGTGAGTACCTGGAACGAAAGTGGCTGAATATATGGTACTACCTGAGTGAGATCCTGGGTCCATCTAGCTCTGTATTGTATGCTGTGATGGGCAGCATCTCACCAGAATCTCAGGCAGGTGAAAACATTTCCTAGCTCCTGAGAGCCTTCACGTGGACACTGAACCTGGAGCCTTCTGCATGCAAAGCAGCGCCTGTCGCCGTGCTATAGCCTCTCTCCCTGAAAGCAAAAGGACGCTGCTACACAGCGACATATGAAGCTGCCCCTATCCTGAACCGGGCTGCTGGACTTTCAAGAGCAGAGTTGTCCAGTAGCACCTTTAAGACTAACCAACTTTATTGTAGCATAAGCTTTTGAGAACCACAGCTCTCTTCGTCAGATGCATGCATGCATCTGACGAAGAAAGCTGTGGTTCTCAAAAGCTTATGCTACAATAAAGTTGGTTAGTCTTAAAGGTGCTACTGGACTTTTTACTATTTTGCAACTACAGGCTAACACGGCGAACTCCTCTGGATCTAAGAGCGGAGTGGTCTGTTCTGACTGGCAGTGACTCTCCAAATTCTCGGGGAGAAGGATGTTAAGCCACGGCTGCCTGATCTGGAGGTGCTGCGAATCAAACCTAGAACCTTTGGACTGCAGAGCAGGAGCTCTGCCTTATGGTACAGTCTAGAAACAAACCCAGGCCATGGAATTTATTACTGGTAGTGCAGAGGAAATTGCTGTAAATGCTCCATCCTCCTCTTAGCTGGGTGACCTCTCTTCTCGTTAGAGGGCCACTGAACCAGTCTCAGCTAGTGCATGAAAAGGCTGTTACCAGCACAACCTGCATGGGTCTCTTCCTCTTTCTATCATTGTGATGGGTGAATTTTATAAAGGGTGTTTCCAGTAGACTGGCAACCTGGGAAATGGTTGTTAGGATACAACCAGCCCGTGATTCTTAATTGCCTTCCCCAGTCCTAACGAAGCCCGAGACATGTCTTTATTCCCTCTGGCTCCCAGCAAGAGATGGAGTATCTGCGACTCAGAACAGGCAGTGGCAGGCATGACTTTCTGTCCCAGCTTTTCACTTGGAAAGGAAAAACAGCGTCTGAGGTACCAACGTTTTAATTTTTAAAGAGCATTTGGCACGGAGTATTTTTAGGCACACACACTTTAAAGCTATGCAAGAATTGCTTTCAAATATCAACATTTAGAACTGTTGCAGAAATGGTATTTCATCGCACAAGCTGTCAAAGGGCAAAGAAACTGGAAATGGCATTTAGAAACAAAACGGCTGTTTTTTGAACCGGGTCTTGAATGTGATGCATTTAACAGGTGGTCACAATTAGTTCCAGGCTGAGAAAAGCTTTATCTGCCAAATCCTGCAAGCCAAGCTGCTGTTAGAAGCGCCAGAGCAGGCTAGGCCAGGATTTTCTTTCCTAAGCAGCTGCTGATACTGTTTTGAAGGTTAAGGGGCGGTTTGGCCCAGGACAATCATTTTTATCCCTGCCGGTGTGTTTTGGGTGTCATGTGCTATTCCAGCTGGAATAAAATACAAGGAAACAAAATGGCAAGACAACAGGGACTTTCGCTTCCTGCAATATGTTGAGGCAGGAGGTCAGGAAAGCTATGCAAAGAGCACATTCTGTTTACACGTTGCTTTTATCATTCTCAGATTCAGGTTAGCAAAGCGGAGGTTCAGGTTATGTCTGTATCTTTGAGATACTGTTGATGGCTTAACATAGCACCTTTCTTGAACCATTGTCAAAAACATCACCCACCACTTTGCATGGGGGTAAACTTTAAAGGTATCTAGTTCTTACCAGCCACAATCCAGAAAACAATATGATACCAGGAATACTGTTGTGTTGTCCTTGATGAAGAAAGAACCATCTCTAGGTTGTTGTCTCACTCACAACTAAAAGGGATTCTTTAATAGCATTAGATAGCTAGTAGCTAATGGCTGCTGAATACACCCTCGCTTATTGGAGCTGATGATCCTTCAGGGAAACAATTTGGAGTGGGAATGTAACTAGAACTACACAGTTTGCTTTTGGGATAGCTGGAGAGATGTGTGGGGTTGGGGGAGAATTAACATTATCTGGCCAGCCTGCTTGCTGTGTCCAACCTGTATCTATCTATCTCCAGCCGTGGGCTCTCAGCACTGACTGCCAGGGGAAAGGGAAAACAGCCCAAGGGAGATAAAAGACATACTAAAGTTCACTGAGAAAGCATCCTTGGAAGTGTGAAATCCAAACTAACGGTGACTTTATCAAAGTACAAAGTTCAGCAGAGACACTTATCTTAAAGCCAGATAAAAGCAGAAACAATGCACTGGTGTGTCTGCTCAGGATGCCATCTATCTATCTATCTATCTATCTATCTATCTATCTATCTATCTATCTATCTATCTATCTATCTATCTATCTATCTATCATCATCATCATCATCATCATCATCATCATCATCATCATCATCATCACCACCACCACCACCACCACCACCACCACCACCACCACCACCACCACCACAACAACATTCGATTTATATACTGCCCTTCAGGATGACTTACCACCCACTCAGAGTGGTTTACTAAGTATGTCATATTATCCCGACAACAAAACACCCTGGCCGATTCCAGACGACTAACCTGAAGGCGCTGCATGCCGCCATGTTCCGGATCGCGACGGGGAAAACGCGAAATATCGCGTTTTCTCACGCGAGTTTGGCGCGACATAGCGCCAAACTCGCGCGAGAAAACGCGATATTTCGCGTTTTCCCCATCACGATCCGGAACATGGCAGCATGCAGCGCCTTCAGGTTAGTCGTCTGGAATCGGCCCCTGTGAAGTCGGTGGGGCTGAGAGAGCTTTGAGAGAGCTGTGACTGACCCATGGTCACCCAGCTGGCTCCAAGCAGAGGAGTGGTGAATCAAACCTGGTTCTCCAGATTAGAGTCCCGAACTCTTAACCACTACACCAAACTGGCTCTCAAATCTGTCTGTCTGTCTGTCTGTCTAGCTCACACAGCTATTGCCTTAAGCAGAATTTAAAATTGGGACAACCTTACTTAATATTATTTCTCTGATATTTAATTATTGCCCCTATATATTTTGCCACAGAAAGAGCAATGGAATCATTTTTATCTGATAATAACCATGTCACCTGTGCTCTCAGATTAGGTAGTTCCATATTTTTAAGTAGAGAGGTAATTGATCTAATTAATTAAGCTAATTAATGAGGTAACTAATGCTAGGAAAAATAGAAGGCAGTCGGAAAAGAGGAGGGCCTAGAAAGAGTGGCAATCGGCAATAGAAAACCTGGATAAAAAACTTTTGGAGGTGATTAAAGAATTTAAAGACATGAAATTGGAGCTGATCAAAGAGGTTAAACAGACAGTAAAATCGGAGCTGTCAGAAGTAAAATCGGAGCTGTCAGAAGTGAAGAAAGGTATGGAAACAATACAAAGTGAATTACAAGGGACGCAGCAGAGAGTTAAAACAGTAGAAGGAGCGATGGAGAACTTAGCAGATACGCAACAAACAGAGATGAGGCTGATGAGGGGAAGGATGGCGGTTGCGGAAAGTAGACATATGGAGAAGCAGCTGAGATTTCGCGGCCTGCCGGAAATGGAAGGAAAGACAGCGCAAGAGCAGATGACGGAGGTGTTAGCTGAATACCTGGGGAAGGAGGAGGAGGATGTTGTGGCTATCCTAGATGTGGCATATCGTGTGAACTCGAGAATTGCAACCCAGAGAAAAGTACCAAGAGACGTGATTGTACAATTTACAACAAGAAACATGAAAGAGAAGATTGTGACTAAACAGTTTCAAGATCCATTGGAGATCGATGGCAAGACAATCATTATAATGAAGGAACTACCCAGATCAGTGTTACTAGATCGGAAAAAATATAAAGTGCTAATCCAGATGCTGAAGGACATGAAAATCAGGTACAGATGGGAGCTCCCAGAGGGTTTGTCCTTCGAATTTGGAGGTGCCAAAAAGCGTATCAGATCTGAGCGGGAGATGGAGCGATTTATAAGGGACAATGAAAAAGACTTACCAACAAGATTATGAATATGGAGTGTAAAGTATTATCTTGGAATGTAAATGGACTAAATTCACCGAACAAGAGAAAAAATATTTTTCACTGGCTACTAAAACAAAAATGTGATATTGTTTGTTTGCAAGAGACTCATATTCGAAAACAGGATGTAAAATATTTAAAACTGGGAAAATTGGGCAAAGACTTTGTAGCGGCCTCAAGTAAGAAAAAAAGAGGAGTGGTGTTGTATGTAAAAGAGGAGCTACAACCAAAATTCATAATGAAAGATGTGGAAGCCAGATTTGTAGCAGTGGAATGTACTTGGAATTTAAAGAGAGTGTTGGTAGTCGGAATCTATGCACCCAACGGTGCAAAAGAGAGCTTCTTTGAGGATTTGAGGAAGCATTTAGATGATCTTTCATATGACCAGATAATTCTTGCTGGAGACTTCAATGGAGTGACAGACTTGGAACTGGATAAAAAGACTACAATGGCACAAAAGAAAAGAGGACTATTACCAAAGCTCTTTTTTGAGTTGATTCAACAAGAGACTCTTGAAGATGTATGGAGAAGAGAATATCCTAAAAGTAGGCAGTTTACTTTTTATTCTGCAAGGCACTCCACATTATCAAGAATTGACATGATCTGGGCCTCAAAAGATTTGGCGTTATGGACTAAAGATGTAGAAATAATGCCGATGGTAGGCTCAGATCACAACCCAATTATGTGGAAGCTAGGGAAAAGGAGAAAAAGGAAAGCATGGAGAATAAATGAGGATTTGTTACAGGAAAAAGAGAATATGGAAATATTGAGAAGAGAGACAAAGTTTTTCATACAATACAACGTGAATAAATAAGTACCAACTGATAAAGTTTGGGATGCTTATAAGGCGGTTATAAGGGGCATACTAATGGACTTAAATGGTAGAGCAAGAAAGAAGAAAGAGGAGAAGAGACAAGAGATTGAGGAGAAAATAAAAACTAAGGAAATACAGTTAAAAAAGAGACCAGGGAAAAAGAAATTATACCAGGAAATTAAAATACTGCAAGAACAGCTAACAGCAATGAGTAATAAAGAATTGGAGTGGAATCTCAAAAGGCTGAATCAGAAAGTGTTTGAGGGTGCAAATAAACCTGGGAAGTACCTGGCATGGCAACTGAAGAAGAGAAGGGAAAAGAAAACAATAAATAAAATTTGTGAAGATGACAAAACGTATTTGGAACAGAATACCATTAGTAGAGCCTTTTATAAATTCTACGCTAAACTGTATAATAAGAAAGAAGTAAATAAAGATTCAATAGCGTCATATTTGGAGAAAATGATACTTCCAGAAATCTCGGACGCTTGGAGAAATAAACTGAACAGCGAAGTAACGGATGAGGAAATAAGTAAGGCAATACAATCTGCAAATCTAGGAAAGGCGCCAGGGCCAGATGGACTTACAGCTAAATTTTATAAGACTATGGCCAACGAGCTGGCACCATTCCTAAAGGAGGTGATCAATGGAGTTCTAAGGGATCAAAGGATTCCAGACACTTGGTCTGAAGCGAACATATCATTGATCCCAAAAGAGGGCCAAGACTTGACTAGTGTGAAAAATTACAGACCTATATCGTTACTCAACAATGACTATAAAATTTTTGCGAAGATACTGGCGGAGAGACTGAAGGGGTGGCTTTCGGAAGTTATAGAGGAGGAGCAAGCAGGCTTTCTGCCAGACAGACAAATAAGAGACAATTTAAGGACAGTGATTGATGCTATTGAATATTATGATAAGCGTTGTGATAAAGAGGTTGGTTTCTTCTTTGTTGACGCTGAAAAGGCATTTGACAATTTAAACTGGGACTTTATGTTTGCCACTATGGAAAAGCTACAATTAGGAGAAAGATTCATCAGAGCAATTAAGGAAATCTACAGAGACCAGACTGCAGCAATTGTGGTGAATGATGAACTGACTAAGAAATTGACTATAAGCAAAGGAACAAGACAAGGTTGCCCGTTGTCTCCACTGTTGTTCATTTTAGTATTGGAGATTCTGATGATACAAATACGACAAGACGAGGAAATTCGAGGAATAAAAATAAAGGACTATTCATACAAGGTCAGAGCATTTGCGGATGACATAATGTTAATTGTAGAGGACTCACTGGAGAACATGCCAAAAGTGATAGATAAGATCAAGGAGTTTGGAGACTTGGCAGGTTTCTTTATTAATAAAAAGAAGTCAAAGATACTATGCAAAAATATGACTAAGCAGAAACAACAATTGTTAATGGAAACAACGGATTGTGAAGTAACAAGTAAGGTGAAATATTTGGGAATTGAACTGACTGCAAAGAATATAGATTTGTTCAAGAATAATTATGAAAAACTATGGACTCAGATTGAGAGAGACTTGATTAAATGGAATAGGCTCAATCTGTCATGGTTGGGTAGGATTGCAGCGGTTAAAATGAATGTGTTACCAAGAGTGATGTTTTTGCTACAGACAATACCAATCATCAGAGACTCTAAACAATTTGAAAAATGGCAGAGGAAAATATCAGATTTTGTATGGGCAGGCAAGAAGCCTCGAGTGAAAATGAAAGTTTTACAAGATGCAAAGGAAAGAGGCGGAATGCAACTGCCCAACCTGAGACTTTACCACGATGCAATCTGCCTAGTTTGGCTGAAAGAGTGGATGACATTAAAGAACAAGAAACTATTAGCCCTAGAGGGATATAAAAAAATATTTGGATGGCATGCATACCTATGGCATGACAAAGTAAAGGTCAACTCGATGTTCCTGCACCATTTTGTACGGAGAAGTCTATACACAATCTGGAAGAAGTACAGAATTTACCTACAAGAAGGAACTCCTTGGTGGGTGGTTCCATATGAGGTGATAGACCCGAGAGCTGTTGATAACGAACGACAATGTTTGACTTACAAAGAAATAACTAAAATAGAAGCATCTAAACTTAGAATAAAGACGCAAGAGGAACTATCACCGAACTACGATTGGTTCCAGTATAGACAGATCAGAGATTTGTATAACTCGGACTCTGTAAAGGGAGGTATACGAATAGAGAATTCGGAACTAGAGCAGACCCTTCTTAAAGAGGACAAGAAAAGAATATCCAAGGTATACCAAGTACTGTTGAAATGGTATACTGAGGATGAGACAGTTAAAACACAAATGGTGAAATGGGCTATAAATTTTAACAAAGAGATAACAATGGAGGCATGGGAATACTTGTGGAAGACTACAATGAAGACAACGACATGTACAAATATTAAAGAGAATATCTACAAAATGATCTATCGTTGGTACATGACACCAAAGAAGATTGCGCTAGGGAATTTGAACACTTCTAATAAATGCTGGAAATGTAGAAAGCATGAGGGCTCCCTCTATCATATGTGGTGGTCGTGTGAGGTAGCTAGGCAGTACTGGGGGGAAATAATAAGAGAAATGAGTGAAATTTTACAATTTCAAATAAATAAGAACCCAGAACTCCTGCTACTAAACTTGGGAATGGAGGGAATTCCAGCCCATCATAGGACGTTGATATTTTATATGACAGCAGCAGCCAGACTTTTGTATGCGCAAAAATGGAAAGTACAAGAAGTGCCAACTATTGAAGATTGGACCTACAAATTGCTGTACATGGCAGAAATGGACAAGATGACAAGAAAACTGAGAAATCTGGACTCAGGGCAGTTTAACACAGATTGGGAGAAGCTGAAACAATATCTGGAGAAGAAATGGGAGGTGGGAGGAAAACTGTGGCAGTTTGAGAACTACTGAAGTATAATAAAATGTAGAGGGGGGTGACTTTACCGGGGGGGGAGAGATAAATGTGAATTTATAAGCAGTTAGATTAACAGATTGATACATACATAGATATATATAGGTTAATAAATAGAATATTGATAGAAAATAATTAATGATAAGGATTAAATATAAGGATTGAGTAACCAACAATATTTTCTTTCTTTGATAAGATTTGTATAATGTACCAAACTGAATGTACAGACGAGTCAAATTGATTGACTATGTGACAAGAGTTATATAGAATTACCATAAAAAGATAGAATGAGTAATATATAGAGAATAAGTCAAATTGTTTGATTTAAATGTGTAAGATTTTTGTGGTTTATGATATATAGGTTTATGATATATAGAAATATTCAAAATTGGAAAAAGGGATAAATTGTTTATCTAAGATGGAACAAAGACTTACAGTTTGGGTATATAATAAGAAAAGTAGTTAAGGATGTACTGCTTAGTATAATGGAGAATATATATTTGTTTTAGATAGAGAAATTTAATAGAAGTAAGGGAAAAGGGACAAAGGGTTGGAAAACTGTTGGAAGTCAACAAAAGGGGGGGAAAGGGAGGGGGTTAGAAATGAAAAATTTGGGGAAAATTGAATGTAAATGTAAAAATAACGGATTCTAACCCAATAAAATTTTTTCAAAAAAAAAGGAAAAGAGGAGGGCCTAAACTGAGATGGCTTGACTCACTCAGAGAAGTCTCGTCCTCCAGTTTGCAGGATCTGAGCAAGTCTGTTAACGATAGGATGTTTGGGAGATCTTTCATTCATAGGGTCGCCATAGGTTGGAGGTGACTTGATGGCACATAAAACACATTAAACATCAACTCATTAAATATGAGACACTCTATAACTGTATGTTCAGGGGATTCAGTTTTATTATACGGGCACCTGCATGTCCTGTTAGGATATATGGTACTTTCTCCTATCTACCCTCCAAAACTACCAAGGGGAGAGCGTTCATTCTTGCCAGAGTAAAAGCTCTTATAAGCTTTGGTACTGTCAGATGATAAAAACACCTTGGCAGGTGCATCGGAAGGGCAATACCCAAATGGTCGAACATACCCTCCACGCCCTAACAGACATCCAATCCGTATATTTATCTGTAAGCTGGTGAAAATGCCACGCTTCTCTGGGGCAATCTCCTCACAGAGAAATGAACCACGTCAAGAGAGCTTCAGATGGGAAGAACGCCCTCTCCAGTGTTCACGTCTCACTTCCTTTATTAGTCCTCCGCTCCCCCACTTCCTCCATCGTAGGGTGTATGTGGTTCCCTTCTTTAGATATGGGCCCTTTTCACACTGCTTACCTGCTGCCGGAATGTCGCAAAATATTGCACAAAACACGCAGAAGATAGCATCCTCTCACGAGAGTTTTGTGCGACATCGCGCAAAACTCTCGCGAAAAGACACTATCTTCCATGGTTTTTTCCATGATATTTCGCGACATTCCGGCAGCAGGTAAGCAGTGTGAAAAGGGCCCTGGTGTTTCTCTGGCAGCATCCCAGTCTTCCTCCCCCCTTGTTGTATGCCTGGGTCTGAGTCCCAAAGGTGTGTGAAACGGGGAGAATGGAAGGCAGTCTCCTTCCATAACAGACAGCTGCCCACCCTCTTTGATTCTGGATGAAGACTATGCCACAGCCCTGATGGATCACGTGGGTTGCCTGGAATTAGGAGATCTAAGATAGCATGCCCTGTCACATTACATCATGTCTGAAAGTGGCCAAATGGCTGGGAGGAGATTCTTTCCTTGGCAACCAATTTTTCTCTCTCCATCTCTCCCTTTCGGGGGGCTGTTCAAGGAAACAGGTCCTTTCCTTGGAATGCCAGCTGGGTGGGCAAAAGGAAATGCTAGCACCTGGTTCCTGTTTGTGGGCTCTTTCCTTCCCCACTTACGTTCTCCCCCCAACCCATCCTGGTGAGAGCTAGAAATGAGAATTCACTTTTAACTCCCCCTTTTCTGTTAGTTTAGCTAGAGGCTAAACTATAAGGGGAAGCCCTGGGTTTAAATGACACCCCCACCATGTTCTCACTGGAGGGCCTGTCTGAATCGTTCAAATGGTCTTCCAGCTTCCATCTCCTTTGAGTTAGTATTGACCTAGCTTAGGGACTACTGAGATGTGCTTTAAACACACTAAAGAATGATACCAAGGCTAACCACAGTATTTGTTACAAAGTTAAAAAACAGCATGCATAGGGACTGCTGAACCTGGGCTTTGGCTTGCAACCTTCCACCCATCTTTTATGGACCTCCTATCCAGCCATGAGCCTAAAAGGGGCCACAGCTAGTGGATTAGGGTGCCAAACTCCACTTCTGCCCCCCCTCCCCTCCATAGCTATCTTCACTCTAAAATGTAAGGGAGGCACCAGCTATCCCCATTGTAACTGCTTGGGATGCTCATAGGTAGTGGGGCATTCAAAGGCAATGTCCCACCTCCTAAAGTCCCTCTTACTTTTTTTACAACTGCACAGTTACAAGAAAAAATGTTAAAGGGGGGGGGGTTCGCCTGGGAAAGAAAGGAGATTGACGAGCAACAAGATTGCTGGGGCTGAGTCAGCTAATTCCTTCCTGACCAAATCCACTATTTTCTACCCTGCCCTATAATCTTTTCTTGCTGAGCTCTTTGCATCTTTCTTATTTGTTTCTCTCTTCTTAACATCTGCAGTGATATATGGGCCTATTGGGCAAAAAAACAGCAGTGAGATGGATATTCTTTTAATATTGCTGGATTGTTTCCGATAGGAAATTTGCCTAAGGGCCATGGGGGGCAGAAGAATGAATGCCCACCAGCATACAGTTGCCAGATTATGAAATTCCCGGAGCGTAGAGTCTGGGGAGGGTGGTGTTTGGAGAGCCAGTGGACTTCAGCAAGGCATAATGCCGTAGAGTCCAGTCCACCCTCCAAGTGAGCCATTTTCTCCTCGAAATCTGATTTCAGTTGTCTGGAGATCAGTTGTAATTTGGGGAGATTTCCAGCCACCACCTGGTGGTTGGCAACCTAATTGCAAGCTGTAACTTGCCTGTGAAAAGGAATGCATGCCGTTGAGCATATCCAGAATGCCTGTGGCTCAGTAATGAATAACCGCTGTCAGACCCCTTTCCTCTACTATTTGAGGCGTTAGGGCTAAAGGACTGAAGAGGCATTGCACACAGGCATATTTAAACTCCAGAAGATTTTGCAACAGAAGTGTTTTATTATAGAAAGCCAAAGGGCTGAGGGGATGGAATATCCAGACAGTCTTAAGCCCCATTGCCTCTTACTACAGAAAAATTCGATCTTTGGGAAGGTCTAAATTAATCTGTGCCAAGAAGAATAAACTCTCTGAATGCTGAGAATACGAACACTCTGCACATGTTCAGAGGGCTTTTCCCTCACTACACCATAACCACACACAGCTACCTACCTGGTATTTGGGGATAAATTTCTAGGTCAGAGGAAGTGATTTGCAGGCAGGCATAACTGTAGAATTCCCCTTTTAGCAATTAAGGTTCCGATTAATTGCTATCTCTATTAATGAAGCCCTGACCTGGATAGCTTAGGAGAGCCTGATCTTGTAAGATCACAGAAGCTAAGCAAGGTCAGCCTTGGTTAGTAATTGGATGGGAGACCTCCAATGAAGACCACAGTGGCAGAGGCAGGCAATGGCAAATCACCATGAAAACCCCTCCAGGGGTCGCCGTAAGTCAGCTATGACTCGAAGGCACTCTATACCACCACCATTAATGGGACAGAATATTTTTTCCCCAGGCAGTGGCAACCTTACAAAAAGAAGGCTAGACAGTCTTGGTAGATGTTCCTGCTCTTGCAATCTGAAAGAGGACCTTGGAATGAGCTTTTCCCCCTCTTTACTGCAAAGACTTTTCTATCTGTTTAAAGATCAAAGATGCAATCTGAGCTCCGTCTCCCACCTGCCAGAAACACCTTGAGATGTCAGTGATCACAGTGACAGGTAAGACTTTGGGTTCAGGTGAGAACATCTCAGAAACACGGGACAGATTAGGAACAAGTAGATTAGTTTCTGGGTAGCCTGGAAGTCATCAGTTTCCCCTTCATTTTATTTTTTTTTTTTAAATCAAAGTTCTTGTTCCAGAGATAATTCTTAGAAAGAAACATGACAGATAAGAATTCCTGTACTGCAAATGGTTGCGCAAGAACATTTGGCTACAACACAGGGGAAATGCTCGGAAGAAGGACCCTACAGTTTATACCAGAAAAACTGCCACTGCTTTTAATCCCAGCTCTTCAGTGTTATTTGAGTTATGACGACCAAGGGTGCCAGCTGTCCCACCATCCAAAATTGGCCCAGACAGTTTGGAAAGTGCGTGCATTGATTTGTTATTATTTCCATCTTGCTTTTCAGCTTAAAATTGGCTCCAAAACGGTCTAATAACATTTAAAATTCAGCTGGAATGCCGTTAAAATTGAGTACAAAACTTTTCTTAAAGAGGGGATTCTCACTAGCTGAGCTGATTGGGTCCAAGAACAGTGAAAGGGTCGCTGGACTGTACCTCTCCTCCCTCTGATGGCCATAGTAAAACTGTCAGTGAGGCATTTCCACCCTTGATAGGCCTGGCCCTCAAGTTCAAGGTGTTACTGTTAACCTTTAAAACTCTTAACAGACTGCAATAGGGTTGCCAGGCCCCCTTGATCTCCCAGTGGGAGATTGGGGCCTGGCTCTTACCTGGGGGGGGGGGGGCGCATGTGCACTCCTGCAAGCACGATGACGTCGCTTAGTGATGTCACCACATAGCCCTTTTGGGCTCAGATCGGGCCCGTTCTGGGCCCCTGCGGAGCGCAGGAGCGTTCCTGCACTCTGCAGTGGCCCACAATGGGCCCAATACACGCCAAAACGGGCCCAATCCGTGCCCATTTTGGCACGGATCAGGTCCATTTTGGCACAGATCGGGCCCGTTTAAGGCCCCTGTGGAGCTGCGATCCACAGGGGCCCACAACGGGCCCAATCCGCGCCCGTTTTGGCATGGATCGGGCCCATTTTGGCATGGATTGGGTCTGTTGTGGGCCCTTGCGGGGCGCAGGAATGCTCCCGCGCTCCACAGGGCCCCTGATCCAGGCCAAAACAGGCCTGATCCTGGCTGCTGCTGTGCGCGGGGGTGCGCAGCACCGCAGGGGGGCGCGCATTGAAGGTGCGTGCCCACCCCGCTGACCAGGTAGGTGGGGGCGGGGGTGGGATCCCTAGACTGGGACCTGCATATCTTTGGAACCATCTCTCCCTGTCTATTCCCTGGAGGGTGTTACACTCTGTAGACCAATATCTGCCGCTGGTCTCTGGCCCCAAGGATGTTCGCCCGGCCTCAAACAGGGCCAGAACCTTTTTGGCAGGACTTATTACAGTTCCGCCAGGCCTATGAGAGTGGTTGAGGAGCTGGCGAACTCTCCTGCCGGCCCCTGGCCTCTTTTGTTCCACTCCACTTTCTAATGAGATTTGTTGTGTCCACCCAGAATGATATGTATTGGTATTTTATTGTTTTATATGATTTTAAACTGTAATTTATTGTACTTATTGTATATCTATCCTATTGTTACTTATTAGATTCAGGATCCAGCCTGTAATGAATATGAAGGGGATCTATTGGGAAAGGGGGGTTGGGTGGAGGAGGAGCACCTTAGGGTTGCCAGATGCGGCCTGAAGATCTCCTGGAATTACAACTGATCTCCAAACTGCAGAGTTCAGTTTCCTGGAAGAAAATCTCACCTTCAGAGGGTGGATTGTATGTCATTATAGGGACAGGGAACTGGTTGGAGGACCGCACCCAAAGAGTGGTGGTCAACGGCGTTTCATCAGATTGGAGGGAGGTGTCCAGTGGGGTGCCGCAGGGCTCGGTTTTGGGCCCGGTACTTTTCAATATTTTTATCAATGATCTGGATGAAGGGATAAATGGGCTACTTGTTAAATTTGCTGATGATACCAAATTGGGAGGCGTGGCAAACACCCAAGAAGAGAGAGTTAAAATTCAACAAGACCTGAATACTCTGGAGAAGTGGGCGGTTGTGAACAGGATACAATTCAACATAGATAAGTGCACAGTATTACATCTGGGCCACAAAAATATGAAGCACAAATACAGGTTGGGGGATACACTTCTGGGCAGTAGTATATGTGAAAGGGATCTTGGGGTAAGAGTGGACTGTAAACTAAATATGAGCAGTGTGGTGGCAAAAAAGGCAAACTCAGTCTTGGGTTGCATCAAAAGCGCCATAGCATCGAAATCGCAGGAGGTCATAGGCCCTCTCTATACTGCCTTGGTCAGGCTGCACCTGGAGTATTGTGTGCAGTTCTGGAGGCCTCACTTCAAAAAGGATGTGGACAAAATTGAGAGGGTGCAGAAGAGAGCGACGAGGATGATCAGGGGTCTGAAGACTGAGCCGTACGAGGAAAGGCTGAGGGCCTTGGGAATGTTTAGTTTGGAGAAGAGGAGATTGAGGGGGGACATGATTGCTCTCTTTAAGTGTTTGAAAGGCTGTCATTTGGAGGAGGGCAAAGAGCTGTTCCAGTTGCCAGCAGAGGACCGGAAGCAACGAGCTTAAATTACATGCAGAAAAGTACCGGCTGGATATTAGGAAAAACTTTTTCCCAGTCAGAGTAGTTCAAAAGTGGAATCAGCTGCCTAGGGAGATGGTGAGCTCCCCTTCACTGACAGTTTTCAAGAAGAGGCTGGATGAATATTTGTCAGGGATGCTTTAGGCTCATCCTGCATTGGGCAGGGGGTTGGGCTAGAAGGTCTGTATGGCCCCTTCCAGCTCTGTGATTCTGTGAGTATACCTTGCTGAGATCCCTCTCCTTCCCCCTTCCAGGCTCTCCTCCAAATCTCCACAAATTTCCCAACCCAGAGTTAGCAACTCTAGGCACCATCGACACATAAGGCATACTTGCATGCTCTCAGGACCAATCTGACCAGCAAAGCTTGTGCATGCGTGTTTCAAATCCCAACATATGTAGGGAGCTCGAAACCTGATTACTGTGGCTCAGTCTGTGACGAAGGGAAGGGAAATGTTTCTTGACAACTGTGGCTACTGACCAGCGGTGGGCTGTAAGGGCTCTGTTCTAGCAGCCCCTAAGGACCTTGGGAGGTGAGACCTGCTCCTTGGCTGGCAGGACCGGGGCTGACTGGATGCCTCTGGAAGCTGCAACAGACTTTATTTATTTATTAGATTTTTAGTCTGCCCTCCCCGCCAGTCGAGCTCTGAATGGTAGTAGCAGACATACATTGCTGGGAGTTGGTCAAAGGACCTTGAGGTGCAGGATCAGTCTCTCTCCTCGGGATCTCGTGCAGAGTGGTGGAGCTGCTACCTACAGGAGTGCTGCTTTGCTTCCATCTATGCTCTGATTGCCTATTTGTAAATGTAACAAATCCTATAGAAGTGTCATAAGCCTCCAGCCCTCTCTCCACCATCCCAGGCAAGTACTAGCTTCCGGCATGTCTTACTGTTTGTTTGTTTGTTTGTTTGTTTGTTTGTTTGTTTGTTCGTTCGTTCGTTCGTTCGTTCGTTCGTTCGTTCGTTTGTTCGTTCGTTCGTTCGTTGGATTTATATCCCACCCTCCCTGCAAGTGGACTCAGGGTGGGTCACAGCATCATAAAATTGCAATTTCTTATAGTGCAAAATGAAAAGGCATCTTGCTTTTAGCTTTTTCTGCCTAACCTTTCCTTCTGGAATTCGTCTCTCTAAGCTGTTCTGGCACGGGCTGAAGTGGTTGCAGCAGCGCCAAGCTGGGCACTACCACTGCCGGACCCTTGGGGATGCATAGGCTGAAGGTGTTTGGTGGTGTAACAAATGCTTCCATTCCTCCCTGGAGCTGGTGGCTGGGCTTTCCTGGCTTCAGCAGCCCTGGCTGGGAGCCCCACGCCCTTTGCTGATGCACACCACCTCTGTTGGCTTTGCTCTGTGCCAGCCACTCCTAATTATGTCATATCGGCCTATAATACGTGGTTTTGTCTCAGGCCTTCAGAGCTTGAGACGATGGCCTGTTTGAAGGACGTGTGGCTTGCAACTGGCATTCATTCTGTATGAAACCAGGCAAATTCCTCCAACATCTCTTCAAAAGTATTTTCTGAAACGTTGCGGACAAGCTGGAGGCTGCCTTTCCTGACAGGAATCATCTTGGTTGCCCCCTTCTGTGCTTTTTTCCATCTCTACAATATCCTTTTTGCAATGCAGTGACCACAACTGCACACAGGACTCCAAATGAAGCTTTTTAGATGTATACAGGGAAATTATAATATTGGCTGTTATATTTTCAATCCCTTTCCTAATAACCCTCAGCACAGAGTTTGCCTTTTTCACTGCTGGGGCACACTGGGTAACGTTTTCATCGAGCAATCCACTATGACCTCCAGTACTCTCTGTCTCAGCAAGTTTAGACCCCATTAACATATACTTGCAGGTGGGATTTTTCGTTCCAATGTGCATCGCCTTACGCTTGCCTACACTGAACTTCTTTTGCCACAGTGCTGCCCACTCACCCAATTTGTACAGATCTTCCTGGAGCAGGAACTTCCCCCAAATTTCCAGGAATATCCTAACTAGAGATGGGCACAAACCGCATTATGAGCATCAAAAAACCCACGAAAATGGCCATCGTGCGATCGTGACCTGGTGGATCGTGATCATCCACGGCCAACGATCCAGTGGTCGGGAGAGGCCTGGATCGTGGCGTTCGGGCTCGGTTCGGGAATCCAGACACTCAGGCGCCAGCAATCTATTCCCCTGGCAACGGAGCCAGGGGAATGCCTGAACTCTGTCTGCGCTCCTTCTGTCATCCTGGAAACCCAAATGGAAGCCCAGCTTTCCTTGATCAGCAGGGCTTCTTACCAACCATGGAGCTGCAAAGCAGTTACAAGTTGGGAGAAGACACCCAGGGGAGGGAGGGGGAAGGGGGCATTCTGTAGCCATGAGCACTCCAATCTCATCCCTGCAAACCCTGGTAGGCAGCTCGGATGGCCAAACACAGACCTCCTGTGTTGCTGAATGGGACCCATGCTTATAAATAGCCATGGGCTGGGAACAGCGGTGCGCCCCGCTGCATTTTCCACGATCCACGATCCAGGTTCGGTTCGGGGATGGGAGATGGTCGTTGCTGTTCGGGAATTCGGGATCGTGGTCCGCACCGAACCATGATCCGCTGGTTCAATAAATTTTTTTGGTTCGTGCCCATGTCCTAACCTGGAGTTGGCCAATGGTTCTCTCTAACCTACTTCACAGAATTGTTATGAAAATAAATAGAAGAGGGAATGAACCACGTTTCCTCAGGGGCAGGGGGGGGATAAAAATAAAAAGGTCCCATCTTGATCGAGATGGGCTTGGCTACTTCCTGCCCTTCCTCCAATAAGCAATTGTGACTTGATGGGGCTCAAAGCAATCTCTTGCACGCTCCAACAAGCTGTTACTTGCCACAGAAAAAAACCTCCCAAACAGCCACCCAACCCCAGTTTCTTCAAGAAAATGTCCACAGGCTGTCTGGACTGTAGCCTAAAGCATGAACCTGGAACTCCGCAACAATGGGAAAGGGATTGTTGCTATTTCTAGGCACCATCCAGTTCCCCTAAGTTTGTGGTTTGATTTAAGGGATCTGATTCATCTTATGGAACAAGCGCAAAGCACGGCGAAGGATGCAATTATCCAGAAATGAACTGCTAGGAGCTGGCTAAATATTATGGCATCCAAAAGCAGAGTTGTGAAAAGGTTTTCTAGGGAGCGTTTCCTGCTCTGAGCCCAGCACTAAAAGCATTCCCAGGGGGGTGGGGGCTGCAGAGAGCATTTCTGAGGGGCAAATCAGGTCCTGCAGCTATTTTAGGGGAATGTGTGTGTCTAAACACAGTGGCTGTGCCATTGTGTGTGATGATGCTATCCTAGCAAATAATAATTCCCAAAAAATCTAACCCTGCAGTTTTTACACAAGCATCCCATAGGGCTGTACACAATTTAAAATGAACTGCATTTCCTGTGCTTCTGCCTGTGCAGTAGCAACATCTGGCATGGGGTGGCTGGCCAGTAGCTGTGGTTGGCACAAGCTCATGCTCGATCTCTTTGCTGGGGCTGAGTATGCCCCAGAGCCATCACAGCAGGGCATGCGTCATTTAAAATCAGCTCCTTTTCAAGAGCATGTGATGCTTCTGCACCTGTACATTGGGCAGCATTTATTGTGTTGGTGCACGCTAAGAATTTTCTGGATCAAGCTACCATTCCCAGCTGGCAGTGGAAGACCATGCAAAATAATTGCAGTCCAGTTTTGGACACACTTGGCTTTGGGAGTCAAGCAGGCAAAATGAGCAAAGCTGGAATGTGACAGAAACAATCCTTGTAGCTTCTTTCCGCCCCACACCATAGCCGGACTCAGACAACCAAAGGTTGCAGGGCCAGCCAAAGGGCTTTTGGGACCCTAGGCCAGCTGGTGCAGGACTGCAAAGGAGGGAAAGAGTGGAGCCCAGGCATAGCGGAGCTGAGAGCTGCCTGTTCTTCCTCTAGGACCACCAACTCTGGGTTGAGAAATTCCTGGAGATTTGAGAGTAGAGCTATGGGAGGATGGGGTTTGGGGAATGGCGGGACCTCCCCAGGGATGTGATGCCATAGAGCTCACCCTCCAAAGCAGCCCTTTTCTCCCAGGGAACTGGTCTCTGTAGTATGGAGATCAATTGTAATGCCAGGGGAATTCTAGACTCCACCCAGAGGACGGCAACCATCTCTTCCTCCCTCTTTCCTTTGGGCTGAGGGGCAAAGGAAGGCAGGCCTGGTGACTTTGGTAGTGGTGCTGGGGCTAGGAGTGCCACTCGGGGCTGCTGCTTGTCACCAGCAAGGCTCTTTTTGTGCCCCTGCCCGCTGCTGCCCGAGGCCATCACCTAGGTCTCCCAGAGGGCAGGCCAGGCCAGGCCACCTCTGGCGGGTTGGTTGGACAGGGGACAGCTACAGGAAAGCACCATGAGCCTATGCGTGTGTGAAAGATTTGAAATGCAATTTAGAATCACGGTGAGGGCTTGATAAAAAGCAGATTCCCCCCCCCCCACCCAAGGGGCTTGCTACTCGCAATTTGTGATCAGAGTGTGATTCAAGCAGAGGACTGATTGCATATCCAGTTTTAAAAATACTTTCACTGCAGCAAAAATCTAGCGAAACGTACCTTTGATCTTGACTGCACAAGCAAAGTTGTTGCCGGTGCCAGTAATGTCATCCATGGTTAGGGAGATGTGTAGGGTTGCCAGCTCCAAGTTTGGAAATTCTTGGAGATCTGGGGGATGAAACCTGGAGAAAGTGGGGTTTGGGGAGGGGAAGGACCCTGGCATGGCATAATTCCATAGAGTCCACCCCACTAAAGTAGCCATTTTCTCCAGGTGAACTGATCTATGTGGCCTGGAGAGCAGTTGTACCTGGAGGCTGGCAACCTTAGAGATGTGCCATGGGATCCTTTGCAGAGCTGCAAAGATTGCTTTGCTGGATCAGACCGAACTCCTTCTAGCCCAGAATTTCATTTCCAGAAGCTGCAAGCCTCCCCCCCCCCACCTCTCTCTCTCTTTCACACACACACACAGATGTCATGGTTTGATTCCAGCCTCCAGTACGTGCAACTAGTCCTGTCTCTGAATATTGCGCTTTAGCTCTTCCACAAAGAGAACTAGCCCCCTTTTAAAGGCATCTAAGATGGTGGCCATCACCATATCTGGGAATTTTACAAGAAGATTGTGAAGGAGCCACTCCTGCTGTCTGTCCTTAGCACCTAGTTCTCGGAGGTAGACTGCCTCTGAACATGAAGGTTCCATTCAGTTATCGCTCCTTGTCCTCACAACTAGACTGATTAGACTGCAGTCTGATTCAGCGAGTTGTGATCCGGCATTCTCCAGGGGAGCGCCAGGCCCCTTGCATGTCATTGCATGCATGTGTGTAGCATCCTGCTGTGTACATGAAGCATAGCTCCTATCCATGGCAAGAGAGGGTCTCAAAAGCCCCTAGTAGTTGGTGGGCACATTGCCAAGCCTCAGCTTCCCAGTCTGAATGGACAAGGCGCCACTTCCTGTCCAGTTTTCCATGGCAGGGATGTCCCACCTCTTCCTTGATGGTGGCTGCTGTGCCAGACCTCGGCTAGGAGGGGGTGGCGGCTTTCTCTGCTTTCAGCAGCCTCCCCCTTTTCAGGTGGATGGCTCCCCACTTTCCTGAGAGGCTTTCCTCCAGTTTGAGGATCAGTCTCTCCCAGTGTAGAACACAAAACTGCCTTTACAAGTATAGATAAAGCACGGCGAACAAGAAAGCAAAGCCCAGCTGGTCTTTAATGGCAATGTTTTATTATTTAAGTGCTGACAGCATGTACATGTCGGATCCTGCCAGGCAGTGCCTCTGGCTTGATTTCATTAAAAATGGCTTTGGTTCAGCAGGCTTACCTTTGGAAAGTGAGTTTCATAACTCTTGTCAACAATTGATATACAAACACCCTTGTGCTTTCGTGTGCATAGAAAAAGAGTATTGGCTGTTCACAGTTTTCTGACATGACCCGACATCCCATATAGATGTGCTAATTGGCTACTGAGAGGCATGCTGTACAAGATTATTTTGGTTTTGGTGTTCAGGAGCTATGCTGGAATATAAGATAAATTGCCACCTTCCTAAATCATAGAATGATATGGTTGGAAGGAACCTCTAGGGTCATCTAGTCCAACCCCTTGCACAATGCAGGAAACTCACAAATACCTCCCCCCTCCCCCGCACCCCCTGTTCCATGCCCAGAAGATGGCAAAAAACACCATCAGGAACCTTAGCCAAACTGGCCTGGGAAATTTGCTTCCAGACCCCATTTTGTTGCTTATAAACATCATAAAAGGAGGGGAGGTGAAAAATGCATTTGTTGGCCCCAGATCTATGATGTGTCTCATTTTTGTACTCCAGAACTGCAAGTCAGTACCAAGGTAATAATAATAAAATTTAATGCATCAAGTAGTGGGGAGTTAATCTCCAGAGAGCTGCCTTTTCCAAATAATGCATGAATTCACATTCTCAGACCATGGCATAGGGTTGTGCGGGGAGAAGAAAGAAACGCTCTGGGTTTTGCTGAAATTTCTCCATTTACAAAATTTATATCCCACCCTTCTGCCCTCATCAGGCCCACCTGATTAAAAACACACACAATAAAAACACATCTTAAAAACAATTAAAACAAAAAAAACCCCCACATCATTAAAGCAATTAAAAACAGAGCTAAAATACATATAAAAACAAAGGGCAGGAAGGAGGGATCACTGAGGGAAGGTCAAACGAAACAAAAAAGTCTTCACTCAGTGGCAGAAGATGGCAACAGAAGGGGGATAGAAGAGTTCCCATAGTTTTATTGCCATAACTGAAAAGGCCCTTTCCGGGTTGCCAAACTGCCTAACCTCAGAAAGCGGGGACCCCCAAAGTGGGGCCTCTGAAAATAACCAGAGTGCTTGGATAGGTTCATAAATGAGGAGGCAGTCCTTCAGGTATGCTGGCCCCAAGGGTGCCATAGGTGCCCTTTTGAAGGGACTGCCAGTGAAATCCTGACATGACCTAACAATGGAACTGACTTGCAGGGCCTTCGTAACACAGTTCCAAGTTCATTGAAGCTGCTGCAGCATAATGGTTATGAGGCTGGGTTGCGAGTCAGCAGCACACCACAGGTTCAAATCCTGCTACTGCCATGAACTCAGCAGGTGGCCTTGGGTAAACCACTCCTCTCAGCCCCAGCTGCATTGTGGGATAATAATAACCTTACTTTGTTCATTGCTTAAGAATAGGGTTGGGAGGTACTTCCAGGGTCATCTAGTCCAACCCCCTGCACAGTGCAGGAAATTCACAGCTACCTCCCCTCCTCACACTTCCAGTGATCCCTGCTCCATGCCCAGAAGATGGCAAAACATCATGATCCCTAGCCAAACTGGCTTGGGGAAAATTGTCTCTTGACCTCTTGAGTGGGCACTAAACTAGAAGATGGTATATAAGCACATTGTTATTATTACTTACCACTCATCTCATTTATGTGGGCAGAGGTCTCCAAGAGAAGATCTCAATAATCAAGCAGGTTTGGACAACAGCAGGCTGTCCTCCAGTTATTCTGGGTGCAGGCGTCGAGGGCTTTAAAGGTCCAGACCAGGGTGTTGGATTGGGTCTGAAAACAGACGGAGAGCCCACTAGTAAGGAAGGGTCAGTTTGTGGTCGAACAGTCTCAACTCCCCTTTGAGACCAGGGCTGGTCTCAATCCCTTCTAAACTCATCCTTGTCTCACGGTCAGGCCAACTCACGTCAGCAAATTCAGGGCTCTCTCCATCCAGAAATCCGCCTCTTGCTTCTGGGTCGCAGGTATAAAGGACTTGGTTTAAAAGAGAGACATTTGGGGATTTTAGCAGCTAACTGCCATGCCTCTTTGTTATCCCAACTGGCAAAGGAATGTCTGTTCAGGAAGGAAAGAAGGCATCGATACTGCCTCAGCTAGCTGGCGTAAGGTAAGATTAATTTCACTATTGATAATGGTAAAGGTAGTCCCCTGTGCAAGCACTGAGTCATTACTGACCCATGGGGGATGTTGCATCACACTTCTCCAGTTGTCCACACTTTACCCCCAGGAAACTGGGTACTCATTTTGCCGACCTTGGAAGGATGGAAGGCTGAGTCAACCTTGAGCCGGCTACCTATTGATAATGATGATAGAACTCCATTCTCAGGCACCTGCTCTGTCCCAGGTACAAGGCTCTCAAGTAGCAGAAATGGAAAGGTTTGGGGGAAGCACTGCTACCGGTTGAAATTCGGTAACGTTGGCTTGAAGGACCCACGGTGAGATTCCACTTAAGGCATTCTTCACATTTTCTTCATCACACCATTTCACTGGTTGGGACTTCCTTCTGGAAAACGGCTCTTCCTTCAGCATTCAACAATCTCTTTCCCTCCTAATTTGCAAGTGTTAACATCACCAAATTCCCTAGGAGGATGGAAAGCTACTTCACGTGGTTCTGGCCATCCTCTTGTGAGCTGGAATCCAGGTGACCTGGTCTCTTGCCGGCTCTCTTGGGCTTATATGCCTTTCCATACAAGAAAGCAATTTTCTGTCCGAAGAGCCCCCCTCCCGCTTGGAGCAAAGCCCATGCCCCTTGGAGCAAAGCAATAAACTCCTGAATCCTCTTTTCTATCCCCCGGAATCAGCTACATTTTCTTTATCCCCTTCTCTGAAATGAAAGTAAAGGTTAAAGGGGCTGTAGGGAAAGAGTCTGCAGCTGCGATAGGGAAGAGCTTTAAATCAAAGCCTGCAGGCGTTCTCCAAGATGCTCACTCCACACCAGTTACAGCACTGGGGCATTTTCCTGGGCTCGGAACTTGCAAGTGTATTTAAGACTCAACTCATTGACTTAAGGTTGTCCATAGCTGAAGTAGTGTGGGGGAGGGTCACGAACCTCAGTGTGTTTCTGCTCCAGACTAAAAACTGCACAAATGTCCAGTGCAGGCAGAAAAATGTCATGCCTGCCAAACACTCACACATACGAGCAGTGTCTTGATGTCCAAGCTGTTGCACAGTTGTGCCAGCAATGTTCCCGCGAGACTGCCCAGAGAGGCATCTGGGCTTTTGAATGAAGAGCACGGCAGGCAATTAAGCCAATTTGGGAGGAATAATATGTGTGTGATCTGTAACAATGATTTGGCTCATCATTGAGAAAATCACACAGTCCCCACTTGTTGATGTGTTCCCCAAACAAGTGATGCTAGCATGCAGGAAGGGAGAAATAAGAGCTGCGCAAATGAACTGGAAAGCTTTCAACACATATTGAGATCGATCTTCCTTGGACTACACAGGTGCAAATCGGGCACCTTACCCAGTAAGGTGCCAGCCTGACTGCCAGCAGCTCCCTCACTCCTCAAGTCGAGGCTTCACTCTGCCCTGCTCACATGAACACACATGGTCTTCTATGGAATCGGTCCTTCGGCCCCTCAAGGGCAGTATTTCTCTGACTCAAGCATTGGCTCTGCGGGGTCTCAGGTAGCGAGGGGTCTTTCACGTCATCTACTGCCTGGTCCTTTCAACTGGAGATGCTGGGGATTGAACCCGTGACCTTCTGCAAACCAATCAGGTGCTCCATCACTGAGCCACGGCCTCTCCCTAGAGGCCACCCTTGAGATACAATGGAATCTTTAATGGCCTGCCTGCAAAACATGCGCCCTGCCACTCTGCCCCTCCCATGCCAAAGACATTTAATTTTAAGCGGGGGGATTCAGCAGGAGCAAATATTTTTTCCCCTGCATAAGTAAACTGTACCAGCTATAATTCCCCCTCTATAAGCAAAAGATATTTGAGTCCAGTCTACTTACACATTAATTAATTTAATTTAATTTATTTTTCCCCGCCCTCCCCACAAGTGGGCTCAAGGTTGGCTACGACACTATAATAACAATAAAACAATTTAAAATACAATACATAAAAGTAAAAACAGTCACAGAATTACAGAATCATAGAGCTGGAAGGGGCCATACAGACCTAGTCCAACCCGCTGCCCAACGCAGGATGAGCCTAAGGCATTTCTGTAACACATTATCATCACATTATCGAGTAAAAACCAGGTTACTCAAGACGCCTCTCCGTGTTCATCATACACCCCATCACTCAAGATGTTATGAGGTAGGGCAGGCAGATGATATATGATGTCAATAACTGGTGTGCCACAGATCACAGCAGAGGGGGCAGTTGGACAGTTTGCCCAAGCCTCAGTCACAGCCATAGGCCTGGCGGAACATCTCCGTCTTACAGGCCTTGTGAAACTGTAAGAAGTCCTGCAGGGCCCTAGTTTTGACAGAGAGGGAGTTCCGTAGGCAGCCTTTCCCCCCCAGCCAAGCCTCAGGTACCCCAGAATTTGATGTGGGGATGGGATATAAGGGGCTGCCCAGGCTACCAGGACATGGTCTGGTTTTCTTTCCAGTCTCCTCCTGAGATTGTATATATGGGTCCTGCAGGGCCTCAGATTGCAAGGTAGTACTAGAAATCATGTTTGATCTTGTTCCTCCTGTCTGCACAGACCCCTAATGTTCACATTCTCCACCATTCAGGGTTACACTTGCTCCCCCCACCACCATCTTTGTTTCCCTCTTCCTCTGTGCATGTGCAGATATCAAGAGGAGTCTCTCTTGCCCTACCTTTGCTTGAAGGGTGCGAGCCAAGCTTGGACCCAGTGCCTGAGGTGGCCCCACCTCTTGGGCCCCTGCATTAAATTCAAATGCAACCAAAGTCATCTCACGCATATCGTTTTGACAGACGTTGGAGGCTGCGGGGGTCAGAATGGCACCCAGAGCCCCACCCCTTCACGTGCCTTCACCAAGGGCAACCGGAGAACAGCAAGAAGTGCTTTTGCCTCACTTAGCATTCCGGTCCCCCTCTTCTCCCCCCTTCCGCCCCCTGTGCATTGAATCATCGGAGCTAACATTTAATTAATTTGTGACACTTTGACAGTTTGCAAGGAGGCATTAGTAGTTCTGTCAAGCTGCATTGGTAATACTGTCAAGAAGGCCCTTGGGGAGTTATCAGCTATTAAATTTTATATGCCTACATTTCCAAAGTGTGCCACACAGATTGTTCTTTGACTGAATCAAGAACTACACAAAAGCCCCTCGAAAGCCCCTCATTATTCTCGGGAGAATTTGATATTTGCAAATGTTTTGCTATCTTAGTAACTTTCCCTTTAAGAAAAGAGACACACCCTCTTTTTTGCTTTGTCTTGCATGAAAGCGCACGAACTCTTCAACTGTTATTTGCTAGTACATTTAACAAGGAATTATTGACTCTTGAATCTAATTGTACTTGGAATGAGAGCTATACGGCTACGAGCCCTTCCTGTTCCTTATGGTTAGTTCCTGGGTGGTTGGGAAAACCTGCCGTTTCCCCAAGTCTCAACTCAGCGACGCTTCCCCTTCTCCTCATTCCTTAGGGGTGCCAAAATCAAACTGCTATCAGCAACCCAGGTTTAACATTTTATACCCGCCAATTTTAATTGTTTTGATATAATGTTTTAATGTTTTTATAATGCCTTTACTGTTTTAAACTGTTGTTAAACTGCCCTGAGCCCATCTGATGGGGAGGGCGGTACAGAAATGTGATAAAATAAAATAAATAAATAAACTCTGAGAGGCGCCACCTAGTTGCTGCACCTTCACTTCGACAAACTAACGGGGTGGGGGTTGGTGGGAGTGATTTATCACAACTTCACAATCTTGAGCTATCACACTCCAAGGATAACTGCCCCTCCCTGAGTGATTCCGCACATGTTGGATAATGCACTTCCAATCCTCTTTATAGATCACTTGGAATGGATTTTTTTGTGTGTGGAGCAAAAAATCCACCTCAAACTATTGATAAAGTCCATTATCCAACATGTGCAGAATCACAATTCAGATAGCAAGACCACATAGTCATGTTGTTTTTCCAGAGGCTTAAAGCATTAAATTTAATAAATGAATAAAAAGAATACACATGGTCTGTTCATGCAGTCAGGCTGAGCAAGGGTACAAAGAAAACATGCACTCCCCTTTTCTTACACCTGTTATGTATCCTAAATTATGTTTAAATAGGACAGGTTAGCTGTCAGCATACGTAATGTTTCCTTGGCCAAGGAAGCAAAGGGAAAGGGAGGGGAGTGAACAAACACAAGAAGCTGAGGTCTGTAGCCATACTGGGATTAGGTCGAGACATTCTCCCAGTAAAGGAAGTAATGGATCTCCTGCTCAGTAGCCAGGCCCTTTGCCTCTTCTTGCATGTTTGTAAATAAAGCAAATATTACTCAAATGTCATAAGGCTCCATTTCAGCCTTCTCTCCTCCAAAGGAAACCAAATCTGCACTCTGTTCCCCAGAACTTTCCACAGTGCAAACAAGAAGGTAGCCCTTTGCAATTTTACAGTTGCATCCAGGCTCTGTCTTTGCACTTTCCCTCCCCCGCTGAAACATGAAAATTTGGGCAGGTGTGATACTCAAAGCCTGGGCTTGCACATGTACAGTAGAAATCCTGAGTATTTTTTGGTTTGCAAAGTAAATTCCTATGCTTCAAAACTCCTTTCCATTTTAAAAACAGTTTGCCCCAGACCAAGCAGTATGAGTGCGGAGAGCAGGGGGCTGCTTGGGAAACCACAAACCCAACTTTCCACCCCAGGCAAGCAAAGCAAAACTAGTTTGACAGTTGCTTGAGTCAGAAATCCCCTCTCAAGGAACCTAACCCTGTGAAAGGCTCCCAGGTCCCCCAGTTTTCAATTGTTTGGAGAAGCCGTTTATTCTGCACGCTTTTACAAAGCCAAAAGAAGAAAGAAAGCCTTGAGTGCATTATTTCCAGCAAATGAGTTCCAAGGTACCTGCCTGTTGTACACCAGATCAGATCTCTGACTTTACTTCCTAAAAATTCCAATTTATTACATACTTGTTTGCGCACCAGCAGTCTCTTTTCACGCAAAGGAAACTCTCCCACGGCCCTGAAACACAGCAGGATTTCATTAGCCCCGTCTTAATAAACAACCTAGGTTAGTATAATGGGCAGGCACTGCTAAGAAGTGCATTTCCTTGCAGGTACTCCATGATTCAGCAGAATCTTCCCAAAGCCCAGCATTAGAGATTCCCACACAGCCGCTTCACTTTCTTGCCGTGTTGCTACTGGACTTTTTGCAATGCACCGAGGCTGAGGACCCACAGGCCATCCCTGGCTCTGATGGTGGGTGATCTCCTAATGTCAGCCAGCCTCTGCTCAAGAACATCACAGTAGGTAGCAGTCGTTTGGTCCCCAGATCCAGTTCTCCAGCCAAACAACTGTTGCTAGTGGCTACCTATCAGTCACTGTGTTCGATTCAAGGTATTGGTTATTACATACAAAGCTGTTCACGGCCTTGGTCCGGCATACCTACGGGACTACCTCCCTTCCTATGTCCCTCCATGGCAGCTTCACTCATCCAAACATGGCCTCTTGCAGGTGCCACCCTGCACATGGGTGAAATCAACAGCAGCCCATACACGGGCTTTCTCTGTGGTGGCCCCTCTCCTGTGGAATGGCCTGCCTGAGGAGTTCAGGAGAGCCCCCACCCTCCTGGCTTTCCGCAAATGATGCAAACCCAAATTATTCAAAAAGGCTTTTTACTCAGCTAGGAGGGCTGTATTGTAGGGAGGGAGTCTCAGAGTTAGGGACCATAGACTTCACCACTATGTTGCCTTGCATATTATTTGTTGCTTTGAATATGTACTCCTATATACGTCTTGTGCTTCTTGTTGTCTAATGTCAGTCCTAGAATTGATTATGTCCCGTTTCAGCAATTCTTCAACCTTGCTAATGCCATGTCTTTGTAAACTTGTGTTTATTTACCCTATGACATTGTTTATGACAATGTCCTTGACACTGTATGGAAATATCCTTGATAACTGTATGGAAATGTCCTGATAGTGATTGTATTAATCTCACAATGTGTAATCCGCCTTGAGTCTCAGTGAGAAAGGCAGACTATAAATGACACAAATCAATCAATACATAAATAAATAGTGGCACATGAAGAGGGCACTAAAACACCGCAGGGGCTTGGCTCACTCCTGGCAGCTGGCATCAAGAGCCCCTGTTTCTGCAGGGGCTTGGCTTTCACCCAGTTGCTGGCAGAGCCAAAGGATATGCATTGTGGCGAATTGGCCATATCTGTGGAATCTCAGGGTCTGCAACATGGCAGGTGCGGTGATGTGGGAGCTAGTATGAGCTGGCCCCAATGAACCTGTCGCAACAAGTCCAGTGACTGATGTGGAAGCTGTCCAGGTGGGGAGGGTATATCAGTATGAGAATGTCCTGGTAAAACTTCGCTGGTAGAACATCATAGCTCAGACCTCAGGGGAGCCATTTCTGATGAAAGGGCTTGTACTGGGTCTAGGGTTGCCAGGCCCAGGTTGGGAAATTCCTGGAGATTTGGGGGGTGGAGCCTGGAGAAGGCAGGCTTTGGGGAGGGGAAGGGCCTCAAAATGGTATAATGCCATAGAGGCCACCCTCCAAAACAGCGCTTTTCTCCAGGGGAACTGATCTTTGTCACCTGGAGATCAGTTGTAATTCTGGGAGATCTCCAGCCACCACCTGGAGGGTGGTAACCCTAATTGGGACCCAAAAATGCTCTGGGCAAAGTGCCAAGGATCCCTTTGAGTGCCAAAAACGTCCAGCTTAGTGGCACATGGAGAGCTGGAGAGATTTTTGGCTTAGTGAGTGAGAACTCCCTTATCTAAGACAAGATTCCACTGCCCCCGTGGAATGAAGGCAAAGGGTCATTTGCTAATCCAGCCGGGGATTTTGCTGACTCTCCGGCATGCCGAAACGAACTGCCCGGCTCTGCGAACCTAGACTGGGTATTTTCTCAACCTTAATGAGTTTTTTAACCTTTATTAATGCGTTGCCTTCCAGCCAGAATGACTCCCAGGGTGATTTATGTTAAAAACAAATTTAAAACCATTCCGTTTTGACTACTCTGACCTTGAACAGAGAGGAACGTCTCTGCGTCTGCTGACCCTCCAAAGGGCAGGAGCCCAGCATCCGTTGCTAAAACCCATGGAAGAGAGATGGGATTAGGTTGCTAAGGAGACACCAGCATCACCCTTTATTAATTTAAGAGTAGGTCAAGGGTTGTCTTCATAACAGGATCTCAACAGGAAGATTTCAAGGAGCCGCTTGTCTCTCATAATCTATTATTTATGCACCAATTTGAAAGGCCAATGGAATGACTTAACACCCTCACAGACGCACTGAACACAGTTTCTAACAAGGATCCGGAGTGTAGAGGAGAGAGAGGTTGTAGGCAGCCCTTCTGGGCCAGTTATGGTCAGTGGACGGAGCTGCTTTTATGGTCCTCAAAATGTGAGTATTGGCAGAAATTCAGGTGGAGAAGAACTGGGAAGGGGGCTGCTGCAGGAAGGGCTAGTCCTGAAACAGAGCCAGTGTAGCTTTTGAAGCCTGCAAAGCACAGAATGCATCAGGATAGTTGTTTACACCATCAAACACCACCAAATTCGAGACCCGTCTTCTAAAATTCTGCCTATTGTTTCTTATTTTAGTGGTTATCTCCAGTATGGTTGCCAACTCAAGGCTGAGAAATTCCTGGAGATTCGGGATAGAGTCTGGGGAGGGGAGAGTTTGGGGAAGGGAGGGAACTCAGCAGGGATGTGATGCCATAGAGACCATAATCCAAAACTGTCATTTTTTCACCAGGGGGAATTGATCTTTATGGTCTGGAGTAGAGATGGGCATGAACTGAATTACGAACCAAAATTAAGCACGAACCAGGCCGGTTCGTGGTTCACGAACCACAGTTCGCCAGATCCCATTTCTGGCGAACAGCCACAAACTTTTAGGCTGGTTCATTTGGTTCATTTTTTGGTTCA
This sequence comes from Eublepharis macularius, assembly GCF_028583425.1. NCBI lineage: Eukaryota > Metazoa > Chordata > Lepidosauria > Squamata > Eublepharidae > Eublepharis > Eublepharis macularius. The sequence continues at coordinate 3,724,327 of NC_072803.1, forward strand.
TCACTGCAGACAGCCTGGTGCCAATCAATCCATTTCCTAGGCAACAGGGGATGGACTTCCTGCAGACCTTCTGCTGACCCGGAAGTGAACTTCTGGCTCGGAAGTGACCTTCTGCTGACCCAGAAAGGTTGAGCATGTCCCAGGAACCATGCAAGGTTTAGAGAAGTTAAGATTCTGTAAAGGAGAGGTGGGATGAGAGAGGGCGGTGGGGCAACAGGTCTGCTCATGCCCTGGGAGTGTGTAGAATCCTGGAGGGAAAGCTTTGAGGGGTAGTCACTTCCAGATAGTTTGCCTTTGCTGTCATTCCAGTGGGCTTCTAATACCATTCCTACTAATAGAATATGGCTGATGCCTTTGCTAATCATTGAAGCAGCAAAACGGCACCTCCCAAAAGCATGAGAGATAGATCTCTGTACATGCATGCACCAGCTATGCAGGAGAAGAGGTAGCTCTAACACACACAAAAACCATCAAAAAAGCAGACCACCTTCATTCTACCGATAAACCACAGTATCAGTCATCATTCTTTACGCAATGGTTGCCCTTTTTGAATTACTTACACAATACTAATCAACTGCCTAATGCTGACATCAATACTTTTAGCTTCTTAGCTATATTATGAGAATATCTCCTCACTGTTCCCCCTTGCACTGTTTTTGTAGTCTATTACATTGACTTTGTTATTGTTATTGACCATTCCAAGGTTTGTTTCTTGTATTATTGTTATGTGTATTTATGAATGTTGTAAATTGTAAAATGAAAAATAAATAGTTAAAAAAAAATGTCAGGAAGGAAATCATCCCAACGGGAAGAATCGGGGGGCTTCACCAGTTCCATCCTGGCTGCGTAAGAGCTGAGCGCAGGTTCAAGATTGTCTCCCTAGAGACCACGATCATACGGGCTAATAAGGAATGGATATTGGGGGTGGGAAAACAATGCTCTCATGTGCACGTCCTCTGATCCTAGGGTTCTCAACCTCCAGGAGGTGGCTGGAGAGCGGGAATGACAGCTGATCTCCAGGCCACAGAGATCAGGTCCCCTGGAGAAAACGGCTGCCTTGAAAGGTGGACTCTATGGCATTATATTCAGATGAGGCCCCTCCCCTCCCTAAACCCTGCCCTCATCAGGCTGTGCCCCCAAATCTCCAGGAATTTCCTAACCTGGAGTTGGCAAACCCTACCTGACCCTGACTCCCAGCTATAAGCTAGATTTGGGGGGGGGGAAGAGGTTTTTGCTGAGGCTGCTCAGGTGCCGCTGGGAGCAACATGCCCAAGTGCCTGGGCTTTTCCTTCTTGCTGCAGTTCTTTGCTCACAACACTCCACTGCTGTTCTGTGGCAGGTTGGCAGGTCGGGGCTTTGCAGGCTGCTACCATTCTCCCAGCATCTGGAATTTGCCATATCTTTGTTTTGAATGCTGCTGTTGCTATTGAAAGGCAGCCAGGACTCTGCAGCCTCCCCAGAGAGATGGCGTGGTTCCATTTTGAAGAAAGGGGAGGCATGAAAAATTCACGTAGTGAGCAGAGGGGTTAGGTACCAGCTCAGTCATTGCATGCTGCATACAATGATGCCCCTCCCCCACCCGCTAAATAGGGTGGTGGTAGTTTGCATTTAATTCCTGCCTGTCTCTCTAGGAGGGAATCCAAAGCAGCTGACAATGTTCTCCTCTCCTCCATCTTATCCTCACAGTGACCCTGTGAGGTAGGCTAGGCTGAGAGAGTGTGACTGGCCCGAGGTCACCCAGCAAGCTTCCATGGCAGAGTGGAGACTTGAACCTGCATCTTCCAGATCCCCATCTGACACTCTAACCACGATGCCATGCTGGCTCTCTCGCTTGGACCCCCCCAGCCATGCTGCCTGCTTTCCTGTAGGGCCACTCACCTTCCTCTGTGAGAATGGCCGGGAAAAGGGAGTCACTTCTCCTATCTGTCCAACATTGGCATAGGTATCCCTTGGCAAGGAGTACAATAATCTCTCTGAGTTCCAGCCCTGTTGGAGAGGAGAAAATGGTACAACCAGCAATATCTTTCCCCTTGTAATAGATGGAAAAGAGTAACAAATTGAATAAGCGATGCACTGGTTTTTAATAATGAAACCACATTAAGGCTGATTCCGCACACGTTGGATAATGCACTTTCAATGCACATTATCAATCGTTTGAGGTGGATTTTTTGTTCCGCACACAAAAAAATCCGTTCCAAATGATCTATAAAGAGAATTGGAAGTGCATTATCCAACGTGTGCAGAATCACTCCAAAGTTTAAAAAAAAGCCAAAAATAAAAGCAAAACGCATTGGCAGCAGCAGCAGCAGCAACCTTTATTGGCATTGCCATTGTCCACAGTGCGCTGGCACACGACCTGCCATTTGGGTAGGTCAACTCTACCTTTCACTCTGCGGGATATATTCCAGCAAGATGTACGGACTATACTTCCATCTGGAATACAAGGAGGGTGTGCAAATTCCACTTCAAACAGCAATTGTGTGGAAAGCAGCAGTAGCACTCCTTCCTCCCTGGTGTATTGCCACATCCTGGCAAAATAGCTCAGAAGGTCCCGAGTGGGCCGTGCTGTGGAAAGCAGAGTGCCCGGCTTGGCTGCCAGTCTTTCTTTCGGTTGGCTGGGTCCTGACACTCATTTTCCCACCATGGCCTCATCCACCCAGGAAATCAGAGTCAAGCACAGTTCAGGGCCGATAAATGAAGCTTTTCACTGTCAAGTTTCATTAGGATCACTACGACGCTGCTCACAAGGTTTTGTTTCTGAGGATTTGCTTAGCTCCCACCCGCCCTTCCTTATGGGAAAAAGATCAAACTCCGGTTAAAAGCAAGAGGAAGAAATGGGAAAAAATACAGAAAGCCTATCTGGGCAGAACTGCTTGTAGAGAGACTGGCCAGCAGCTGCAGACTAACAGCAGAGGCAATGAGGCTGGTCGCCCACCGAGACTGGACAAAGGAAACAGAGAAAAGGAGGGCTTGGAAATCGGGCCCTGGCACCAAAGGGATCTAGGAAATAGAAGAAGAGGCCCCGGTCCGGAAGAGAGCGACGGGGGAAGTATAGGGCTGGTGTGCACATTCAGAAAAAACAACAACACTGTACACTTTGGGGGAGGAATTGTATGAATGACAAAAAGACCCTGCATATGGAAAGTTAGCATGGCGTGGTTCTTGCCAGCTTTCAATGCAATCCAAAGCAGAGTTATTCCAATCTAAGCCCACTGAAATTGATCTTAATGGGTTTAGACTGGAGTACCTCTGTTTAGGATTGCACTGTTTGGGGACTTTCTGATGCTGGGATGCTTTAAAACATGCTGGTCTCTTCACTTGCATTTCTAAGTGGCACGTATCTGCCTTATTTTGTCCAAATTAGTTCAGAGTTCGGGCTCAGCAGTGTAGAGCTATGCAAGTGAGTGTCCGAAGCTGCAAGTAGTTACAGGTTGTGAGAGAGGAAGAATCCAGGGCGTCACAGAAATGTCCTGCCGGGTGCGGTTGTAAGCACACTTAAGAGGCTGCCCCACGAACAGGAAAAGTGCAGTTCAGCTGATAACAGCTTCTCCCAGCAGGGGGATGCACGGAGGAGGAAAACTGCAGATATTTTCACCCAAAGTTATCAAAGGCAAAGAGCCTGCACTTGGGGAGGGGAACGACACTCTCCAGGGCCTTGGTCAATTGTGTCGGTGTGCTGTTGCCTCTTTCCTTGGAGAGCTCTGTGACATTTCTTTTATTTAAATTACAAGCAGGCTTGGAGGCTGCAGTTGCCCTACAGTTGGTTTACCTGGTCATCCCTAGCTGTTTTTTTGCTAGTGGGGAAAGGGGTACAGAGCCCCAGTTCTGTCCTAGGGAGAAAAGTACCATGGAAGAAGGTGATGTGGATTGGACAAAGAGCCAGTAGGAAAAGCCCCATGCCGCTGGTGCCCCATAGCCTCCAAGAGTTCTTTTAATTTAAAAAGGAAAGGGGGGAGTCACAAGGCCTTGTTTCCTGAGGCTAAAGTGGTCCTTGTATGCAGGGCTTTTTTTAAGCCGGAACACGGGGGAACGGAGTTCCGAAACCTCTTGAAAATGGTCACATGGCCGGTGGCCCCACCCCCTGATCTCCAGACAGAGGGGAGTTGAGATGGCCCTCCGCGCCGCTTGGCGGCGCGGAGGGCTATCTCAACTCCCCTCTGTCTGGAGATCAGGGGGCGGGGCCACCAGCCATGTGACCATTTTCTCCGAGGGCAACCCACTGAGCTCCACCACCTCTTTTCCCAGAAAAAAAAGCCCTGCTTGTATGTAAGAATTTATATTGCTTTTAGCTTAGGGGAAGGAGAATAGAACACTCTGGACACTTTTTCATTTGGAGTTCTGAGCGTTTTGGCAGCTGTGTGACTTGTAGTAAGCACAGAACGTAGCTGGTTTGCAAAAATGGAGAGAGGTAGTTTGTACAAAAGAGACATTTCAGGATGTAAATTTCTCCACATATGAAATGTATATTTAAACAAATGCTTCCTAACCATTTACAATCCGCCCTGCTTTTGTAGGATGATTTGTCGGCATTCGTCAAAACAAAACGGCCATTTCCTTCTTGCATTGGTAAATCAGTTCTTTTTCCCAAATACATTTGTCATTTTTAAGTGCTTTACCTGAAATGTTTGGACAAACACATCTTGCTAAGTGAGTTGCAGGTTCCCTTTTAATTTGCACTCTTTGTCATTTATGGTCCCTGTTGTTTAGTTTGTCGTCAAATAAGCTTTCTCTTCGCCCACCGTGAAGCTTGTTAAACAAGGAATAATGACTTGCATGCCATCTGGTGTAAATTTTCAGATTGATAAAGTGGCTTGAGAAAGCCTGTGATTCAAGACCGTTCCTGTCAATCCATCAGAATGTAACTGGCCTGAGCACACAGGGCCGAACACCAGGGCAGCACAGAATGCAAAACACAACCTGAGAATGTCTTTCTGCTCAATCTGGCAGTGGCTCCAAGGAAGCATTGCTTGGATGGCTAGGCAAAGTCAGATCACCTTTTTTTCCCCTTCTCAAGTTGCTTCCTTTGCGGGCTTAGGGAAAACTGGCTGAAACAAACGTTAATGGATGGTAGTTAGGTAGAGCCAGTAACTAGGTAGTTCATACACTTCACCAGCTGGTGGAGGGGTGTGTGAAGAGAAGCAGCTGGTGAGATCTGGCAAGAGAAACCACCTGACTACGGAGGAAGAATACAACAGTAGTCCCCATTGTCATCGGGGCACTGGGAACTAGTTCAAAATTTTTTCCAGTCATATGGGAAAACTGCAGCTTTCTGACATAACACCTACAGAACTGCAAAAGGCGGCGTTACTTGGAACAGTGTATATATTACACAGATACCTGGCTGATACTGAGGTCCCTGGTAGAAACTTGTATCAGCTTAGTAAGGCCAACCAATGATAACATGTGATCTTTATTATTGTTTGTGTTGTGCGCAATTCAAATCATCATCATCATCATCATCATCATCATCATCATCATCATCATCATCAGTGGTCATTTTGTAGAAAAAGAGCTGGAGGAACTCATTAGCATAACTCATTAGCATATGCCACGCCCCTTGCCATCACCGGAAGTGTGTCAAGGGCATAACTGATTTGCATATACCACACTCCCTGACATCACCTATCCTGGCTGCTTTGGACCCAATCCTGGCCATTCAGGGCCGAAATTGGGCCCAAAATGGCAAAAAGGGGCTCAAAATGGCCAAAAAGGGGCTCAAAATGGTCAGGATTGGGCCGCTGCTGAGTGGGAGAGTGATCTACCACCCGTCAGAGGCCCAATCTGTGCCATTTTGGCCCCAGTCGAGGCTGAAATGGGCCTAAAATGGCCGAGAGTCAGGTGGGCAGGGCCATCTGCTGGAACTGCATTCCTGTACATTCCCCCTCGAAATGAGCCCTGATAATAATATAGTAATAATAATACTACCACCCTTCAGGACAACTTAACACCCACTCCGAGCAGTTTACAAAGTATGTTATTATTATCCCTGCAATAATAATCACCCTGTGAGGTGGGTGGGGCTGAGAGAGCTGTGACTGACCCAAGGTTACACAGCTGGCATCAAGCGGAGGAGTGAGGAATCAAACCTAGTTCTCCAGATAAGAGTCCCATCGCTCTTACTCACTACACCAAACTGGCTGTGTAGCCAGGAAAGAGGGGGTGGGGGTGGAATCTGCATTTTCATGGCGTATAGGCTAACAGTAGTCAGGGGGTGGGGGGAGTTCATGTTCCGAGAGTAGGTTGTTGGCTTTTGGGGATCACAGAACTCTGCAGTGGTTATCTGGGCAGCTTTTGGATTCTACTGTTCGAGTAGTATGCTTGCAAATGAATAGATATCACAACAATACCATCTTTACAGAAAGTAACTGATCCCATTAAAAGGCTGCTTCTTGGACTTCTAGGAAACAAGGGGTGAAGCATACAATTTTTCAGAGCTTGTTGATTTACCAACGCTTTGCACAAGAATATTTTGCTATGTTGAAAAAGAAGAGGACAGTGATCTTATATTGCAGCATTTCCATTGATCGTATAAAGAGATATAACGTTTCTGCCAGACACAATGATTTAAAAGCACGTTAAAAGGACATTGCTTTCTTCTATAAATGGCCAACTCACAGGGACTCTCTCTATTTACATAAAGCAAGAAAAGTGCTCTCCATGGTGCTGAAGACATATAATCTCTTTGTGTTTGTGTGGGTGAAAGAGAGAGATGAATTGCTTCCTTTTCAAGCTTCGCTCCTCAACTGTAGAAGCACCAGAGCTAACAACACATTTGTTACAGGGGAAATAAACCATTCTTGGGGTGGGGGTGGGGGGCTAAGCTTGGAGAGGTTTTTGAACATGATTTCCTGGAGAGCTTTGTCCACTGATTGTGTTGAGAAGCATGGGTCAGATTAAACAAACACTCAACAATGTATCCCAGTTGGAGTAATTCTCAAGAAGGGCTCTATCACTTCAGTGGCACACTAAACTTCAGGGATGGTGATGACAGAATAAAGAATTTGGCTAGCAAGTTGGATCCTGCTTTCCAAGTTCTTGCCTCTTGTGAGTCTCTTTGGACGCTCCCTTTTCCACATGTGGTCTAGTCCACCTGCCCTCCTCTCCAAGCACCTGCAACGGTGCAGTCTCACCTCCGACTGCTTTGCTGTGCTTCTCTCCATCCTCTCCTGTCTTCCTCTTCTGCCATCCCTCTATTGTCTCTCCCCACTTGCCTTCTGATCTCCTTTAAGCACAGTCCTGCCTTTTCCTCTTCGTTCTGCTTTCCGGATCACCATGGACTGGGATGGAGATGGAGTCAAAGGTGAAAGGTTTAGCTGAGCCTAAAGTGTGGCAGGCAGAAGGTCCTCCATGGCTGACTAGCCAAGCACAGGGGCAGGAAACTTGTATTGATACCAGGACTAGTTAAGTACAGACGGGCAGGAAGCTTGAAATGATATCAGGTTCCACTGGTCCAGAGGCTTCATATCTGCTTCTTGTTAGAGACAGGGCCGATGTTGCATAGCCACATTCCCTAAGGCAAGATCCCAGCCATGGACTTCCCAGTGCCAGACTCAGCAGGATCACATATGGGGAAAGGCTGAGGCTGAGATGCAATGCCGGTGCAAGGTCTGAGCAAAGCCAGACTGGTGGTAGAGGTCTACCAAATTATGTACAGAGTGGAAAAAGTGGACAGAGAGAAGCTTTTCTCTTTGTCCCATAATACTAACCATCAGGGTCCTCCTTGGAAGTAAAACAAAGACAGACAATGCAAATTATGACTTCACACAATGGGTAGCTGGCTTGTGCTCACTGCCACAATATGGGGTGATGGACATTGGCTTAGCTGGATTTAAAAGGAGGATGGATGCAGATTTATTGTATGTGGCCATAGGCCTTCACAATCTAAAACCATTCATTAAAAAACAGCAAAAAGATACAAGAATACAGATATAGTTATATGGATATAAATAAAATTACTATAAAATGCATTTTACCTAGAATATAAACATTAAACAACATTAAAACCGAACGGTTTCTAATCTATGTCAGGTGTTTACTCTCCTGGCTACCACATTTGCCCTTATTTTCCTAGCAGCCAGGGCATAGAGGGCCATCCTATTCGAAATAAAAGGGACTGTATCTGAAAGAATAAAATCTAATTTATCAAAGTCAGACAGAAGATGGAGACCAGTTAAAATATTCGCGAGAAATTTTCCCCTTCGTTCCTGCTATAAGGGACAATTTAAAACATAGCGTGGTAAGTCCTCAGTTGAGGTTCCACAGATACATAGCTGCTGATCGATGGGTTTTTTTGGGGAATCACCCGAGTAGCATCTCAGTTGGCATGGACTGGAAGCGTAATGACGTAAATGCTACCCTAAGCTTATAGACTGTGATATCAGTCAGATAACGTGCTCTAATGTGGTCTTTTTTGATGGTTTTGTACCATGGAGCAAATTTTGTTTTACTGATTAGAAAATTGTCAATTAGGGCATCCTCTTTGTGTACCCATTCCCTTAAATCAACATTACTTCCCAAAGGTTGGAGTAATTCGCCTGGGATGGTATATCGAGATGCAATGCCATTAAGGAAGGCCGACCGGGTTTTATCCTTGTTTTGCAGCTGGTGATAGCTCAAATAACTCAAATTACTGAAGGAACCATGGTTCGTTAGTTGGTATTTTTTCTGCAATTTGAGAATCGCTAAATGGGCACATGCTCTGATCGAGGGGAGACCGAGTTCTGCCCATAGCAAGGCAGCTGGTGTCCCTTATGGCAGGGCTAGAACACGTCTCATGAAAAAAATTTGAATTATTTCCAAATTGCTAAAAAAGGAGGATGGACAAATGTTATGGAGGACAGATTTATTAAGCATGATAACCAAATGGGACCTTTGGGTTTTGAGGCAGAATGCCTCTGATACGTTAGTGCTGGGCAGCAGTCCAAAGGTGAGGGTTATTGGTGCCTGAAGAGTCTGCTTGCTTGGTGCCCATGTCGGGAGCTGGATGTTCCAATGTGTCTATAATAAAGTTGTGTTGGAACTGTGGGATTGTAGTCCAGGGGGATCTTAAAGGCCAACATCTTGTCATCTTCTGGGCATGGAGCAAAGATCACTGGGTGTGTGTGTGGGGAGAGGTAGTTGTGAATTTCCTGCATTGTGCAGGGGGTTGGAGTAGACAACCCCAGAGGCTCCTTCCAACCATATGACTCTAAGATTTTCAAGAGTGTAAGCTTTAGAGGGTCAGAGTTCCCTTCTTCAGACACGAGTAGGAATGGAGATCCCTGAGTCTTCATATCCCAGCCAAAAGAGTGTCATATCACACAGGAGGGGATGTAAAGGTACAGTGGAGCGGGATTAAATGGGAGAAGTTTGTAAGGGGTTATGTCAGGATGTAAATATATGATGCAACTTGTGTTGGGAAGGTGGATTCTGCAAGTAGCAGGGTTCAGAAGGTGCCACCAGATGGAGCATTCATGAGATGGCTTCACCATGTGCTCATGTTCTAGTGCAATCTACCCTCATAGTCACTTTCTGCAGTAATGTGGTAGACACTGCTTGGGATGCAGGTGTGTGGCCAAGGAACTGTAGGATCACATCAAACTTCTGAACAGATCACTACACTAAGACAGCAGCTGGGCTAAAAGGTTGATGTGCCAGATGTGAGATACGGGCAACAGAACACAACTTTCACCTCTTGCAGTCTCTTCTTTTCCCCTCCTCAATACTGCAGATCTGCTTGTCAATAGCGTGATGAGTGTAGACCGCATAAAATAGCTAATCAATCAATATCATGTCTGCTATTCCCACAGCTGTCATTCTTCAGCACTTTCAAGCAGTGTCTGACAGCAGAGGCATTTCTTTTTTTCAATATAGTCCCATCTGCAAATCAAGTTATTCAGGAAAAGCTGTATATTAGAGTTAAGGGAGAAATAATTCTTAATATATCACATTCAGGCAAAAATTTTTTACTTGTAATTCTCCCCAACTTCCTCTTCCCCTATTTCCCTGTCTATGATCCCCAGCTACTTTCTCCCAGCTTAGGTTTCTTGCAGCTCCTAATAACAACGACAACATTTGATTTATATATCACCCTTCAGGACAATTTAATACCCACTCAGAGTGGTTTACAAAGTGTGTTATTATTATCCCCTGTGAAGTGGGTGGGATGGAGAGAGCTCTGAGGGAGCTGTGACTGACCCAAGGTCACCCAGCTGGCTTCAAGCAGAGGAGTGGGGGATTGAATCCCATTCTCCAGATTAGAGTCACGCCGTTCTTAACCACTACACCAAACTGGCTCTCTACAACCAACTGGCTCTGGGTGCAACTAAACTACCTGTCTGTGTATGTATTTACTGCTAATTTAACCTGCTAAAAATTTAGTTTTGGTGTTGAAAGAGATTATGGGTTCCTAGATTTTCCTTGAAGGATGGCAGTATTTTAAAATCAGTTTACATCTGTGGTGTACACATGATCCACTCTTTTTAGTGCCTTAAAATTATCAGCAAAGTATAAGATGTATCTCAGTTTTAAAAGCCAAATTCCCAAATGTGTGTCTTCTTTTTAGAATGTTGTTTTTTATTATCTTCTATCTTTGTTGTCTGTAGCTATTATGTTATTGTTTATAGTCTAAATAAAGAAAAATTCCATACCCAAATGTAGATTTGGGTCTTGAAATTTCACCAGATTTGGAAGTGTTGTCAGTCATGGCAGAATGGCTGCCTAAAGCCAAGTGGCCGAAATCCTCAGGGCAGATACATTGCTCCGTAGGGGTTTCGCAGCATGGAAGGAGTAACTGCCTCCCTCACGTAGAATGTGGTTTGCCTAGTCCCAAGACCAAGGCGTTTTTTCTGTCTAGACGTACGGAGTAATTTCCTTGTGTAGACAGGATTAGAAAGGACTTGATGCTCCCGTTTTTCCAAATCCAATTGCAATTCTCAAATCGCTTGCCATTATGTGCTTTTCTGCAGCGTTACGAAAATTTGCTTTTTCAATTATGAGGTATGGTTTTGTGGGGGAGCTTTTTACTGTTGTAAAAGTACTGTGGTGATATCCAATTAGCAGAAAGCTTTGCGAAATCGTTTTGTTTACTGGCGTGTTCTAATCAGTGTTTAATCTCTTCTCGAGCCAGCCTAGAGAAAGGCTTAATTGAACAGAGGCCACGAAAAAGCAGTGGAGCTATGGAAGCTTTAGATAGGGAGGGAAAAATCGGAATGCATTTTACTTGCATAAGTGAATATATTTAGATTGGGAAATAATCATTTCCTACACTTCGAGCCATGCTAGGCTGTGCTTGGTAGTGCTGTCCATTGAATACTAACGTGTGTGTGTGTGTGTTAATTTAAATGAGAAAACTTGCATCACAGGGAAAGCACCTTATACAACACTCCTTTGAGATAAGTCACAAAAACTGTAAAGAGTCCAGTAGCACCTTTAAGACTAACCAACTTTATTGTGGCAGAAGCTTTCGAGAACTACAGCTCTCTTCGTCATGCATCGCTAGCTTTCGAAAACCACAGCTATCTTCATCAGATGCATTGTCAGATGCATCTGCCAAAGAGAGCTGTGGTTCTCGAAAGCTGGCAATGCAACTGACTAAGAGAGCTGTGGTTCTCGAAAGCTGGCGATACATCTGACAAAGAGAGCTGTGGTTCTCGAAAGCTTATGCCACAATAAAGTTGGTTAGTCTTAAAGGTGCTACTGGACCCTTTACTAACCAAGCTAACTCCTCTGAATCTATCATTCTTACATTACAGATGGGAAACTGAGGCTGAAAGATGTTGATTAGCCTGAAGTCTCATAGTGAATCCAGAGCACACGTGGATGGCATTCTTACTTGTTCACTTCTGGGTTCAAGGATCAAGTATGCTGTGATTCCTCTCTCATTGTCTGTCTTCACATGGCACAAGAAAGTCAGAGAAAGGCTTTTAACAATTGGCATTTATTGCTTGGTCGGTAAATTTTATGGGAAGAGCGTTTGAGCAGCAGCCAGAACTTGATGGGCTGCCGTCCCATGTGGCGGCTCCTCTTCTGGGCCAGAGTCTTCCCAGGTCTCATATTTTATGGCATGGCTAATGAGGAGATGAGAGAAAGAGAGAAGTTTCAGGTGGGGTCAGAACATAGATGCAACACCACATCCACACGTGAGCACAGCAAGGTCTGTCTTTGAACCCAAGTCTTCCATCCACTGGACCGTTTGGCATGGAGCTAGTGCAGCCATGGGGGCAGACCCACGGCTGCACTAGCTCCATGGGGTTTGGGGGCAGACCCACGGCTGCACTAGCTCCATGGGGTTTGGGGGCAGACCCACGGCTGCACTAGCTCCATGGGGTTTGGGGGCAGACCCACAGCTGCACTAGCTCCATGGGGTTTGGGGGCAGACCCATGGCTGCACTAGCTCCATGGGGTTTGGGGGCAGACCCACGGCTGCACTAGCTCCATGGGGTTTGGGGGCAGACCCACAGCTGCACTAGCTCCATGGGGTTTGGGGGCAGACCCACGGCTGCACTAGCTCCATGGGGTTTGGGGGCAACCTGCAGCTGCTTCCAAGACTGACCATCTGTGTGCATTGAGGTCACTCACAACCACCTCGTTATCTGATTGGGCAGACAGGAAAGGGCACCAGGGAGGGAGTGTCTCGGTGTCCCTTTTAATGTGCGTAGGATGCCATACCGCTGTCAATACCAGTACGCGCATCTATCTTTCTAACTCTCTGGAAACGTCAATCCACCTCAGTCCAAAAATCTCAAACGGTCATTACCCCTGATTTTGAGGGGAGCGTTTAAAAAGCAATCTGGATAGCCTGGCTTACCGGAGCTCACCAGAATTTGGGAAGCTACGCAGGGTTGGCCACAATTAGTACTAGGATGGGAGTCCACTGAGGAAGACTGGGGTTACTCCACAGAGGAAGGCAATGGCAAACCACCTCTGCTCGTCTCTTGCCTGGAGCACCCTGGAGTAGGGGTGGTCATGAGTCAGTCACAATTCAATGGCACCTTCTTCTTCTTCTTTAAAAAGTCACTGTGTTTTTTTAAGGGAAACAATTTAAATATGAACTTCAGAACATTTTGCACCACAAGATCTGCTGTATTGCTGATCCTTTATACTCTTGGATAAAAACTGACCATTATTTGCAGGGGTGAGGGAGCAACTCAGAACAAAATATCCATAGTTAGCGGCTCACCTCATCTGAGGGTGAAGTGAGCTATGGGAACAGCTGCGGTGACGTGGGGTGACCAGACGCGCACACTATTCTTTGCGAGGTCTTTGGCATTTAAAAAGTACCCCTTAGAAGCTTTCCTATTCAATCCACAGCTGGAAGGAAATACCACAAGCAGCGGGTTATAATTTGCCAAAAGGCCAGCTTGGAAGGAGGAGGAGACACGGCAAGGCACTACTCAAGCTGAAAGCCCTCAGTTGGAGATCTGGGCTGAGAAGGGGCTCAAGTTCACTACACGTGATGGGAAAGCATGTCTTTCCAGCAGGCTGACACCGCTTTCTTAGATTCATGTGGTTAACTTTCTTGTTATCGCCCCATGAGACTGATGATCAATTCAAAGGGCAGCCGCTGACAAAGAATGCTAAGCATCTCAGAGCGAAATTCAAGGGCTGTTCAATTCAAGAGCAGAAAATTATAGCTGAGAGATGCCGCTTTTGGGATCCACGTAGTATTATGCAAGTGCATGCAAGTTTTCAAGCTACACAAATTCCTTCAGCTTCTGCTTTCCTATTTGTGTGACCTGATGCTCTGCTGTCCTATCCCTATTACTCATTTTCTTCTCTTCAGCCTGTGCACTCACTTCCCGCACCCCCATCTGATATTTCCACTTCTAAGCAAGCTTAGAAGGGACTGTGCTAGTTCAGAATATAGGAGCAGTCTATAAACTCAGTTGGCACAGGCTACTGCTTCTGATTGCAGCTGTGGGGGGAATCACTTGATTAAATGGCAAAACTCCTTAGATGTAGAAATCCAGCATGTCAGGGAGATAAGTTCTAGTGCAGCCATACTAGACTTCTGTGAGCAAGGAGTTTTTAATGTGGAGGAACATGAGATTTCATTTGGAATCTGAATTATAGCAGCCCTGTCCCTTGCATGGTTAAACCTTCAGAGGTAAGCCTGTATCATTCCCATTTTGCTGATGGGGAATCAAGAGTCACACATTGAGCCTGTGATAGAGTTGGGATTTAAATTCCACTTGAGAACATGCCCTGCTGCTTACTAACTGAGCCACCACGTCAGAATGCAAGACCTTGGCTTTAAATAAATGAGCCCTTTGGATGAGATGCTGCTGTATATCAGCCATCAGACCAAATTCCAAGGAGGCACTGAAAGGAACAAATGAGATCTGGCCAGGGTGGCTCATGTACTGATAACATCCCGGGTAGGTTGCTGTCCTGCGCTTTGTATGCATTTTGAAAACGGGAAAACTTCATGGTTGTTGTGGGTTTTCCGGGCTGTATTGCCGTGGTCTTGGCATTGTAGTTCCTGACGTTTCGCCAGCAGCTGTGGCTGGCATCTTCAGAGGTGTAGCACCAAAAGACAGAGATCCCTCAGTGTCACAGTGTGGAAAAGATGTAGGTCATTTGTATCTACTCAGGAGGGGTGGGGTTGAGCTGAGTCATCTTGTAAGAGTTTCCCAGGGTGTGGCATGCTAATGGCGGGAGGCTTCACTGTATCCTGAGGAGGTTCTTTTGCATATGGATTGGTGCTTGATGTGCTAATCTTCTCTGCAGGGCTATTGTCGAGTATAGAGTGTTTTGTTAGCCTAGTGTTTTTCAGAACTGGAAACCATGCTCTGTTCATTCTTAAGGTTTCTTCTTTCCTGTTGAAGTTTTGCTTATGCTTGTGCATTTCAATGGCTTCCCTGTGCAGTCTGACAAAGTAGTTGGAAGTGTTGTCCAGTATTTTGGTGTCCTGGAATAAGATACTGTGCCCTGTTTGAGTTAGGCTATGTTCAGCCACTGCTGATTTTTCAGGTTGTCCAAGTCTGCAGTGTCTTTCATGTTCTTTTATTCTTGTCTGGATGCTACGCTTTGTGGTCCCGATGTAAACTTGTCCACAGCTGCAGGGTATACGGTATACTCCTGCAGAGGTGAGGGGGTCTCTACTGTCTTTTGCCGATCGTAGCATCTGTTGTATTTTTCGGGTGGGTCTGAATACTGCTTGAAGGTTGTGCTTTTTCATAAACTTCACTTTGTCTGAAATGCAGCAGCAGTCAGGCTGTGGTCAGGGGTGGGATACAGGGATTGTATCATCCCCCATGTTGAAAGATCTGCACTGGCTGCCCATTTGTTTCTGGGCACGGCTCCAAGGGCTGGTTCTTAATTTTAAAGTGCTGCATGGTTTGAGGCCAGGGCACGGGGAGGGTTGCCTCCTCCCATATTGTCTACCCTGCCAGTTAAGACCTTCCTCCTGAGCCCTGCTTTCTGTGCGCCTCCTTCAGAGGTATGGTGGGTGGCAACCAGAGACGGGGCTTTTGGGGCAGTGGCATCTTGTTTGTGGAATTCCCTCCCCCTTGAGCCTCGCGTGGTGCTTCTCTCGCTTGCTTTTAGGTGCCAGGCCGAAACATTTATGTTCACCAAGGCTTACTGTTAAGGGGTTAAGCTTTCAACACTGTTTTGGACTGGAGATGGACATTTTAAACTGTTTTCCATGGTCTATATTTATATGCTGGGATGGGGTTTTTTTAAAGGCTGGGTTTTAATTAATATCTTTTAAATATTTTATTATTTTTATTATGTAAGCTGCCTTGGACAGATTCCTAGAGAGGTGGCATAGACTTTTTCTAAATAAATAATAATACTTAGTACCTAGTGTGTTTCAGGAGTCCAGGGAACTTCTTCTTCTTCCTCCTCCTCCTCCTTCTTCTTCTTCTTCATCATCATCATCATCATCATTTATAGTAAAAAGTTCAGTAGCACCTTTAAGACTAATCAACTTTATTGAGGCATAAGAACCACAGTTCTCTTCATCAGATGCATCTGACGAAGAGAGCTGTGGTTCTCAAAAGCTTATGCTACAATAAAGTTGGTTAGTCTTTTTTTTAAATAAATATTTTATTGATCTTCCATACAGATAGAAAGTAAGAAAAAAGAGGAAAAAGAGAGAGAGGAAAGCAAGAAGCAAGCAAGAAAAAAATACACAAAGATTTAATTAGGCTTGCTTATATCAACATTCTAGTTCTCCATATCTCATACTTTATCCTAATACAGAGTTGACTGTGATTTTAAATATTTCATACCACATTGCCTCCCTACAATACAGAAGCCTTTCTGAATAATCCGGTTTTGCATTGTTGGCAGAAAGCCAGGAGAGTGGGGGCTCTCCTGACTCCTCAGGCAGGCTGTTCCACAGGATAGGGGCCACCACAGAGAAAGCCCATGTAGGGGCTGCTGTTGATTTTGCCCATGTGCCGGGTGGCACCTGCAGGAGACCCTGGTCATGTGAGCAAAGTTGCAATGGAAGGACGTAGGGATGGAGGCAGTCCCGTAGTACACCAGACCAAGGCCGTGAGGAGCTTTCTATGGGATAGCAGCCCTTTCCAGAGCTTGGCTCTTAGGAACTGGCTTCCTGCCACAGACCAAGAAGGGCCCATCTAGTTCCACATCCTGTTTTCAACAGGGGACAGCTGGGTGCTTCTGGGGAGCTCGTATACACGGCATGGCAGCAACGTTCCTCTCCTGCTCCTTGCCCTATCATGAGCTGGTACTCATTATGAGTTCCCAGTGGGTCATAATAAGATCCACTCATAAGACCTCTGTAAGTGGAGGCTCCATTTAGCTATTGTGCTTAGTCACTGCCACGCTAGTGCTCTGGGCTACGCACTATTAGCGATTTCTCCACAATGAAAATGTGCAACATCTGCTCTATCTGGCAGACGTGGTCTCTGAGAAGACGGCATCTCTGCCTTTCCAGGAGCAGCAGCTGTTTTATACAAAGGAAAGCATGTCGGGCATTAGATCTGTACTGCTGCAGAGCAACTTGCCAGCGAGTCGCGCTCAGCAGGAAATCTTGTCAACGGAAGACGCTCCACAAAGCCCTGTGCTGGGCTGACATTCTCCCTGGTTAGTTTGCTCATTTTAATGAGACACGGGGAGGAAAAAACAGCAAGGGCTCATATCTCACTGTACATGAAATCTAAAAGTCTGGAAGGATGGGGAGCCAGGAGAGGCAAAAGGAACCATTTTGCATATTAGCCACAATCAGGGCTCTTTTTCAGCGGGAACGCAGTGGAACGGAGTTCCGGAGCCTCTTGAAAATGGTCACATGGCGGGTGGCCCCGCCCCCTGATCTCCAGACAGAGAGGAGTTTAGGTTGCCCTCCGTGCCGCTGGTGCAGAGGGCAATCTCAACTCCCCTCTGCCTGGAGATCAGGGGGCAGGGCCACCAGCCATGTGACCATTTTCTCTGAGGGCAACCCACGGAGTTCCACCACCTCTTTCCCCAGACAAAAAGCCCTGGCCACAATGAAAGATAATTTACCCCCCACCCCTGAGTAGATCGTGAGTTTGGTGGTGCAAATGCTCTCCAGAAAATCCTCTTCCAAGGCTATGGGGCGTGGCTCAATGGCAAAGCATCCGCTTGGAGTGCAGGAAGCCCCGGGTTCAATCCCTGGTGTCTCTAGTTTTTAAAAAGGATCACGGGAAGGATTTCTACAGTCCTTGGGTCATTCCTTACTCAGGACAAAAGCAGGCTTATTTGTGCCTAGATCAGACACCTGCCTCGGTGATCCTGGAGAACTGCTGCCGGAGCCAGCCGCAGTAGCTAACGGGTGCTCCGTCCGCGGTGACGGGTCCTTCCTGCCAGTCTTTTTTCTCCACTCCTTTTGGTCGCCGGTGTTCCCAAGAAGTTTGTTAAGTTTATAGTATTTTTACATCCTTTTTAAGTAAGTGACAGAAAAATTACTTTATACGGTGTGTGAACTGAATGGGAAAATAATTAGAGGAAATAACAGAAAACTTCTCTGCAGAGCAGAAAAACCTGCAGATAAAGACTTGTGGGTTCAAACACTGCAAGGGGGGATTCTCTGCCGTGGAGCAATGAAAGATAACAGCACCCCTCGTCGGGGGGGGTGCATATGTTTTGGGGTGATCATTTGCAGCAAACTTACGTGTAAACTCCATAGTTTAGTTTAGCTTTGAAGACTTTGCAAGACTGGTTGTTGTGGGTTGCTGAACCATCCAGACTGCCAGACCAAACGCTTCTCTGAATGATTTCCGTTCTGAATCTGGAAACCTCGCCATACCACAGAGACTAACAGATATTGGGATGCGCAGGGCTTTTTTTCTGGGAAAAGAGGTGGTGGAACTCAGTGGGTTGCTCTCGGAGAAAATGGTCACATGGCGGGTGGCCCCGCCCCCTGATCTCCAGACAGAGGGGAGTTGAGATTGCCCTCCACACCGTTCAGCCGCGCGGAGGTCAATCTCAACTCCCCTCTGTCTGGAGATCAGGGGGCGGGGCCACCCGCCATGTGACCATTTTCAAGAGGCTCCGGAACTCCGTTCCACTGCGTTCCCGCTGAAAAAAAGCCCTGGAGATACGGGCTGTCAGATGCAGGTCCTTTTGATTCTGTTTTTCAAAATGTCATGCTTTCACATTTCATACATTGTATTGTAAATGGCCACACAGATGATTTTAAAAAGCTTAAGGGGTTAGGAATGAAATGGCTTGTTTAAGGGTGTGTGGGTGGGTGTGTTCACCTATAAATAAAGAGCAACACAAGAATCATAGAATCCTAAGGTTGGAAGGGACCTCCACGGTCATCTAGTCCAACCCCCTGCACAATGCAGGAAATTCACAGCCACCTTCCCCCCCCCCCCACACACACACACCTCAGTGCCCCCTTCCCCATGCCCAGAGGATAGCAAAACACCTCCAGGATCCCTAGCCAAACTGGCCCAGGGAAAATTGCTTCCTGACCCCAAAGTGGCAATCAGCCTTGCCCTGGGCATGTAAGGGCATGTGCTCCTAGATGCCACACTTTCTATGGAGGCCCAGATCGCAGCCCTAGCCAGATCTACATTTTTTCATCTTCGGCAGGTCAGGCGATTGGCACCCTCTCTCTTGTCCCAGGACCTCGCTTCAGTAATCCATGCAATGGTCTTCTCCAGAATAGACTACTGCAGCTATGCTGAGCTGCCTGTGAGCTTGACCTGGAAGTTACAACTGGTCCAGAATGCAATGGCATGTTTCCTCATGGGGACACTATTTAAGGTGCACATCCACCCTGTGTTATGCCGGCTGCACTGGCTCCCAGTTGAGTTTTAGATCTAGTTCTAGTTATTGGTTCTAGTATTCAAAGCCATGGATTGGGACCTGCATACCTGTGGGACTGCCTCTCCCATTATGTCCCCTGCAGGGCCTTGCGCTCTGCGGATAAGCAGCTCCTGGTGGTCCCCGGCTTGAGGGACATTCGGCTGGCCTCGACTAGGGCCAGGGCCTTTTCTGCTCTGGCCCTGGCCTGCTGGAATGTTCTCCCGCTGGAGATCCAGGGGACCTATTACAGTTACGCAGGGCCTGCAAGACGGAGATGTTCCACCAGGCCTTTGATTAGAGGACGGCTTTGTGTCCCCCCCTTTCTTTCTGCCTTGCCCTCCTTTTGCAGCTGCCCCAGATTTACACCAGGTTTACACCATGGTTTATAGTGATTTTATAGTCGCCTGGTTTGATCAGTGGTGTCTGAATCTTTTTATCTGGATTAAGTGGTTTTAATGTTTTTAGCACCTTTATGACTAACCAACTTAATTGTAGCATAAGCTTTCGAGAACCACAGTTCTCTTTGTCAGATGCATCTGACAAAGAGATCTGTGGTTCTCGAAAGCTTATGCTACAATTTGTCTTAACAGAGCAATCCTAAGAAGAGTTACACCAGTCTAAGCCCACTGAAATCAATGGGCTTAGACTGGGGTAACTCTGCTTAGGATTGCACGGTCAAAGTACTACTGGACTCTTTACTATTTTCTGACTACAGACTAACATGGCTAACTCCTCTGGATCAACGTTTTTATTGTATTTATTGAAATATTGTTGGAAGCTGCCCTGAGCCCGCTTGCGGGAAGGGTGGGGTATAAGTCAAATAAATAAATAAAAATAAAATAAATAAGAAAGGGCCATGAGAACTAAGCACTGATGTGACCCTTCCTGCCCTCCCTCTCATGTTCCCTTGCACTCCTGCTCAAAGCATAAATGAATGCAATATTCAAATTGAACGTGTGTGGCTCCCTCTCCACAGAAAGCCACTACTGATTAATTAGCATCGCCCGATAGATAATACAAGCCCCCTATGCATTATCATTACACCTTTTAATGGGACAGCCGCTCCCAATCTCTGTCAAGTCCCACTTCTCAGTGTCAAATTTCCTAAGGTGTCCCAGTGTAGCGGCTTCATTCTGCAGCCTCCCTTTGAGCCTTTTTTTGTTGAGTGGGGGGGGGGGCCTGTGATGGTTTCTCCGCTGGTTACCACTTAATTATTCCTGACTTTGTCTTTCCCTTTTGTTTCAAGGCAGACCCCAAAACGGGGACTCTTCTCTTCATGGATTTCTCAAACGTGTCCTGGTACGATGACGGCGATGAGAACAGAACCTTCAATGGGTCCAGCCCAGAGCGGAAGGGCCACCACTACAACTACTACGCCATGCTCCTCACCCTCCTCATCTTCGTCATCGTCTTCGGCAACGTGCTGGTGTGCATGGCTGTCTCGAGGGAAAAGGCCCTTCAGACGACCACCAACTACTTAATAGTCAGCCTGGCTGTGGCCGATCTGCTGGTGGCCACTCTGGTGATGCCCTGGGTGGTCTATCTGGAGGTACGTGTGCGGCGGCACTGGCCCATTTCAGGCCCTACAGCCTAGCTAGAGGACCGGGGGAGGGGGGTGTTGCTTTTTTTGTGAACCAGACAACGGAGTTCACTCCTGCAGCCATGTTCATGGCTGGAAGAACACCGCAGCAAGGGATTCGAACACTGAGCCGGGATGTAATGCCTTAAAGCCCACCCTGTGAAGCCGCCGTTTTCTACAGGGAAGCTGATCTCTGTCGCCTGGAGATCAGTTGTCATTCCAGAAAACCTCCCAGTCCTATCTGGAGGTTGGCAACTCTAGCACCGCCCCATCCTGCCACCCAACATTTTCCAGACTGGTCCTGCCACTGCCTTCCTTCTCCTCTTCTGTGTGCCCGGGATTCATCTGCGGCATCTCAGCCTAACCAACCTCACAAGGTTATTGTGAGGATAATACGGAGGAGAGGAGAAAAGTATGAGCAACTTTGGGTCCCCAATGGAGAGAAAGACAGAATCTAAATGAAGTCAGTAAGTAAATATAGTGCTGGTGAGCATCAGCAAGACAGGCAGCCTCGTTTGACTGAACTCAGGCAGACTCCAGAAGCAGGGCCTGTTACTCTAGGAAGCTCCGACATGCCCTCCAGGAAACCTGCCGGCTCTAATAGCAGCTTCTGCTTCACTCTGTGGTTGCTCTGCTTGATGCTATTCAGTGGCTGATAGATTTCCCCTCTGTGACCAAAGAATCACAGCCTAGCTCAGCGAAGCCTCTCTAGTTCCCCTTTGCTTGTCCTCTTAGGTGAGGCACTCAGGGCCGAGCTAGAAGTGACAAATTACACACAAGTGAACAGACTCATCTGTATTCCTCCCTGTTCACTTGCACTCCACTTTTTCTCCACTTGGTAGTGATCGAGTGGAGAGCAAGTGGAGCGCAAGTGAACAGGGAGGAATACACGTGAGTCTGTTCACTTGCCATTCAAGTGTAAATCGTCACTTCTAGCTTGGCCCTCAAACAGAGGAATAAAGGCAGGGACTCGCTTTTCAGATTTCCTGTATGTAGGGGGAAGCACAGACCCGCTTCTGACCCTCCCTTTAACCCATCTTCAAACGGAATATCAGTTTGCCAGCGCCCCGAGAAGAAAAATAATTTATGCCAGTGTCAACTTAAGAATTAGCAGTGATTCATCCATGTCAAGCATTAATTTCTTTTCATTGTGTTGATTGGATTTTGATGGTTTTTGCCTCCTCCTGGTTTAATTTTTGTATCTATTTTTTAAAATTAATTCCTTGGTATTTTGCATGACAGATGGAAATAATCACCGGTACAAAGACAACAAAAGGGAAGAATTGCAAACGAGTCCCTCACAACAAAGTTCTGAACATATCGAAATCTCTTTCACCTTCTGTGCTCTGTGTCCACTCCCATTGCCAAAGATAATAAAGAGATGCCCCTGGGGATTTTGAATATTTTAAAAGGCAATTTTATGGGTAAAACTCTGTTTAGATGAGGCGACTCACCTTTTGCAGTGCCAGTCCAAAAACACCGGATAGTTCTGGATTTTTCTGCAGGGGCCGGGGGTGGGGGGGCGGAGAAAGCTCTTTTCTGTCTTGTCCTTTGTTAGACCTTCAAGTTTGCTAGCTCTAGGGAGACTCACCTCGGGCCCCATACCTCCTGAGACGGGAACAAGCAAATTCACTCAGTTGAGCTAGCTGGGCTAAAGTATTTCTTCTATTCTGAGAGCATCTGTGTACGAACGCTGTACATCAGGCAAAAGTTTAGAGGACGTACACTTCCAATCCCCACATGCTGGGGTTCAAGCAGCAGGGAAGCACTATGCCTTTTGGTTGTTGTGGGTTTTCCGGGCTGTATTGCCGTGGTCTTGGCATTGTAGTTCCTGACGTTTCGCCAGCAGCTGTGGCTGGCATCTTCAGAGGTGTAGCACCAAAAGACAGAGATCTCTCAGTGTCACAGATCTCTGTCTTTTGGTGCTACACCTCTGAAGATGCCAGCCACAGCTGCTGGCGAAACGTCAGGAACTACAATGCCAAGACCACGGCAATACAGCCCGGAAAACCCACAACAACCATCGTTCTCCGGCCGTGAAAGCCTTCGACAATACTATGCCTTTTGTTTTCGTGAGGCCTCTCTTGGAAACATCATCTCATCTTGGAAACAGGATGCTGAATACAACCACAGCTCCGCAGTCTGATCCAGGAGGCCGCTTCTTATACACTTCAAAAAGCAAATTAGACAAATGAATGGTGTCAGAGGGAAAGTTTATCGCTGGCTGTTAGCTAGGACAGACAAATGGAGCCTCCATTTGCAGATGTGCAATACTTCCGAAAACCTCTGGTGTTGAACCAGCAGTGCAGGAAGACGGGTGTCCTCATGTTCTGCTTGTGATCTACCCAGAGGCATCCAGCTGTTGGAGAGGGGAAGAGGGGCTTGATCCAGCAGGGCTCTTCTTCAGGTCTCAAGCAGCTTTCAACGGCCATCCCAGAGAGAGGCTGTTTGTGCCTTCTCCTTCCGCCCACGCTGTGTGTTAACACATTGCTAGTGTGTCTACTAATCCCTTCTGAAGTTGCATGTCCTCTTCCATAAAGCCACTGATGCTGAGACATGTGGGGCAGATTCCAAGAAATGCAGGCCAGGCGGAGCTGGCCGAGGGAGGCTGTTGACAGCTTGCTAGATGTGGATTCAAGGCAGTGTGGTCTGTTTCCAAATTCTCTCCGGCTGATAGGATCAGTGCTGATCACTCTGGACACATCTAGATGTTTACATTGCAAGCGAGGAACATCTGGAAACTTGCTCAAAGGTGCCTTTTGCGCAGTAAAGGGAATATGCTGCATGTGTGCTATTTTCCTTAAAAAGTAAATCATCTCCTGTGTTCCACCAAGGAAACACAAATAGTTTCCTTCAAAAGAAGCAGTTTTGTATATGTTTGCTTCCTTTACTAACGCAATTGCTGTACACGGGTCTGCAAAGGCAACGGGCTGCAGATTTCCTGTAGTGATAAATGTCCACAGTTGCCTATGCTGTGCAGATGTTATCTCGAGAGATTTATTAAGGGCTGGAGCATTTGGCTCCATTGTTGTCTGAAAACGTATAGAGTTCATGGGTGTGCAGAGAGATTAAACAAGATCTGTTAACAGGGACAGATTGGTTCTTTAACTTACCAGGAAAGAGCTTGCCAATAAGCAAGACTGTAACAGATAAACAGAACTTGTAATGGAACTGCCCCCCCCCCCCCACCCCGCAAAAGGCTCAGAGTCCCAGGACAAAAGAGGGCCTGTCAAGCCAGGGCCTTACTCACAGTTCCTTAAGAGTGCAGATCTCAGATAATGTCTGTAGTTGTCCTTTAGCGACCATCCTGGAAGCGCCGTCTTCTTGCAGAATCTAAGAGGCAGGGCTTTTTTTCAGCGGGAAGTTGGTGGAATGGAGTTCTGGAACCTCTTGAAAATGGTCACATGGCTGGTGGCCCCGCCCCCTGATCTCCAGACAGAGGGGAGTTGAGATTGCCCTCCGTGCCGCTGAGCGGCACGGAGGGCAATCTCAACTCCCCTCTGTCTGGAGATCAGGGGGCGGGGCCACCAGCCATGTGACCATTTTCTCCGAGGGCAACCCACTGAGTTCCACCACCTCTTTTCCCAGAAAAAAAGCCCTGCTAAGAGGCAAGCTACAAGTGACGAATGACACTTGCCTGGCAAGTGAACAGACTCACGTGTATTCCTCGCTGTTCGCTTGCCATTCACTTGCGCTCCACTTGATCAAGATGCCTCTACACAAGACATTTTACATGAGGACGCTCAAGTGAAAAATGTTACACTTGTTCTCCCATTGTGGGTACACGTGCACTGCTAGGGAGACAGAGTATACATAAATATGAGACCACACAGAAAGTAAAGTCACTTGAGTGTCCCTGTGAAAGATGTCTTGTGTAGAGAGGCTCTCGGGTGCTGTGCAGCTCATGAGTTCCAGGCTCCCAGTGTGAAAAGCACATCTTAGGGCCAGTTTCTTCCCAGGGAGTGACTTCAGCCCGCAGACAAGGAGCCCCTGCCCCAGAAGCAATCAGCTCCACTCCAAAAAGATGGTCTGGGGAGAGGGCTAACCTCCTACCCAGGAGTTCAGCAAACAGAGGCCTGGAGGGAAAGCCTGCACCAGAAGAAATGAGCTCAGCAGCAAAGTCCTGAAGGGAAGTCCAGTAAGACTTTGCTCCTGCCTGCGGGTTCTTCAACGGAGGCCTTTCCAACATTGTCACAGTTGCTTGGAGCAAACACAAGGGCTTCCAAAAGGCTTCTAGACAATTCAGTTCTTTTAATAATACTCATAGACTAGCAAGTCATAAGCAAACGAAATACAATAACATATGAATACACACAGACAATGTGAAGACACAATATGAAGATACCGGGAGAGCTGCAGTTAGATCTTTCCAGCATTTTTGAAAACTGCACTGCAGCTTTACCTGACCCCTAATTCAGTTCTGGGCCACATGCAGAGAGGAGAGGGAGGTTAATCCTTACACCCGTATCAAACCCATGTAGCACGCCGCTCTACTAACCACAGGGCACAACAAGGTGGATGAAAGACAGGATGCCTTGGCATTGTGCCAGTTGTTAGGTATTCTGCCAAACTCAGTTGTATGGAGCGTTTGGCTCTTTGATGTACAAAATCTCAGCTCACTTCTGGTGACCCCACAGAAGGTTTGCAAGGCACAAAACCAACAGAGGTGGTTTGCCATTGCCCGCCTCTGAGTAACAACCCTGGACTTCCCTGATGGTTTCCTATCCAAGCACTAACCAGGGCTGACCCTGCTTACTTTCCAAGATCTGGGCCACCCAGGTGTGGGCTAACATCTCTGGCTCTTTGTTGATCTGATGCTAAATCTCTTCCTTTCATTCATTCTCTCTGGGCAGGTGGTCGGTGAGTGGCGATTCAGCCGCATCCACTGTGACATCTTTGTCACCCTGGACGTCATGATGTGCACAGCCAGCATCCTCAATCTGTGCGCCATCAGCATTGACAGGTAAGGAGCCCCTCCCTCATTTCTACGCCAGTAGGCCCTTGCAAGCAAGAGGGGACCCGGCTCGCCAGAATGCATCCCATCCATCTCAACAACACATCACGGCGCTGCCGGGGCCCAACCGGCTCATGTTCCCTCTTGGCTGGTTTTCAGCCGTCCCAGGGAGCTGCAAAGCCATCCTGAAGCGTGCCTTCTCTATCTCCTGGCTCACAGGTACACTGCCGTAGCCATGCCGATGCTTTACAACACCCGCTACAGCTCCAAGCGCAGAGTCACGGTCATGATCGCAGTGGTTTGGGTCCTGTCATTCGCAATTTCTTGCCCGTTGCTTTTTGGGCTGAACAACACAGGTGAGTGCGAGGGAATACATTGGCAGGTGATGTGCTCCGTGCTGGCTTAAAATGAATGGTGGCTGCACATTGAACCAGCAGTATTTCTGTGCCCTGTAGACTGCCCAGCTTCTACTTCCTCATTACACAGAAGTTTAGTCATAGAGACCCAGAGGCAGAAGTTGGTGTGCTCCCTTCGCCTTGGGGCAACTGATATAAAAATCTTTCCATGTGTTTCTGTTGGCCGCAATGAGCGTCTGATGCAGCGTGCTCTCATCTCCTATAGGGGGTGCACTTTCCCTCTTCTTGCTCTCCTTCCGCCATAGAAGCAAATAGGTCCTGGTCATGTCTATTGGAGAATCTCAGAGCCAAGCTACAAGTGACGCCTGACACAGGTTGGACACTTGTCAGTTTCCCTCAAGTTTTGATGGGAAATGTAGGCGTCCTGGTTTTACAGCTTGGCTCTCCATTACAGCTGCAAGACCAGGATGCCTACATTTCCAATCAAAACTTGAGGGAAGCTGACAAGTGTCCAACCTGGGTCAGGCGTCACTTGTAGCTTGGCTCTCAGAGGACGCCCAAAAACGCAGGACCAGTTGCACTCGCAGGTTTTACACTATGAGCCATCAGTCATGGTTGGCCCCATGCAGTAGGCGTAGACTGAGGGATTTTCCAAGTCTAACTGGAAACCAAGAAAAGAGCAAGAGTCCAGTAGCACCTATACGTATAACAAAATTTGTGGTAGTCTTATAGGGGCAACTGGACTCTTGCTCTTTTCTACTGCTACAGACAGACTAACATGGCTTCCCATCTGGAAACCAAGGGATGCATGCTACTCTAATACTGTTACCTCTATGCCTATTTCCCCTCTCTGTGTCCAAACCCCTGCCCGAGCCTCAAAGACATCTCTCATTGGTGCAACCAAATCAATAGATGTGGATATTGGACACCACCAGCCATTTATTTGTTTACTTTCTTACTTGTTTTATTATATTCCATGTTTCCCACTGAGAGTCAAGGCAGATTGCACAACTAAGAACCGTGTAATAAAATAATTGATGCAAACAATGCATGAAGGGACTGTTCATTTTTCCCCCTTTTTTGCCTTCTGAGCCAAAATGGAGCAGAAAAGTTTCAGGGGCACCATCGCCAACCGCAGTCAGTTCCCCTAGATGCGCAAGGGCATCCCACTGGGGTGGGAAGTGACTGAGAGATCGAGTTTCCCCTCTGCCCCCCTCCAACCTTGACACTGGATGTGCGGCTGTTGGGAATTCATTTCAGAATTGGTTCTGCCCTGGGCTTGCAGCCTCCTGTCCTTGTCTTGGAGTTTATTGCTTTGGACAAAGGCTGTTGAAATTTTCCCCAGGCCCCAAAGGGTAGGGCGCCTTCTATAGTAACACATACACACACACACACAAGCTGGCAGTAGCTCCTAATGGCTAGGACAACGCTCCTGCAATCTCTTGTGTCTTCCAGAGAAGAATGAGTGTATCATTGCCAATCCTGCCTTTGTTGTGTATTCCTCTATCGTCTCCTTCTACGTCCCCTTCATTGTGACCCTGCTGGTGTACGTACAGATATACATAGTGCTGCGGAAACGCAGGAAGCGCGTCAACACCAAGCGCGTCGCCACCCACATGGGCATGGACTCTGACACACAGGCGCCGCTGAAGGTAATTGCCCGATGTCCTCCTCCCCAATCTCCGTCTCTCCTCTCTGGTCCTCTTTGGCCCCTAGGACTCTCCCCTTCCCCTTTTTCCCTTCCCGCGTCTGTGCTGCTTGGCATGAGTGAAACTGCAGATTGCAGAGGCAGCTCTTTACTTCTCCAGCTCACATTCCCAGGTATGAAGTTTTGTTCTGGGGGTGTCCACAGCGAGGTCCTTCAGTTTCCCTGTTCTTCGTTCTTGGCATATTGTTTCATCGCTGACTTTGCACAGCTGCATTTGAGGGACTTGGGCCACAGGTTCCGTCTTCCATGACATGTTCATACCATTTCTAGAGCTGGATGCTTTCGCAAAGTCCAGACCTGCATCAGCAGAACTACTTGGCTGGAGCCAAGCAAGAGAGCAGGCAGGAAGGCTGTTGTGGTGTCACACTTGAAAGACTTACAATGAACGACAGCTAGGAAACAACGTGGCACGACAACTGCAGAGGCAAAGGAGAACAGACACAGAATTAATGACTTTTCTGTCTCCCCAGTGACACTTAAAGCAACAATATCTGTGCTCTCTTTAGCCTGTGCTAAATATTTTTAAAATAAAAATGGAGTCCTTTCCAACTCTTACACACATGTTTAAATGCAGGGTTTATCTTCTATACTTTTGCCTCTCTTTGTCTCAAGAGAGCTGACCCAGGGCTCCAATTGAGGCATTATCAGGAGAATAGCGCTTTAGCATCAACAGGGGCTCCCAGATTGTTGTCTGAGTGCACACACACACACACACGCCCCATATCTGGATAGATCTGAAAAGCTTGAGGGCAAACAAGACCCGCCGTTGCAATCTGGGACCTGCCACGATACATGCTCAACATGCTGAATGTACAACAGGCCCCTCAGGGGCTTAGTAAAACCCTGCAGGTTTTGCTACCTGTTTGGGGACCGAAAAGTAGGAGAGTGGTTGAGCACCTCGCCAACCATAGTACATGGATGGCAGGTGATTGACATTCGGTTGGAACAGGCTTTATAAAAGATTGACTTGAGATATAAAATATTCCGAGATGCACCTATGATGACTCGTTCGCCCTCCTGCTTCCTCCAGAATGAAGCAAAATCTACCAAGCTGTTCAGGGAGACCTAACCTGATTCCCAGCTCGCATTTTGTCTCTGCTCCAAGCCCTGTGCTGCTTTCCATCCCCTGATCTTTCTTGCTAGCTCCACGCTCCCAGATGCAGTCTTCTAATGTAACGCACGTATCCTTCCTTGCCTCCTGTCCTGCACCCGCCCCCTACCCTTAGGACAAATGCACTCATCCAGAAGACGTGAGGCTGTGCACGCTCATTGTGAAGTCCAATGGGAGCTTCCCGGTGAATAAACGCAAAGTGGTGAGTGTCGTCTTCGTACACAGCCATCAGTCTTCTCTGCCTAAGGGAGGAGCAAGACAAGTATGAGAGGCCAGGGAGGGGAGGCTGGAGAAATCTCCAGCTCGAGGGGGTGCTTTCCCCATCCTTCTAGCGATATATGGCAGGTGGCGTGAGCAATCTCCGTGAGAGGAGCTTCAGACCCAGCCGTGCCTGCTGTGTGCTTACTGCTTGGTCCAGATGCTGGCAGCCTCCTGGGACTGCCTGTGGACCCACTGCAATTTGGCAATTTCAGTGGCACCTTTGAGCCTCACCTGTGCATGGGGGTAGCCTGTATATGCGTTTGGTGGCCCCAGATGCTCTCAGACATGCACATGGTGATCCATGGACCCCAGACCAGCCTTTAAGATAAAGAAGGAACACCCAGAAGGAGGCTTGTAAGAGCTTGTGGGGAAGGCTGCAGCTGTAATCCTTAGGGGAGCTGCATTTAAATGAACAGTGGTCTCCAAGTAAGCAGGATAGAATCATAGAATCCTAGGGCTGGAAGGGACCATCTAGTCCAACCCCCTGCACAATGCAGGAAACTCACAACCATCTCCCCTCCCCACACCCCCAGTGACCCCTGCGCCAAGCTCAGAAGATGGCAAAACACTGTCAGGATCCCTAGCCAAACAAGCCTGGGGAAAATTGCTTCCCAACCCCAAAGTGGCGATTGGCCTTACCCTGGGCATGTAAGAAGGGGCCACGAGAACTGAGCACTGATGCAACCCTTCCTGCCCTCCCCCTCGTGATCTGCCCAGGTTCACAGAATCAGCATTGCTGTCAGGTGGCCATCTAGTCTCTGCTTAAAAACCTCCAAAGAAGGAGAGCCCACCACCTCCAGAGGAAGCCTGTTCTACTGAGGGACTGCTCTAACTGGGATATAATAGGGCTGGGACATAAGGGCCCTTATGCTGAACACACTCGGTGGGGGGCACTCTATCTTGGACCTCCAAGCCAAGCTGCCTACTCAGCCATTTCTGGACCCAAGTGAACTTTCCAGACCATTCATCAGTAAATCCAAAGTTCCCCCAGGTTCCCCTATAGATTTTCCCCTTCAGAGCACCATGGCTCCGGTTCCTTTCGAAGAGACATTCTCCTCTTTATTTCCATATCATTAATTTGCGCCTGTTTTCTCAGCCACCTGAGGCTCATGCTATGTTCACGGCCACCTGTCGAATCAACCCATTTAAATTTGTTTCCTGGGTTCCTGTAGATCTGCCTTTTTTTTCAGTTGGAGGTTTTGTTTTTGTCCGTCTCCAGGAAGCAGCGAATCACATGGAAGAGATGGAAATGGCAACCAGCACCAGCCCGCCGGAGAAGAGCAAACACAACAAGCCACCTGCGCCCAGCAATGACGAGTTGGCTATGCCAGCCACCTCCAAACCATGTGCCAATTCAGGCCTGCACACACCACTAGGCAGCCCGTCAAAAGTGGAGAAAAACGGACACACAACAGTCAATCCCAAAGCAGCCAAGATCTTTGAGATCCAGACCATGCCCAATGGCAAAACAAGGACCTCCCTCAAGACCATGAGCAGGCGGAAATTTTCACAGCAGAAGGAAAAGAAAGCCACCCAGATGTTGGCCATTGTGCTTGGTAAGCCTCGCAAGCATGGTCTATAGAGCCTCCCTCCAACTATCTATTACATTAGTTGTTGCCGATTTTCCGGGCTGTATGGCCGTGGTCTTGGCATTGTAGTTCCTGATGTTTTGCCAGCAGCTGTAACTGGGATCTTCAGAGGTGTAGCACCGAAAGACAGAGATCTCTCAGTGTCTATGTGTGGAGAAGATGTTAGCAGGTAATTTATATCTACTCAGGAAGGTGGGTTTTGGCTGAGTCATCCTGTAAGAGTTTCCCAGGATGTGGAATGCTAATGGGGGGAAGCTTCACTGTATCCTGAGGAGGTTCTTTTGCATATGGATTGGTGCTTGATATGCTAATCTTATCTGCAGGGCTATTGTAAGATGTAGAGTATTTTGTTAGTCTGGTGTTTTTCAGGACTGGAAACCATGCCCTCTTCATTCTTTCCTGTTGAAATTGTGCTTATGCTTATGAATTTCAATGGCTTCCCTGTGCAATCTGACAAAGTAGTTGGATGTGTTGTCCAGTATTTTAGTGTCCTGGAATAAGATACTGTGTCCTGTTTGGGTTAGGCTATGTTCAGCCACTGCTGATTTTTCAGCAGTCAGGAACTACAATGCCAAGACCACAGCCATACAGCCCAGAAAATCTACAACAACTAACATTCTCCAGCTGTGAAAGCCTTCAACAATTTATCTATTATGTCTTTGTCCCATCCTTTGCCCAAGAGCCAGCACACATGGTTCTCCTTTACCTGTTTTACAAGAACAGTCATCCATCAGGGCGGGTTCTCTGGGCAAGCCACCCAAACAAGGGGTCAACACAATGAAGAGGACACTGACCTTATAGGGACTCGACTCATTCTCAGCCATCAGTGGTATGGGAGGAGACAGGTTCCCCCTCCTGGGCCCACACCTGCAACAGCACAGGCCTTGGAGGTGATGTGGGTTCCTTGCTTGGGTATGGTTTAGTTCCCTGCCTTCTACTGACTTTGCCAAAATGTTAGAGATCTTCTCAGGATGTGACCAATGTACGATAGCCTCAGTTTTGTCATTTGTCATTTGTCATTTTAGCTCCTAAATTCAGGCTTGTTTTAATCTAGCACCCAATTATTTGTCTTTTGGGCCATCTTGGTTGGTTCTCAGCCATCCCAGGGAGCTGCAAAGCCATCCTGAAGCATGCCAAAATACTCTCCTCTAGCACCACATTTCAAATGAATCAATTTTGTGATACCAAGGTGTAAAGTGGGACCAATTCCTGCCCACAGAGAGGATTTCAACCTCAGTGTTGCTAACCTGTCTCTTTCCATTCATCCTCTGCAGGAGTCTTTATCATCTGCTGGCTTCCGTTCTTCATCACCCACATCTTGAACATGCACTGTGACTGTAACATCCCCCCGGTCATGTATAATGCCTTCACGTGGCTCGGCTACGTCAACAGTGCCGTCAACCCCATTATCTACACCACCTTCAATATCGAGTTCCGGAAGGCTTTCTTGAAGATCCTTCACTGCTAACTCCCCTGGAAGGCCAGATGCATGAACAGCCCGGAAAGACCAGAGGGTGTTGGATCTGGAGGCGATTCACAAGAGTTATGTGCCATACCTTCGTGTTATGACAGCTGGGTGGGACAGCGGCCAAAGGCTGTTGCATTGGCAAGGTGACGTTTGGACTCGGAGACCTTGATGCAAAAGAGTTCATTTCAAATGCCACATTTGCACTGTGTTTTTTTTAAAAAATAACTAGGGAAAACACATACACAACAGCACTGCTTATGGTCAACAAGACCTCGAAAGCATTGGCCACAATGGACTCTGCTGGCAGCTTATGCATTGCCGTTAGGGATACATTTCTCACCAAAGACACCATCGATCTGCCCGCTTAGCAAT
The DNA here is from genome assembly GCF_028583425.1 of Eublepharis macularius. Classification (NCBI taxonomy): domain Eukaryota; kingdom Metazoa; phylum Chordata; class Lepidosauria; order Squamata; family Eublepharidae; genus Eublepharis; species Eublepharis macularius. The sequence goes on from NC_072803.1 coordinate 3,756,955, forward strand.
AGGAGTCCTCCCCGCCCCGCCCCACCAAGCCAGCATTCCTGGGAATTGTAAGCAAGGGCCTTGCCTTCAAACTTCAGCTGCCCACTTGGGATTTTATTGAACTGCCAAGGCCTGAAGTGCCCAGCTCCATAAAAGCATTCCGTTACCAGTCCTATGAACCCAAGTAAGGGAGCCTTAGAAAAATGGAACTTTGGGGCACTGAGGGAATACCATAACACCAATGTATATATGAATCAAGCAGAAGCCCAAGCCAAAAAATAAATAAATAAGCAAGATATACGAAATCTTGTCTTGCATGGTATGCATTGTATTTAACCAGGTCGTTAACACAGAAGCGCCATTTCCACTCACCTTTATCAGCGTCTCCTCTGATGATGTGCTGTTGTGCAGGAGCGAAACCACAGGTGTTGGGAGGGAGGGAAGGAGGGATGGGTGTGGAGGACAAAGACCAAGTCAGGCATTCGCAGCTGAATGTATCCAGAAAGCAGAATGGTGTTAATACCAAGGGTGCCTTCGGCTAACACGTCTCCACTAGCAAATAGAGTAAGCAGCAGCGACAGGCAGAGCTTTGTTATGAGTGTCTGTTCATCTTTGCCGGAGAACTCTGTTGAATTGGTAGGAAAGAACAGGCAAGTGGGGTGGATTTTATTTATTATTTTATTTATTTTATTTTATCAGATTTATACCCCGCCCTCCCTGCAAACCTGCTTAGGGTGGCTAACAACAAAGGGAATATACAATAAGACCATACACAATATCTAAAAGCAGTATTTAAAAGCTAATTACAATACAAAAGTACAAAACTGGTTCCATAGACAATATGGACTACAATAATTATCTAGGTGCAGCTGTGGCACAAGCCCAGGGCAGTCACCAGTGGAGCATAGAATGTGGGGGGGGGGGGCAGAAGGGGACAAATCGCTGGCTCTCGACCAAAGGCCCAGCCGAACATCTCCGTTTTACAAGCCCTGTGGGACTCCAACAGGTCCTGGATCTCAGGCCCCAGCCCTGATTGAGGCCTAGGGTTGCCAGCTCCAAGTTGGGAAATTCCTGGAGATTTGGGGGGTGAAGCCTGGAGTATGCAGGGTTTGGGGAGGGAAAGGACCTCCGCACATTGTAATTCACCCTCCAAAGCAGCTCTTTTCTCCAGGGGAGCTGATCTCTGTGGCCTGGGGATCAGTTGTAATTCCGGGAGATCTCCAGCCACCCCCTGGAGGCTGGCAACCCTATTGAGGCCAGAGGAATGTCCCGTGGGCCGGGAACAGGTTCCGTTCTCCAGAAGGCCGGGCCTCGGCCATCATTAACTGGGAGTGAGGCAAAGAGGACCGATGCAGAAAAAGTGGCCCCTGCCCGATGGTCATCTGTCTTGCTTGTCCCATGTGTGGGGTACACTACGTGTTGTGGAATCCATCATTCATTGGAACTTTTCAGATGAATTAGTTCTGCTTGGGTCGTGGCAGAAGGACCAGGGCATGGAGTGACAGCGCCCTGCTTTGCGTGCAGAGGAGACCAGATTCATCCCCAGTAGATGATCTTAGGCACCGGGTGATAACAAAGTCCTTCCGGGGAGTCCCTGCCACTCGAGAATCCGCATGAGCTAAGACAGATCAGTAGTTTAAGGGCGCTTCATCAAGGTCTCTTGTCCCAAATGGATTGTCTCAATTGTCTCTCCCCTTCCTATATGGTAGGGTTGCCAGCCTCCAGGTGGTGGCTGTAGAATTATCACTGATCTCCAGGCCATAGAGGTCAGTTCCCCTCGATAAAATGGCTGCTATGGAAGGTGGACTCTATGGCATTACACCCCACTAAGGCCCCTGCCCTCCCCAAATTGGACCTTCTCTAGGCTTCACCCCCCAAACACCACAAATTTCGCACCCCAGAGCTGGTAACCCTACAATATGGGAAGGGGCAGCCCATCTGCCTGAACTGGTCTTATGCGGAAGCAGAACTGGAGGTGATTTTTATTCATCAAGGGCTGAAACTCTTGTTATTTAATTAGGTGCACATCTGGTCAGCCTCTCCATAGCTCCCAGATCAAACAAAAAGGACAATAAAATAGTAACATTTAAACCAATAAAATTATGCACAGTAAAACATCCCCCAAATTTCAAAGAACTGGCCAGCAGAGATTCTTTAAATTAGCACTAAGAGAATGCACCTATCCCCAGCCGTGGACACTGACACAGCCCTTAATAATCCAGGCCAGTCAGCAAAACCCTTCCAAGTACAGGAAGTTTTCGCTTGGTGCCAAACGTAGAATAAACTTGGCACAAAGTGTATTTCTCTAAGGAGGGCATTGCACAGCAGGGACAGCACGACAGAGAAGGTCCCGTCAGCCATTGCCTTTCTGAAGAGAAACGGGACCTCGAAAGGTTATCTGAAACGACGGCAGGCTCATACAGCAATTAAAAGGCAATCTTGAAATACGCTGATTCCAGCAAAGGACTCCAGCTCCAGTAGGTGGGCAACAGCAACAGACCTGTTCTTTGTCTTTGCTCTTTTGCTCAGTTTTCCATTCTGAGCAAAGAACTGGGTCTCTGTTTACAAGAAAGAAAATGGTTGGGATAAAACTGGCGCAAAACGTTTTCATTTCTCCAGAAACTTATAGTGCAGTCCTAAGCAAAGTTATTCTAGTCTGTGCCTATTGATTTCTGTGGGTTTAGACTGGAGTAACTCTGCTTAGAATTGCACTGTTTATCTGATATTTAGTGATTAAGACATTTTTTTGGAAAAAAATCTACTTTTCAAATTTTGGAAGTTTGTCATTTGGCTATGACCAACACTCTTTCTTTCTTTCTTTCTTTCTTTCTTTCTTTCTTTCTTTCTTTCTTTCTTTCTTTCTTTCTTTCTTTCTTTCTTTCTTTCTTTCTTTCTTTCTTTCTTTCTTTCTTTGATTGATTGATTGATTGATTGATTGATTGATTGATTGATTGATTGATTGATTGATTGATTATGAATTGATTATGAATTGATTAATTAACTTCATTTGTACCCTGCCATTCTCCCCCATGGGGACCCAAAGGGGCTTACATCATTCTCCTCTTCTCCACTTTTTCTCACAACACCCCTGTGAGGTAGGTTAGCCTGAGAGCGTGTGACAGCAAGTTCAAAATTTCTCTTGGTGGAGACAAATACAATTCCACGTCAGTCAATTTTTGATTGGCATTCCAACTCTCCCCGCACAACATTTGCTTGGCCTTTCCGATGGGTTAGAGGGGAAGATCCATTTCACGACCTGCAATGTTTCCCTTAAGGCTCCTTCCACTAAGGAAAGCCAACAGCATTAGGGGAGTGGATCTGTAGAATCCAGCCCTGGTTTTCTTTCCCACCTGCTAAGGATGAACTGGTTACAGCCAGGCCTTCCCAAAGGCAGTGGAGGAAACAAACCAGTTTCCAGGTCACCATTTGCAATGCCAACCGTGGCCCACAGTCATCTCTCCAAACGGTCAACAATTTTGCCAACTCTGTTAACTGCTAACTGTACCCAGTCAGTACATTTTGTAAGATTGCTGCGGATATTTTATGGTCATTAATAAAAATGACATGGACACAGGGTCTCTCTGGAATTTAATTCACCAATTTCATCTGGCGTGCGAGGAAGGGACATTCCCAGCTTAGATCCAGCAACGGCTGTTCAGACGTTGCGAAATTAGCATTGGCATGCTGTGGACTGCTGCTCCAAGCAAATGTATCTCTTTCACAGAATTATCAGAGCTTCCACTAGCAAACAAAAAAAGAAGACTGGTCAGCTAGGAAGGAACCTAGACTGGAGAAACCTGTTCCTTAGCCTTCACTTGGGTAATTAATCTGTGTCTACGCCATACCACTTCCTTGTACAGAGAAAACTAAATGCCAAGGAGACGGATCCTAGCCTGGTCTGCCCTGACAGACTAGTTTTCTGTTTGCAGGGATTTAGTGCACGAAGGAACATTTAGCTCCCACCAACCCTCTGCAGTGGTACTGCCCAGAGATGAGGTGACCACCTGAGAGAAATCCAGGCCCTGAAAGTCGTGAACATGCCTGGATTGGTAGATTCTGTAGTGGTCAGGAGGACACCAGCCGACCTTCTTTGTCCTGTTGTTCTACTCAAAGGTTTCCCTTTGTGCTCCAGGTACAGGGCTTTTATTCAGCGGGAACGTGGTGGAATGGAGTTTCGGAACCTCTTGAAAATGGTCACATGGCTGGTGGCCCCGCCCCCTGATCTCCAGACAGAGGAGAGATTAGATTGCCCTCTGCACCACGGGGTCCCTCCAAACGTCCATCCTAACCTGTAGGATTGCCCTCGAATCACTTCCTGCGGTAATCCGGTTCAGGGCCAATGAGGACATTTGCCCCCTGCTGCTTCCCTGAAGCATTTTGGAGGTGGAAAGTATGTTGCATTGGAACATGTGGCTCACACACCCGCTGTGATGCTTCCCCGCCGGGAACTCCTCTGCCCCTGCCTGAAATTCAAGTGAAAGATCCTGCTAAAAAGGTCACCAAGTAGCAGGAGCTCCTCTTTGCACCATGGCCAAGATTTCCTAGTCCCTTCCGTTTGGTGCTGGTGACGTGGACAGTAGTTCCTCCAGCTGGGATGATTCTCTGTTTTGATCTTGCTGGAAAATTGCTGTTCAGTTTTTCTTAATCGCACAAAGTACGGTGACGTTTATGGCATTTGAATCTTTTAATTAAGAGGGTGGCAAATTGATTCTCAAGAATGAGTAAATTCATTTGGATAAGAAAAAAATCAAGTGCACGGGAGGGGGTGAGGTTTGTTTTCTCCCGTTCTTGAGCTCCCTGTAAGTTTGGCATTTCCAGCTTCCTGATCGGAAAGGATTTATTGCTCTCCTGTGTTTATGGAAGAAATTAATCTTTTGCTTTCATGTAATCCTGTTAAGCTCATTCTACAAAACCTTGCCTAATGACCGTGGGCTGTGCCGCACTACAGGCTGATTAACCATGGGCCGCTTATTCACACCACATTGTCCAGGAGGAGCTGACAGGCAGCACGAGGCAGCCGGCTACTCTTGGGTGCTCTTCCAGCAGCCTAGTTGGTGTGAACCTGAGTCAATTCTGAGGTTTCAGTTGGCCCACGTAATGCACGGAGCATAGACAGATGCTTTCTCTAGCAACCCGAATCACTGCTATTGTTATTGCTGTTGTTTATTTAGCCAAAGTATCTTACAGAATCGTGAACAGCAACACAGCTCTCTGCCCCAAGGAGCTTGCCATCTGAATTTCAACAAAGGGAAGGCTACATAAGGAGGGGAAGGGCCAGAATTTCTTGCACGGGCAAACCATGTCTCTGGGCTCACTTTAATATTCCCCCGTGCAGATTCTGAACAGGCCGCTCATTGAGTTTATTTTCTTTAGCAGAGAAGCCCCTGGGCATGGGGGCAAACTGGGTTTGTGCTCCTGCCGAGGAACAATCCGGGTGAGCCGTTCACCAAATGGATGGAGTGGAATGACCAGGTGACCTTCAACTTAAATCAGGTTCTCCAGCAGGAGACTCCGGCAACAGGACCATCTGCATTGGGGTCCCTTTGCGTTTCAGGGTCAGTTTCCACCGCTGAGATGCTGCCTTCGTGCTGCGAGGAGAGGAGTTTTCAGAGGGAAGTGCAAGAGAACGAAGAGAAGCCCAACTAAAACAAGAGGCAAGTTCTATTTTCAAGCTGGTTTCCAAATTGTTTCCAGCATGGACGTTGCTCTGCAAATGGATGTACCAGAAAAGTCTGCTCCATTTTCACCCTGCCCTTCCTCCAAGGACTTCAGGCTGCAACCCTGATTCTCCCTTTTCCTTCTGGCCCTCCCATTAAGGCCGTGAAGTAGGTTAGGCTGAGAGAGCGACTATCTCAAATGGGCCACCCCTCCTGAACTGCGACTTCGAAGACACCCAACCCACTCCTAAAGCTGAGGCTGTGCATTGCAAGGGGTGATGGGCAGCAGCTGTCAAAGGGCCGTGGGAGCAGCTTGGCTGTTCTTGTCACTGAAGAACCCTGGGAAGCTTCCAAGGAAGCCCCAAATTCTCTTCAACCCTGTTTGAGAAGCCCAGTCCCCGCACACCTCCTTCCCCATCCAGATTTATTTCTTTCTTCAAATTTGTCTAGGAAGGTTCCAGACAGAATTCACTGTGCCTGCTGTTTATAAACTCTCTATTACTGGCTTCCTTCTAAGACACAAAGTGAAGGCAGATGCCTTTTTAGCAGATTGGCACCTTATTCTAGCTCTCCTTGTGAATAATGGAGCTAAAGGTCAGCGTGACCGCTTCTGCCAATAGTTCAATGCTTTGTACAGCTATCATGTCTTCCAGCTCGGTCGGCGGCAGCCTGTCATTCCCTGCTCCGTTGCAAACGTTCCCTGGCAATTTTATTCCTCCATATTTGTGCAAAATTGCAAAAGCATAAAGTGGCTGGCTGGTGCAATTTCAGGTCTGAGGCTGGAGACAGACCATGGCTCTCCCCACACACACACACCAGACAGTTGAAGTTGGAATGATAAGAGCGGCAGCGTCCCCAGCCTGGTCCCAATATAATGTCTAGGCTAGAGAGCTCTTGGAGGGGTGAGAGAAGGTAGGAGAAAGAGGAGACCAAGGAAAAGGATCCTTATAATGGGGGAGGGGGGTGAGTAGAACTCAGTTGGACAGTGCAAGTCCAACTTGCACACAAAAAGCCAATTGTATAGTGCTGCACTATGAGAAACAAATCCACAAACAGCCCATGAATGATGTATTGTCGAAGGCTTTCACGGCTGGAGAACGATGGTTGTTGTGGGTTTTCCGGGCTGTATTGCCGTGGTCTTGGCATTGTAGTTCCTGACGTTTCGCCAGCAGCTGTGGCTGGCATCTTCAGAGGTGTAGCACCAAAAGACAGAGATCTCTCAGTGTCACAGTGTGGAAAAGATGTTGGCAGGTCATTTATATCTACTCAGGAGGGGTGGGGTTGAGCTGAGTCATCCTGTAAGAGTTTCCCAGGGTGTGAAATGCTAATGGTGGGAGGCTTCACTGTATCCTGAGGAGGTTCTTTTGCATATGGATTGGTGCTTGATGTGCTAATCTTCTCTGCAGGGCTATTGTCGGGTGTAGAGTGTTTTGTTAGCCTGGTGTTTTTCAGAACTGGAAACCATGCTCTGTTCATTCTTAAGGTTTCTTCTTTCCTGTTGAAGTTTTGCTTATGCTTGTGAATTTCAATGGCTTCCCTGTGCAGTCTGACAAAGTAGTTGGAAGTGTTGTCCAGTGTTTTGGTGTCCTGGAATAAGATACTGTGCCCTGTTTGAGTTAGGCTATGTTCAGCCACTGCTGATTTTTCAGGTTGTCCAAGTCTGCAGTGTCTTTCATGTTCTTTTATTCTTGTCTGGATGCTATGCTTAGTGGTCCCGATGTACACTTGTCCACAGCTGCAGGGTATACGGTATACTCCTGCAGTGGTGAGGGGGTCTCTACTGTCTTTTGCTGATCGTAGCATCTGTTGTATTTTTCGGGTGGGTCTGAATACAGCTTGAAGGTTATGCTTTTTCATAAGCTTTCCCATCTGATCAGTAATTCCTTTGATGTATGGCAAAAACACTTTTCCTGTAGGAGACTGTTTTTCCTTGGTTGTTTGATTCATCCTAGGTTTGATTGCTCTTCGGATTTCATTTCTGGAGTAGCCATTTGCCTGAAGTGCGTGGTTTAGATGATTAATTTCCTCATTGAGAAAGTGCAGCTCACATATCCGTCTTGCGCGATCCACTAATGTTTTCATTATGCCTCTTTTCTGTCGGGGGTGGTGATTGGAGTTTTTGTGTAAGTACCGATCAGTGTGAGTTGGTTTCCTGTAGACCTTGTGACCTAACTGAAAGTTAGGTTTCCAGTTCTGAAAAACACCAGGCTAACAAAACACTCTACACCCGACAATAGCCCTGCATAGAAGATGCCAGCCACAGCTGCTGGCGAAACGTCAGGAACTACAATGCCAAGACCACGGCAATACAGCCCGGAAAACCCACAACAACCATAGCCCATGAATGGTCTGACAAACAGAAGAAGAACCCACCAAAAAACTTACTCCCAGGTTGCAACTGGAGAACAGGATGTCAGCCATTTGAGCATTCCTAATACTAACCACACCCAGACCTGGATAGCCCAGGTGAGCCTGTTCTTGTCAGATCTCAGAAGTTAAGCAGGGTCAGCTTTAGTTAGTAATTGGATAGGAGACCTCCAACGAAGACCAGGGTTGCAGAGGCAGGCAATGGCAAACCACCTCTGTTAGTCTCTTGCCTTGAAAACCCCAGCAGGGGTGTCAGGCTATGGATGTCAGGATATGGCAGACAGGTCCCTATACCATTGCAACAAGAAGTCCAAGCTCTTGGTTAAATGGTTTTATTCAGAAATCCAATCATTTCCATATATATGTCCATAGAATTACTCAGAGGCCAGAAAGCTTCTAAGCAGTACACACGTCCTTGATAGGAATAGAAACTTGAAGAAAGCACAGCTCTAAATACTCAGTCATTTACCCCCTCCCACATAGACCACTGGTTTGCACAGGAAAAGGTCTGGGAACTTCTTCCAGAGTTTATACATCAGCCTAGACAGGACAAAGAGGCATAAGAGTCAACAGCAACACTGCAGACAGTACAAGGTCACTTCTGTGAGCTTCAAAGAAGAAGAAGAAGAAAGATAAGACAGCTGCATTCTCAGGCTGCGAGGGGGAGAAACGAAAGTGACGGTTAGAACATTTGCAAAATGAAATCAAGATACAGCATTAGCAATGGTTCAACACCTAGAACAATGGCATGGATGTAGGGGTACAGGCATGGCAAGGGGTATCCATAAGCTATGACTTGTGGGCACCCTCCACCACCAATACTAACCACACCACCACCACCACTGGCATGCGTCAGGTGCTACAATGCAAAGGCACGCTTGCTGACTGCAGAGGAAATTCTGCATCAGACACCAACTAAATATCTATCTAAGAAAGCCAAATTCTGAAGCCGGCACCCCGCAATGTCCTTGACTTCCCTCGTGTGCAATCACAGGCTGACAGCCAGTCTGTTGGGCTGCCACATGTTCCGCTCAGAGCAGTTCTGGCTTTCTCATCTCTGAAGCACTTTTCTCAGTGCCTCAATTCTGCAGACATCAATCGCAGAGATTTTGGCTCTATAGGTACAGTATATGGATGTGTCTAGCCCTGAAGGGTGTGGAGAGTCGCCAGCACTTAAAGGGCTTGGTGGATGCCAAAAGGCTAATGGCTAGAAGGGGAGAGCCAAGGGAGGCTGTGGCCAGGCCACCACTTTAAGCTTTCGGACGGCCTCCTGGAAGCTCCTGGCCAAATCCCAGCCGGAAAACATAAAAGCAAAAACATCGTTTTTCACTCAGCTCTTCCTCTTGCTCAAATTGCATGTACCAGAGAAGGGGATCCTATTTTTCCATTTTTCCCCCACTAGGAAAACAGAAGTAATTTGTGCTTCCGTCAAGCCACGCTGGAAGCCATTGCTCTATCTGATCCCACTCAATCCAACCACAAGGCAGCTCAACCCCATCTCTGAACATCTGGGGCAGCCAGTTCAGACTGCGGCACCCCCTCTTCAGCACCAAAGACAGCCAGACCTGGAGACAAAAAAGGCCTCCTCTGATACAGAAAAAAAAGTCACTGCATTAAAAGCAATTGGTTTTCTTTGATTGCAGCTTCTTTTAATTGTGTATAATGTAGCAGGAGAGAGACCCCGCGCACGCAAAGGCTGAATAGCACATAAATAGCTTCCTATCAGATGAATGAAACACCCTCCTTTATGGCTGAATGATAAAGAAGGTGGAGGAAAATGAATGCTATAAAAGGTTTAATTGGAAAAAATGGAAATTGTCTCCACCTGAATCTTCAGAGGCAATCAAAGCTTCAAATGTTTGCAGGGAAGCACATCTGCACATCAGAGCCATTCGCGAATGACGCTGACCATGAATTTAGGGAACTGGGGCTTTCAGTAATGTGCGCTCCACTCTGGACGCCCCTCTCCCAGTGCAAGGATCTTCTTTAGCCGTTACATTTTTCCCTCTCTCTTGCCAGGCTTTTATAGAGTTCTTAGCTGAGCCTTGATGGCTGGTGGCTACTAAGCTAATAGATTACACTTGAAACTGCCTTTTCCTGAATCAAACCCTTGGACCTTAATAGACCAGGAGGATCTTGTCTCCTCTGACTGGCAGCTGGTCTCCAAGCCTGGAGGGGTGGTCTCACACATCACCTGCTGCTCCTTGATCCTTCTAACTGGAACTGCTGGGCATGGAACCAAACCAAACAAGTAAGAAGCCCCCCGTAACTTGCTAACTATAAGAATTCAAAAAATCAAGTTACAAACACAGTGATGTGCAAAATGAGCATAATATGTAATCCAAAATTCTAAGCAAAAATTCACTTTTAAACAACACAACCAACACTGGCAAAAACTACAGCATCATATTATAAAGGGCCTCTTAAAGGGACATAGTGCAAATATGAACCAATGTACAATCGAAGAATCATCCAGAGACATCAGATTGAGCTAAACAGTATCGGTCCTGAATTTCTCAGATACGTCCAATAATGTGTCCCAGTGCGATAATTTCCAGAGGGAGATTGGGAAAAAGTCATTCTTGCAGTTTGCAATGCAGTTAGAAAATGAGAGGGGAGACATTTTTGCTGCTGGCTGGCAGGTAAGACGGAGGCCGTGTGCTTTGGAAGGCAGGGAGGGTGCCTAGAATGGTCTGTCTGTCAGCTTGCGATGCACTTCCTCCCCATACCTAACCAACCCATGTGAGTCGATTGATAATACAAAAATTCAACCAAGTTCCAAGATGCTCTTCACCGTCGAGGCCCCCATCAGGAGGAAAGGGCTTCTTGAGGAGGTCAGACCAACTCTGGGCCAGGGAACCACCCCCATAGCAGGGGACCTGGGACCCTGGAAATTCCTGGAGATTTGGGGGGTGGAACCTGGAGAACGCAGGTTTTGGGGAGTGGAGGGCCTTCATTGGTGTGTAATGCCATAGAGTCCACCCTTCCCTCCCCAGACTCTGCCCCCAAATCTCCACAAATCTCCCCATCTGGAATTGGCAACCCTACCAGGTGATGCAAAGAAGGTACAGCCTTGCTGGACTAAAGCAAATGGGATTACTCAGTGAGTGAAAGGCCACTATATAGCTTACAGATCCAGAGGAGTTAGCCGTGTTAGTCTGTAGTTGCAAAATAGTAGAGTCCAGTAGCACCTTTAAGACTAACCAACTTTATTGTAGCATAAGCTTTCAAGAACCATAGCTCTCTTCGTCAGATGCATCTGACAAAGAGAGCTGTAGTTCTCAAAAGCTTATGCTACAATAAAATTGATTAATCTTAAAGGTGCTACTGGACTCTTTACTATGTAGCTTCCAGACACTGTACCTGACAATGAAAATAACTTCTGGGTCTGGGGGAATTTGAGTCCTGCAGATTGGACACTGAAGTACATGAATGAATGGAGTCACTGGAAAAATCAACAATGCTAGGAAAAGTGGAAGGCAGCAGGAAAAGAGGAAGACTCAACATGAGATGGCTGGACTCAATAAAGGAAGCCGCATCCTCCAGTTAGCAGCATCTGAGCAAGTCTGTTAACAGTAGGATGTTTTGGAGGTCTTTCATTCATGGGGTTGCAATAGGTCAGAAACAGCTTGATGTCACATAACATGCACATGCAGCCCTCCTTTGTGCACTCATGTGGCTTGTAGATGGGCTGTTCATAGAATCATAGACTCATAGGGTTGTAAGGGCTCTCCAGGGTCATCTAGTCCAACCCTCATGACTTAGGGTTCCTTGCCCTGCCTGTACCCTGCTGGAGCAGCAATTTTGGAAAGAAATTGGCCACTCAGGCTGGGCTTCTCCCTGCCCAGAATCTGCAAAGATCTGACCTTCCTCTCCTTGTTTCAGTGTTCAGAGAGCATTTTGCACTTTTATGCCTCTATGAAAGCATAGCCTTTGAGGCCATAATTGCCTGTACAACGCGAGGCAAGGAAATCACCCCCCACACCCACTGGGCAAATCAGAGAGAGGTTTTCTCTCCTAACAGTGTTTTAAATGCATGTTTAATGACAGTACTATAAAGTCGATCTGACTGCCACTGCCTGGTCTCCGAGAAGGCTTGCAAATCAGATTGTGTGCGTTTGTGTGCACGTGCGCCTGTGTGCACTACATGGAGTTACCAAATGACCTCTTAAGAATTAAGGCAGCATTCACAGTGACAGATTCGTTGGATATTTTTACATTAAGGGGTTGAGGAGAAATCATTATAGAGGTACAGTAATATACCAATTGTATTGTTGAAGGCTTTCACGGCTGGAAAATGATGGTTGTTGTGGATTTTCCGGGCTGTATAGCCGTGGTCTTGGCATTGTAGTTCCTGACGTTTCGCCAGCAGCTGTGACTGGCATCTTCAGATGTGTAGTACCAAAAGACAGAGATCTCTCAGTGTCACAGTGTGGAAAAGAAGTTGGCAGGTAATTTATATCTACTCAGGAAGGTAGGGTTGGGCTGAGTCATCCTGTAAGAGTTTCCCAGGGTGTGGAATGCTAATGGAGGGAGGCTTCACTGCATCCTGAGGAGGTTCTTTTGCATATGGATTGGTGCTTGATAAATCAAGGATAAATCACACAACCAAGGAAAAACAGTCTCCCACAGGAAAAGTGTTTTTGCCATATATCAAAGGAATCACTGATCAGATGGGAAAGCTAATGAAAAAGCACAACCTTCAAGCAGTATTCAGACCGACCAGAAAAATACAACAGATGCTACGATCAGCAAAAGACAGTAGAGACCCCCTCACCTCTGCAGGAGTATACCGCATACCCTGCAGCTGTGGACAACTTTACATCGGAACCACACAGCATAGCATCCAGACAAGAATAAAAGAACATGAAAGGCCCTGCAGACTTGGCCATCCAGAAAAATCAGCAGTGGCTGAACATAGCCTAACTCAAACAGGACACAGTATCCTATTCCAGGACACTAAAATACTGGACAACACTTCCAACTACTTCGTCAGATTGCACAGGGAAGCCATCGAAATTCATAAGCATAAGCACAATTTCAACAGGAAAGAAGAGACCTTAAGAATGAATAGAGCATGGTTTCCAGTCCTGAAAAACACGAGGCTAACAAAATACTCTATACCCGACAATAGCCCTGCAGAGAAGATTAGCATATCAAGCACCAATCCATATGCAAAAGAACCTCCTCAGGATGCAGTGAAGCCTCCCTCCATTAGCATTCCACACCCTGGGAAACTCTTACAGGATGACTCAGCCCAACCCTACCTTCCTGAGTAGATATAAATTACCTGCCAACTTCTTTTCCACACTGTGACACTGAGAGATCTCTGTCTTTTGGTACTACACGTCTGAAGATCAGCTGCTGGCAAAACATCAGGAACTACAATGCCAAGACCACGGCTATACAGCCCGGAAAATCCACAACAACCAATATACCAATTGATTGTTGAAAAAGCATTTCCCTCCATTTGTCTGTACTCATAGCGCAATTTGAAAATTCCTGCTATTATCTATCTTGCCCATTTTGTGTCACCCTTCCTCCAAGGAGCTCAGCTCCATACATGGTTCCCTTTTCACCATTTTATCCTCTGCTTTGTGAGGCTTGTTAGAATTAAGGACAGTGTGACTGGCCCAAGGTCGTCCAGTGAGCTTTGTGGTAAAGTGAGGATTCAAACCCAGGTCTCTCAGAGCCTAGGCCGACCTTCTAAACATGAGACTAATAAGAGAGACGTTCAACCCTGATAAAGCTGTGCTCAAATTAATCTCTCAACCTTGACTCAAAGGGACAGGAGACTTTAAAAGGCGGCCGTGGCTCCTTGTGGTTCCCCGCTTTGTGCTATTGGCTGAACTGCTATGATGTCATTGAACATTCACAGACACTGTAATTGCCGAGTGGGGATGTTGACCCATCAGGGCAGTTTGCAGCGGTAGTAAATTCGGCTTGGAACAGAAGCCTAGCGACAGGAGTGCCTGAATGCCTCAGCTCAAGAAGAGAGTGGGCAGGCAAGAAGATTGTGGAGGCGTTATATAATGAAATGTCTTTTATATGCAAACAAAACTCGTGCTCATTTTATTGCAGGCTAGCAAAACAGCTTGTTTGTTGCTACTGTAAAAGTGGGCAGAAACTGAAAGGAACTAACAAGAGAAGTCTTTTCGCCTGCAACCTGAGACTCTGGGCACTTCTAAAATGAATCCCCCAAATAGTCAGGTTTCTGCAACAGGATATTTTGTCACCCCAAGCAAGGCGCACTCATCCAGTCTAAGCCAAGCCCTGGAGCTGGGCTGCAGTTGCTTGAGGCCAGGAAGGGGGCTGGGGGGGCAGTCCCCTCCCTTGCTGCCAGTGGCTAGGAGGGGTCATCATCTCCCTCCCCATTGTGCCACCCTGCACAAAGACATGGAGACTGGTTGTATTCGACACTGATGTCTGGAAAGCAACTTGTCATTCCTACTTCTTTTGGGGGGAGGGTCCGTGTCTGAGAGCCAAGCTACAAGTGATGCCTGACACAGGTTGGACACTTGTCAGCTTCTCTCAAGTTTTGATGGGAAATGTAGGCATCCTGGTCTTGCAGCTGTAATGGAGAGCCAAGCTGTAAAACCAGGACGCCTACATTCCCCATCAAAACTTGAGGGAGGCTGACAAGTGTCCAACCTGTGTAAGGCGTCACTTGTAGCTTGGCTCTCAGTGCTGGAGCATTTGCTTGGCATGCAGGAGGATCCAGGTTCAATCCCCAGCACCTCTGGTTAAATGGAACAGGCAATGGATGATGTGAAACCCTGAGACCTGAAACGACTCACAACTAGCGCACCTGGACGCCCTTCCTTCAGCTGTGATGCTCAGAAGACTGGATGGAATTCCATATTCAGATAAGACTCTGCGATTCTGGACTCTGTAGACCACGTTTTCTTGGGTGCACTAAAATTTCAGAATTAAGAACTGAGTTGATCTCCCCGTCGATCAGAATTCTCTTTCTCCAGAAGCGAAATCATCTTGGCTACTCAGAGACAAAGATGAACAAACGCCTCTGTGTGTGGCAAAATTTCTGGCAGCTGCTGTTCAGTTACAGGATCATTAACTTTTAGGTTTTCTTCCCGTGGGATGAGGATCTGCTGTTTATGACTCAAGTTGTAACAACATTAAGAAGTAAAGTAGTATTTGGGGGTGGAGCTTAGGGGTGGGGTTTGGGCAGGGGAGGAGCTTATCAGGGATAGGATGCCATAGAATGTTCCCTTTGAAACTGCCATATTCTCCAGGGGAATTGATCTGTGCGGGTCTGATGGGAGATCAGTCATAATCCCAGGAAACTCCCCCCTCCTTGTAATCCTACAGCTAAGTCTTAATTGCAAAGGGAAAAGGTTTTCCTGCCACGGGATCCTGCAGATTCCAACTCCGCACTTACACCGCTGAGGCTTCAGATCATCAGAGTAGCAGACCTCACACTGTAGCAAACCCAGGTTTGCAACCAACTCTTTACTTAAAAGGGACTCAAGCCCTAGCCTGGCTCTCTGGTGAGTGGGGTTGCCAACTCTGGGTTGGGAAATTTCTGGAGATTTGGGGACGGAGCCTGAGGAAGGAGCTTGGCAAGGATTTGACACCATAGATTCTACCTTTCAAAGCTTCCATTTTCTCCAGGGGAACTGATCTCTGTGGTCTGGAGATCAGCTGTGATTCTGGAGAAACTACTGGCTCCCACTGGGAGGCTGGCAAGCCTACTGGTGAGTGAGCCTGTGGGATGCATGTGATTTCAAGCACCTGTCTGTCCAGTGCTGGTGCCAGGTTTTCTGGTGCCTGAGGCCAGGGGCAGCTTCAGGGCTGTTGCTGCCCCCACGCACATGCACGTGCACACCCGGACTGCGTGATGACGTCACTGCATGTGACATCATCACACAGCATGCCGCTGCGAGCCGGCCCCATTGGCACAGCAGGCAGCTGGGACGGCATGCAGGTGGCCTCCCAGCCCTCCTGCTCAGTTGCCCCGTGCCACCATGGACACTTGCTGCACCTGGCCCGCAGCTGTGTGCTGGTGGTGGCAGTGGCGGCAGCACGGGGCAACTGAGCAGAAGGGCTGGGAGGCTACCCACTTAGACTGCCCCATACTGCCACTGCCAACATGCACTCCCCGCTGGGTGCAGCAGGCAGTCCTCCCGCTCAACCACCAGCACTGCCGCTGCCAGCTCCATAGAGTGCACCCCCCACCCCTGGTGCCCCCTCCAGCACCTCAGTGCTCAAGGTGGCTGCCAGACCCTTCTCCATGGACACACTGGCCCTGTGTCTGTCAGTCACACTTTCTACGTTTAAAGTTTTAAAAAAATGGAAATTGGCCAAATATTTAAGCCTAAGACTGACACGAAGAGTCCAACCACACATGTTGCCTCTTACAGTCATCAAAAAGATGCCGTACAGAAGCCCTCAGACAGTGCACAGTAGAAAGAGCTGCATATGACCCTGGTGTGGTGGAGAGCGCCTTCAAGTCATAGCTGACTTATAGTGACCCCGGTGGGGTTTTCATGGCAAGAGACTAACAGAAGTTGTTTGACATGGCCTACCTCTGCAGCTCTTTGTCTTTCTTGGAGGTCTCCCACCGAATCACTGAACAAGGTCGACCCTGCTTAGCTTCTGAGATCTGACAAGATCAGGCTCACCTGGGCTCCATCTGGCAAGCTGAGGTAGTCTGCATCTGCACCTGGGTGTTCAAGTTTTAGCAATCATGGACAGTAGTCACCAAGTAATTTTCCATTAATTCATCTTTTTTTACATACTAGTTTTAAAAAAATAATTGATGCAGTATTCCTGAGCATAGCAGTTGCTGGAGAATGGTGTATATCTGTGATGTTCTTTTCTATGGCTGTAATCCTACAAACACTTACCTAGGAGTAAGTATCACTGAATGGGTCTTACTTATGAATAAACATGCATAGGATTACACTGCAAAGAAATAAATAATAAGGAAATCAGCCCCACTCCCCGGATTTTTCCAGTAAATCTGTCCATCAGAGAGATGCAATGATCACATGAGCCTGCTGAGTGAACATCCAGCCCCAGTCTCAGCTAGGGCTGTTTCTGAAATTCTCCTCGTCCACATTTCCCGCTGGGCTAGAGAGTTCTAAATTCCCTGTCCTAGGTTCTGAAGTGGGGCTAATGCACCAGGAATTCTCCGTTGCTCAGTAGCTTCCCGGCAAAAGTCCTCCTGAGCACCGTGTCCTGAGCACGTGTGTGTACTTTATATGCTTCTTTTCCACTTCTACGTTCCCAGTACTCACATGTGCATTGTTAAACAGTGCAAAAGAGCAAGCTTGTACATAGGAACATAAAAAAAGCCATTATGTTGTGACATCTTCACATTCCCTCTGTGGTCACTGATTGGCTAGGATCACTCATGAAACTCATCTGGCAAACCTTCCCCCTCTCTGTCAGCTGCATCTGTTTGGTCTCAGTGACATCATCATGCTGCTATATCCATCTGGCTTATAGCCCACTGATGTGGGGAGGGCGGGATATAAATGTAATAAATTAAATTAAATTAAATTTTAAATTAAAAAAAAATAAATTAGATGTCAGTCCAGTCACTGTGTGATCCCTGATTGGCTGGCTTTCCCCCTGTGACTAATCAGAAACAAAGACACAGTAAAGAGCAAAACAGTAGTGTCGAAATATCAGCAGAGAGGGGAACAAATGGCAGAGAATATTTGTGTGTGTGTGTGTGTGTGTTATGTGCCATCGTCACCTCCAACCTATGGTGATCTTATGAATGAAAGGCTTCCAAAACGTCCTATCATTAACAGACTTGCTCAGATCCTGCAAACTGGAGGATGTGACTTCTTTTACTGAGTCCAGCCATCTCGTTTTGGGTCTTCCTCTTTTTCTACTGCCTTCCACTTTTCCTAGCATTATTGACTTTTCCAGAGAGTCTTGTCTTCTCATGATGTGACCAAAGTAAGATAGCCTCAGTATTGTCATTTTCACTTCTAGGGAGAATTCAGGCTTGAATGGATCTAGTACCTGCGTATTTGTCCACACAACTCTCCTCCAGCACCACATTTCAAATGAATCCATTTTCTTCCTGCCAGTTTTCTTCACTGTCCAACTTTCACATCCATATCTTGATCTTTGTTCCCAGAGAGACATCTTTATCTATAAAGATAAAACCATAGAAATTCTCATAATTCTGGCCTTTTTAAGGAAACATTTTTGCCCCCCACCCGAACCATCTTTTCCTAAAGAAAATCAAGGCAGGCAAGCTCTGGGTATAGCTGTATTAGCAGGGCTTTTTTTCAGCTGGAACGCGGTGGAACAGAGTTCCGGAACCTCTTGAAAATGGTCACATGGCCGGTGGCCCCGACCCCTAATCGCCAGAAAGAGGGGAGTTTAAATTGCCCTCCGCGCCACTCAGCAGCACGGAGGGCAATCTCAACTCCCCTCTGTCTGGAGATCAGGGGGCGGGGCCACCGGCCATGTGACCATTTTCTCCGAGGGCAAACCACTGAGTTCCACCACCTCTTTCCCCAGAAAAAAAGCCCTGCGTATTAGCTATAACATTTATTCACATATATCTCTGCAAAGACCTGGAAAATTACTTTTAAAAAGAATAAAACAGCCTTGCCCTGTTCTGTGGCTTCTCTGCATTCCTCAGGGATATGGCATACAAAGTCCCATCTATAGATGAAACTCTATTACAAATTGTTCTTAAGCAGGGCTATTCAATTAAATCTTGGGCACTTGTTCAGAAATTGAGGAGCTACCATCTATTGTCATGTGGAGAATTTCACTTCCACCCATGTGGCCTTTTCTGATAAGTGAGATAAATGAGTTGTGGCATTAAATGAAGTTTTCCGTTCCTCTCTTTGCAATTTCCCTTTACATAACTGAAGAACAAGAATACCACGCAGTGCTCCCAAGCTGTGGGTTTCGGTTTCTCTTGCTGTATTCTTTGCTTTCAACCTGAGACGCAGCTGTTTGTCTCACTGCCGCAAGCTGCAAGGGAAGAAGCTTAGTTAATTCATGAATCATGTAATTAACTGCCAGCTTTAATGAACTGCCACTCATTTAATGAATACCCGCTTCAATTTTTAACATCGAAAAGTGCATTTAGAGAAAAATGAATCAAAGCTGGAAAAGACTAAAAAATCATTTGACAACAGTATAAATTTGCTCTATAATCTGGAAAATAGAGTAATAATGAAGCAGTCCTTTTTCAATTAAGGAAAACTTTGCCAAATACAAAGGACGTGTGTCAACAGATTCTCTCTCTCTCTCTCTCTCTCTCTCTCTCTCTCTCTCTCTCTCTCTCTCTCTCTCTCACACACACACACACACACACACACACACACACACACACACACACAGCCAGAACTTTAGATTCACAAACTGAAGAAAAAGACCGGGGAATGCAGTTAGAAGTAATGAATAATCAATCTATATTGTGCAAAGTGCAAAGTGCAATATTAATTATAAATATTCCATACAATAAATAAATCCAATAAATATATTCAAAACTTGCAATACATATTCCGTCTCCAGTATCCGTCTATCTCATTTCCAAAGTTCAAGGGCTCTAATGAGCAGTCCAATCAAACAGAGTACAGGAGGGCGCATGGATGATGGATAAGGATGACTCTGTGCTAAGTGATCCCCAGTCCAAGTCTGGAAAAAAGGTGCCAAGGGGCAGTCTGCCGACGGGATGATGCAAACAAAGTTTTCCAATTCCCGTTTCATACGTCTTCTTCCTGGGCAGTAGTTCTAGTGGATCACTGGTCATCCGCACTCCCAACACCAATGTACCCAAAAGGACAGTCACCTGCTTTAGATTCAGGCAGGTGACCATGTTGGTCTGCAGTAGAATAGCAAGATTTGAGTCCATCAGCACCTTAAAGACCAAGATTTCTAAAGTATGAGCTTTCGAGAGTCCAAGCTCCCTTCATCAGAACTTTAGTATTCCTGATCCAAACTGAACCATGACCCCTTTGGAAATGGTTTCTTATTTCCCAGCTATTAGGCAGTGAGAGGTGCAATAAGGGAAGTGAGTGATTGAATCAGTAGGGACGTCATCCCACCAGAAGAACTAGCACTGAACGGGATCGTTCCATTTGGTGTTCTTGTGCTAATTGTTTCCAACCTGGCTTTGGGAGAACTTTCTCATTCGATATGAGGATGGATCCCCATCGCCTAAGCAATTCTGTTAACTGCAGGGATATGGTGGGCTTGTGTCTGCTGGAGGCAATGGGGGGGAACAGTCCTGTAAAGGGGTTCCCTCCCCAGAATGCCCTCGCTTTCCAAAGGAAGAGGGAGCTCCTGCCCCACCAACCCCTAGCCAAAGGCTGTGGCAAGTCTTCCTTCCCCATTCCTCCAGCTCATGTCCGCCCTTTTCTGGCCAGAAGTGGCCCTTGTTGGGGGTGACCCTTGTTGGGAGTGACCCATCAGCCACTGAGACTCTTCCCAGTAGCCTTAATGGCCAGTCCACTCCATTGGCAATGCAGGGCGGTCTAGCCTGGAGGGGCAGGGTAGAGGATACACTTCCCACCTTATTCATGAGTGGCAGCACCAGTCTGCATGCAGGAACTAGAGAGCCAGATGGAAACCTTTTGGGTAGCCAGCAGGCAGGGCTACCTGGGCAGATGGTGGAGAGAAAGAGGCTTTGCCACTTCTCCCAGCAGTAGGGAGCCAATCTGCTCTGCAGGCAGTCTGGAGAAGACAGAGGCAGAAGCTACACACACACACACACACACAACTCCAAGTCAAAGAAGTCGGTCAGTGAAAAGGAAAGATCAGACCATTGCTGCATGTGAAATAGAGATGCAAAAGAAAGGTTCAACTTTCTCATTCATGTAGGATGAAAGTAGGTGGAGGGAGGTCCATTTAAGCAAAAAGAGCTGCCCTATCCTATACTGATTTTCGCATTTCCCCCCTGCCTGGGTGTCTTCTAATTTTGGAGCTGGTTGGGAGAAAATATTTCAGGCACTGAAATGCATCAAGGTTTTTTAAAAATGACTTCTAAGCTTCTACAGATTCTTTGGAATCTCCGCCCCTCCCCCCCACACACACTTTTTTGGTAGCCACAATCAATCTACAGTTGGTAGCACAGACCAGGAGGTGTCCCAAATGCTGACCTGTTCCTGTGTTTTGCCTGACATGTCCTCAAAAGGGAGAGAAAGGGGAGGAGAGAAGGAAAGCCCTCACAGAATCAGCTTCTCATGCATGTGAGCACCAAACTCCTGGTGTTTAAGCAAGGCAGGGAACAGCACAAGCAAAGAGGGGTGAGAAATTCTCTGGATGGTGGCAGTTTAACTACAAAAGAACAACCTTGGAGGGGGGCATGTAAAACAACCAGGATCTCCGCAAATATTGAGGCAAGGAGGCCAAGGATGGGGTGAAGAGGGGCTGAAGGGGGCCAGCAGGGTGAAGTTGCAATTGAGAGGGTTGCCAACCTCCAGGTGAGGCCCTGTGAGCTCTAGGAATTTCAACTGATCTCCAGGCAACAGAGATCATTTGCCCTGGAGAAAATGGCTGCTTTGGAAGGTGAACTGTATGTTATTATACCCCACTGAGGTTCCTGCCTTTCACAAACCCCTCCCTCCCCAGGCTCCACCCCCAAAATCTTCAGGAATTTCCCAACAACCCTAAAAGTGTTGTGTTTCATGCAGAAAACCCAGATGCAAAGTCTTGTTCACCAAAGATGCTCTTCTGAAGCAACTTGCTCAGCATCCTCTGCCCCACAGGGGTGCTGTGAGCTGCTGGGGTGGGGTGGGGGGAGACAAGTGAGACAGACAGATTAAATAAAGGAGTTTGGGGCATTCTTAATCCAGAGTAGAGATGGGCACGAACAGCAATACGAACAAAAAAAAGCCACAAACAGCCCAATCTGCTGTTCACAAACAAGCTGTTTGTGAGGCCCATTCTAAACGAACAGGTGGTCATTGCAAGCCTCCTTCATTGCTGTTCGCCAAGCCAGACAGTCTGGCATCTGCAATCAATTCCCTTGGCAACTGGAGGCAGGGACTGTCTGAACGCTGTCTGAACTCCTGCTGTTTCCCTGGAAACCCCAATCTAAGCCCAATTTAGCTTGATAGGCAGGTCTTCCTTTCAAGCGTGGAGCTCCAAATTTGTTACAAGGGAGCAAAGACCAGGGGGGAGGGGGGCTCCCAGCTCTGGCTTTGCAGACAGTGGAGAGGGAGAGACAGCTGCTGTTGGCATTTTGAGAGAGTGCATTGGAGCTTGAATTTTCTTTGTGTGTAGTGGGATAGGGATCTACCCCTTCAGGTTCCAGGGCTGCTGCCAGGCTCTGGGGCCAAGCTATTATTTATTACTGGTACCTTTCCTGCTGCCTGCTCAGGTAAGGTTTCTGGGAGTGGTGTGGTAGGGATCTACCCTTTCAAGTTCCAAGGCTGCTGCCAGGCTCTGGGGCCAAGCTATTATTTATTATTGGTACTTTTCCTGGTGTCTGCTCAGGTCAGGTTTCTGGGAGTGGTGCAGTAGGGATCTTGACCAAACTTGGATGATGGCTGGAGGAGAGCCTGCTGGCCCCCACAAACATCCAACCACGAACATGTTCGTGAACAGGTCATGCTCGTGAGTGTTCGTGAGTCCCTGTTCGTGGATGGCAACGAACAACAAACACCGGGTCCATTTTTTTTCTGTTTGTGCCCATCTCTAATCCAGAGATATATGGATGGGTGTGTTTGTGAAATCTTCCTCTAAAAGTATGCTTGACTTAGCAAAATTCTTTGGCTTACAAACCAAAATCAGTCAGATTATTGCAAGAATAAAACACACACACACCCCATGGTCCATTAGGTGAGTCTATAAGGGCGCACGAAAGGATAACAAAAGGCAGGGAGGAGGGAATTGCTTCTCAGTGGAGGGAGCCCAGAGAAGGTCCAGGAACCCTCTGGGAGCAACGGCAGAGACCTCTATGCTTGCCCCTGGCCACCAAGGTGCCCTTCTGATACACCCCTGGCCCTTTGTCTCTTGAAGAAGGGCATTTGTCTTTCTGTTCATCTTGCAATTAATTTGATCAGGGCTGCCTCATGTTTACTTAAGGTCAAACTATGCAGCTGTTAAAAGCAAATCTCAAATATTTTGCATCACAGAGAAAAGATGAAAAGAGAAAAGAGAAGGGTACCCAGGAGGTGCTGGGCCCATATTTGAGACTATGCTGCCTTTTGCTCTGAAAAGCAACAGAGAAAGAACGCTGATTGGAGCTCCCAGGTCTTTGTTCTTGCATTTTCTGGCTCCCTAAACAGCAATTAGAGAACTTCAAAGCTGCTCTGGGACTTAAAAAATACCGATTGCTTTTCCTTTCCGTCTGAACAGAATTCAAGGCTGGCTGGTGAACTCTTGATGCCCTAGCCAGAGGCTCAGACTTCCATAAAAGAGGATGTGGGTTTTTTCCCTCTGGGAAATGTTTATTGTTGCCCACAAACCACGTGGAGCCTTGGGTGCCCAGGTGTCTGGCAGCAGCACCCAGCTGCCTTACTCTACAGGTATCTGCTCCACCAGAAGAGGGAGCCACTAAGCTTCTTTCTTGCAGGACCGTGACCACTGCAAGTGTTTGGAGGGTGGTACTACAGCCAACAAAGGGAATTGCAGTAGCACAGCAGTTAAGCAGTTGAACTGTGAATCGGGACTGTGCTGGTTCGAATCCCACTACTGCCATGAACTCAGCTGGGGGCCTTGGGTCAGCCACTACTCTCTGCCCCAGTTCCCCAGTTGTATTGTGGAGATAATTATAACACTGACTTTGTTATGGCTCAGAGAGATTACTGCCCTCTCTGAGAGGGGCAGTAATCTGTCTAGGTAGATAAATTAATCTGTTGAGAGGTAGATACATTCCGTTATTGTTATTGTCATGTGACATGAAGGGCCAACATGGTTCCATCTGATGTCAACTCACAGGTTATCCGTCTTCAGCATAAATGCCCAGTTGTCCTCAGACCACCCATTCTAGTGCCTGGTTGTTACCCTGAGAAATCCACCCATCTGATTGGGTGAACTGTAGGCATGCCTGATCAGGGGTTTTCTTGGGATGCACTTTCAGGGTGTGCAACTCTATGCACCGTATGAGTTGGCCCACAATGCAACTACATACTAGCTCCCCAAACAGCAAGTAACTGCAGGATCCACACAGATGGCACCTTCCTGGCCCGTAGCTTGTGATCTGTGGCCCCCTGAGTGAGCCAAATTCCTGAAGCCAGCACCAGCTGAAGATACTGGAACATTAAATTGTATATGTTGTCTAAGTTGCATTTTTGTAATTATTTTGTAAGCTGTTCTGCGTCCTCAGAGGTGGAAGGAAATCAGGATATTAATGCTTAAATAAATAAATCTATCCAGGGAATGCTGCATGAAGCTTTTGGCTTAGAGCCAAAGCAGATTTTGTAATTGCCATTAAACCGTCCTGAACAAATCCTGAACAAATGTAAGTACAAATATCCTGAACGTACGAACAAACGAACGAACGAACGAACGAACGAATGAATGATGACTGTGCAGCTGATTGGCAGCTGGGAATGTTCTTGGGTGGGTAAGCCTTAAAGACTCATTCCAGCTTCCAGCCCTTCCCATTATGAATAACCCCAAGTATTACAGAGGAAACTCATTCTCCCGAAAATGCTCTTATCTTGAATCTTGCTGCATACGATCATCTGGGCACAGCATCACCGTCCTTCTCACCAGGTAAAGGATCAGGACGTAGAGCTCCCATGAGCCAGAACAGGCAATGCTAAGTTTGCGAGATGTCTTTCCAGTTCCACACCAGCCTACTTTTCAGTCATGGTCACAAAGATGCTGAAAACAATCTATCAATGCACCATATTTGACAGTATATCCATTTCTCTGGTCTCCATTAATTAACCACTCCTAGGCATCAGTGTCGCTTTGCAGCTCCCGACCCATCTTGATCTCGAAGGTGCCACAGGAATCAAATCCTGCTGTCCTATTGCCAGCCAACACAGCTCCACCCTGCCTCAGAACAAATGCCTTAGAAGAAAAACACATTTTGCATTTTTTAGAAGCTGAGGAATTGGAGTCTTTATTGTGGATAACTTATTTTGTAGTTTCAGATCCACTTGACCTCTGCTTTGAAAGAGTGGTTCACACAAGCCCAGACATTACTGGATTTTTTTTCCTACTCGTGGTCTCTGTACCCTTGATGAATTTCTGAACAGACTCAGCTGAAAAGGTGTTACAGAAGTTCTGTCTCTCTGGTGATCCATTTTGCTGTACATCTGGCACCTGCAAGCTGCATTCATCAAGAGATGATGAGAAATTCCCCCCCCCCGCCTCCAAAACCCCCGAAGATGACTAGTAGTATTGAGTAAGCAACCTTTTTGTTCTCCTCTGTAGGGCATTCTTTTGTCCTCTTGCCGGTTCAAGCAATTTGCTTTCTCTCTTCTTTCTCTGCCCTTCATAGAATCACAGCCTTCAGGCCAACAGTCAGGCCTTACACGTTCTCCAATCCATCTTACGCCTAGGTGGCTCTTTCAGAAGTCCTGCTAAGAGGGCAAAGGCTGCGTCTATCGAGACAGAGACTTCTTTTGTGAAGCACAATCTCTCCTTGGAGCTTCGAGACCCTTTTTTCCCCTGTCAGCCTCTCCATTTTTTCTTTCCGTGCTGCTTTCACAAGTGTTTATTAACAGAAATGCAGACTGGCCATATCTCAGATTCTTTCACGACTATCAACGTTTTAAAAAGTTGGAATCTTGTCTGGTCAATTTAATTTCTACCAGGATCATATCAATATTCAACCCCCCTCCCCCCCTAAACCCACTCCTTCCCTCTGTTTACATTCCTGGAAGTAAAGGTTGCGGCGGAGTTTTAGAGCCAAGCTACAAGTGATGCCTGACACAGGTTGGACACTTGTCAGCTTCCCTGAAGTTTTGATGGGAAATGTAGGCATCCTGGTCTTGTAGCTTGGCTCTCCATTTAATTGAAGTTTACAGAGCGGCAGTCTATGGGAGGGAGAACATGTGGTCAGGAGGGGAGTGCAGGTGTCGAGCTCTTGCCGGGTGCCCCCCTTCCCCTCGGCTGGGTGTGTGTGTGGGGGGGGGCGTTCTGTAAACTTCAATTAAATGGAGAGCCAAACTGTAAGACCAGGACGCCTACATTTCCCATCAAAACTTCAGGGAAGCTGACAAGTGTCCAACCTGTGTCAGGTGTCACTTGTAGCTTGGCTCTTACAGAGCAATCCAAAGCAGAGTTACTCCAGTCTAAGCCCATTGATTTCAATGGGCTTAGACTGGAGTAACTCTGTTTAGGACTGTGCTAATTGACCAGGCTAAAAGGAAGCAGAACGTCGGTTTCTCCACATCCAGGCAGCGTTATGTGCTATTGGCGGAAATGGGAATTACGCAGGACGTCTCTTCACGCTGGGAATCTATGTGAGAAGAGGGCCAAGGAGTGGAGATGAGCAGAAAAAATCCATAATACACAGATTTATTTCCCAGACAAGTGCTGAATATCCAGAAAGTTAATCTCCACCTTTGTTTGATTCCTGATGGGATGGCATGGTCGCTCTGCCAGTTAAGCACATCAGGGTCCCACCTGCCCTCATATTCTGGCTCTCATCCTCACTCCATGGAGCAGTGGGAGGGAAAATGGGGGGGGCATCAACGTGAAGTTCTGACATGACTTGTAGTTAGGTGTGCAGAAGTGATGTCACAGCACTGGCGACATTCTAGGGATTTCTTGAATCTCCGTGGTGTTCACCACAGCTTCACTGACTCTGTGACATCACTTATGCCCACTGAGATTGTAGAGTCATCTAACACATGAAGAACACGTGCCAGGAGATGCAAGGTTAGCCGGGAAGGGTATTTTAAAAAGACAGAGCTGGCGGCAGGGCAAAGACTTTGCTATACACTGGAGCTGTGTGAAGGGGCTGTGAAATGCCAGAAGAGAAACTTCAGCCCATTAGAACCTCTCCAGGTCCAAGCCCAGCTCTAGAAGGCAGCTCCAGCCGAATTCCATTCCTCCTTGCCTTCTGGTTGCCATCCCATACAGTTTTAGACTGGAGAGGTGAAATTGACAGAGCCTTTGGGAGGCAAAGATGAAATTAACAAACCCTCTGAGGAGCAATCTCAGCAGGCTCTGCCTTTTTAAACTGTGCTTCCTGGCTAACCGTGCATCTCCCTACACTTGAAGAACACATGCTGAGGCATCTCGTGTAGAGACACTCACAGTGTTTGTGACGTTTCCACTCTCCAGGCTCCTTCCCTGAAAGGCTCCCAGGGACCGCGAGCAGAGGGCTGGTAATCCTTGTTCCAGTCTCCCATGCAGCCTTTAACCTAATTCTTAATACCAAATATAATACAGTGAATATTAATCATAATAATTCTTCACACTCTCTGTTAGAAAATCCCCTTTCTAAAAGGAAGAAATAAACATGGACGTTTCCCAATTCATATCTTTATTGCAATAATCAAATATTTCAAACGTTTTTTGAAGTGCGTCTCCTTTCATCTCTAAACTTGTAGGCCGCGTGCAGACTTTCAGGTGTTTGGGGGGATGAGATGCGCCCCGTGCAAAGCCCAAATCCCCTCCCCACCAAGAGCAGAACCACCTGGCCTTTGACAGCAGATAATCCGTAGGTGCCCTTGATCTCTCCAAGACGGCAGCCAGCACAATCATCGCTGGGGCATTTAATTGGCCTGCATTCATGTCGTATTATCCCTTCTGACAAGCTCAATTTCTGGTCGCTATCCAGAAAGAACAAAGTGCTGTGCCCTTCTCCCACAGGCCTGGTGAATGGGCCTCCTCTCTTGCTGACACACTCTCAGAAGCAAAACATGACATTTTCCTCAGCACCACCCATCAAAGAAACGCGTTGCAGCTCTTGCCTGTCAGGTTACAGCAAGTGTCACTTTGACCTGACATTTCATCTGTCAGTTACAGAAAGCACTTTCAAGCGTCTCAAAGGGCAGGCTGTTTCATCTTTTGGAAAGGCAGAGTTCCATCCGGAGAGGAAAGTTCCCACCGCCGCCGCCGCTGCTCTGTAGAAGCCCCCCTCCCCCCGTCAAGGGCTGCTTTAGGCCACGATCTCATAATCGATATGATGCTTGAACAAAACCTTAATCCTTATGATCTTTCTGTCCTCTAGCTACAATCCTGCACACAGTCAGACTCCTGTAGGATTTAAGCAACGAAACGGGACCTCAAGGGCCCAATCTAGCAAAAGGTCTGAGTGACAACAGCGGCAATCCTGTGCATGGTGGTCAGGTGGCTTTAAGCCCCTTGAACAGTAAAAGGATGATTTGCTTCTAAGTAAATACGCACAAGGGCAGGCAGCATTCCTGCTAAACTTCAAAGAGAAGTGATTCGTGCTTTTGCTGAAGCGCACCCTTCCTCCGTCTTTATTTGACCCCCCCCAAAAAAGAGTAAAAAAAAAAAAGAAAGAAAAGAGGGATATTTATTTTTCACTTTTTTAAAAATTTGAGGAAATTCCCAGAAAAAGTGGAGAAAAAGTGGAGAAAAATATATTTCAATTGAGGGCAGAAAAGAAGCTCTTTGAGTCCCCAAAATGTTTGATATATTGAAGATTAAGTTACAAGAAGTGCATTTCAAGAGCCTCTTTTGTAGTTTTTCCTCCTATTTCATATTTATGTATTTATTTCTCAAAGTAATAAAAACCTTAGTATATAAAAAAGTTGTTTATAAAAACTCCAGTAGCTAATCACAGAGCCAAGAGGTCACAAATGTTGTAACAGCTAGAATTCAACAGCCACCATATAAGCTTACTGGAAGGTCAAAAACTCTCCGGAACAAATAAGAGATCCAGGCGCGCCCCAAGAATATGCTCTCAGACTCTGAAATGGGGGGGGGGGTGCTGCCCTCTCCTTGCCCATGGGACCCCCATCAATCAGTTGGTATTATTTGGGATAAGCTCCACTGTTTTGTCCACTATGCTTTTGTAAGTTCATAGTAATAAATACTAATCCTCTTTTTATAAGTTTCTCCCTAACTCTACCAATGAGCTTAATAAAAGCTAATATCCAGGTTTATGATTAATAATTTCCACTTCTTTCCAGTAATTGCTGGCTCCTGAGAACTGGTGTTGTACAGGTAGCATGCAATTATTAAGATGCATTCCTATATCACTAAGTATTGGACTATTGTTATTCCATAGCAGTAATTCACAACTGGATTTTCCACTGCAGATAAAACAATCCCATAGGACAAATCTTGGCACCATGTCTAACAATGCCTGGATGCAAAATAGTTCTGTTGCAACATGCCAGCCACAAAAAAAATGACTGGAAAGAGTGGGCAGGATCAATACAGTCAGGGGCCACCCCTGATAGATGCAAAAAGAACCCCATACTTGGTATTTAAATAAAAATCTCTGGCTCTCCCCCACCTTCACACGCCCCCAAATCCCTTCTTAATCAGTAAAAATATGTCTTTGCACAATAGCATGACAAGAGCAATGGTAGTGAAAAGCAACATGGTTGCCCACAACAAGAGAAAATGTTCAAAACACATGCTAGGAGGGGAGGGAGAATTAGGCTGGGTGGCACTCCAACAGAGCAAGTTTTCTGTTCAGCTAACTTTATGCAAGTTACAGGATTAAAGAATAATGTTAACTGAACATATTGGAGTTTTGTTTTGTTTTTTAAAAGTGGGCAGCCAACATCATGCGTAAAAATGGCAATGTGCAGAACACTATTTTTGAACATGCAGGGGAAAGTGCCTGAAAGACATTTTGGAAACACTGATAAAAAAAATTAAAAACATGCACAGAAAATGCCAAGGAAGTTTGGACAAAGCTCAGGTTGAAGATCAGAGAGCTGGAAAAATAGTGTGGAGGGATTTGGGCTTGACAAGACAGCAGATGCGCTCAGCAAGACACGGTGGAAACGAAATATTGAACTTCTACGAATGAAAGACAAAAATGTGACTATGCAAGAAATAAACAGCAGCAGTGAACAACTTTGAAATTATTATGATTACATTTTTATTATTTATTATTACCTTATTATTATTACATGTATGTAATAATTTATGTATGTCGTTCTTCGCCATAGCAAACTCAAGGTGGCTTACAAAAACAATATCTAACAGGCCACAAGACAGCCCCATTAAACATTTATCCGTATTTTATTTTATTTTGCAGCATTTATAGTCCACCTTTCTCAAGAAGACTCATATAAAACCAACAGTCAATTGACAACAGTCAATCTATGCACCATAAACTTAAGAAATTTACCAACTTGGTTAGAAAGGGCCGTTTTACAAAGCTTAAGGAAATCAGGGAGAGGGTGGTCGTTGCCTCTCTGCCGGGAGCCACCACAAAAGCCCCGGCCCAATCCACCACAGTTCTCTCTGTAGTTGGTGCTAGTCAGGTAGTTGGTTTTTTAATATATAATATCATGGCTTTTTTTCTGGGAAAAGAGGTGGTGGAACTCAGTGGCAGAACTCAGGACTGTGCAATGACATCACTTTGGATCAGCTGGAACAACGGGGGAGTTTTTAAAGTTTAAATCGCCCTCAGATCAGGGGGCGGGGCCACCGGCCATGTGACCATTTTCAAGAGGTGCCGGAACTCCGTTCCACCGCATTCTGCCTGAAAAAAAGCCCTGTATAATATTAAAAACAGAGCACACAGAAAATGCTACAGTTATTTCTTACAGCTGAAAAGGCACCCTTTGCACCCGGAAATCCCGGCATTCATCTGTCCATTTGTCAATTTCTGAATTACGAAAATTACATGGTAATGGTGGCATTAAAAGAAGGCCGAAGTTCAGCATTGTGCCAAGCTGGCTTCTAATTCACGCTGGCAGAAGTGTTCGTTCCCCCAGAACTCAGCCCTGGAAGGGAAAAGTGAGTTGGGGTTGAAAGAAACCGCGTTGTTTCCCAAGTGGCCCTGCTTCTCAATGATGATTTGGCTTCTTCCCCAATCTATCTGAGCCATGATAGATATAGACCCACTCTCCTTAGAATTTTTTAAAGTACTTTGGCCAAATCTCTGTGGGAGATGAGCCAAGAACAGTAACCCCCACTGGACTGAGCCCTGTGACACTTACACCCTCTGGTCCATCATTCTGCCCTCTTCTTTAAAAAAACAGCTGTAAAATTTACACACAACAGATTTCAGCCCAGAGTTCGCAGCCACCGCCGATGAGTCTTTACTTAGAAGCCAGGCCTCCTGTGCTGTGTGCATGGAGAACTCTGATCAGCGCTCCTGTGACATCCCAGACCCGACACTTTTCATCAGCCAGCTCTCTCAGTCCCTGTTGTTTCTTCTGATGAGTTTAAAGGGGGAACAATCATACCCCCAAACATTCTCCAGTGGGAAACGCAAACGTTCAAGAAAACGTCATGGATTGAAACAGTGGGAATTGTGGTTTATATCCAGGGCAGCATTTGCAGGTTTTAAAATATTTATATCTGCTTATTTGCAGAAGCTTGGTGCAGAAGGGGGGTGGTCCAAAAATCCATATTCCAGCACACATGTACCACCACCACCCCACAACCAGTCAACTGGGAGAGGGCTCTCTCTCTGCAACTAATTCCGCCTTTCATGTCTTGCTTTTGCTAGCTTAACCAGGGCCAAAGAGCTTACGGCTAAGCAAAAGATTCAAAGCAGCTTCCACTTCAAAATGGTGGCATTTCAATGAGGGGGAAGGCTGCCCCGTTTTGTCTCTGGTTCAGATTGGGTCACAGCTGCAAATCACACCTCCTGCTGTGCCAATAACCTCCTCTTATCTGTACCCTCTGGCCATGTCTGCCCTTCAGAAATCCCGGGAAAGGAGGCCTCCCGGCAGGAGAATCCAGCAAACTATCTTGTTGGGAAGACTTCATGCACCAGAGTGGCAAGTTCTCCACTGATCAACAATTGTCTGGAGTTCTCTACCTCACTGAAGCACAGAGAAAGGGAGTTGGGAATCAAAAAGTCTCTGGTTCAAAGCCTCTCTGTGCCGTGCACTTAGTAAATGCCCTGAGGTAAGCAACACTTTTTTGGCCTCAGCCCTGCAAAGGCTCAGTCAGGAGTCTCAGGACTAGCATCAGAGGTCAGCACACCTGAGCGCCTGCCAAGGCCACACCTCTTTAGGAGGACACTGCCAGAAGCCCCCTTGCCCGGTTTTCCACCCACCCTTTCCCTGTGGCCTCCAGGGGCCAAAAGGCAGCAGGAGAAGCTGCTACTGACTGCTGACTCTCATACCAGTTCATTCCCTGCTAACGGGCAGGCGGGAGAAAAGGGAGAAACAGCTGGTGGGTGTAGCAACAAAGAGGAGGTGGGCCTATTGAGGGAGGGTGTTCAGCCCGAAGTCTCTCCAAACCCCAAACTAGCACTGAACTCAACGGTGCACCCCCTACTTTGTATTCTGAAAATCCCAAATTCACTCTCCAGTCAGAAGAATCTCAGGGAGCTGTGAAGTTGGGAAGTGCCTGTTTCTCCCCGACGTCTATCTTGGCAAGTTGCTTCCAGTCACTGGAATGTGTCTGAGGGACCGATGGACTGATTCAGTTTACAAAAGCTTCATAGGTTCATCTGAAATATTAGGAAGATGATAACACTGGCCGAGCTATTATTGCTGCTGTAAAGGTTCCTGGAATAATGTTTGTAAAGAGCATTTGAACATCCTAAATGCTATTATTGTTATTATTACTACCACAAATATGATTTTACCGCCCACATGAAGGTGCTCATTAAACCAACTGGAGCCGCCTCTTCACTTTTCCCCTTTTCAGTTACACTCATAAACGAAGGAATAATGGCCTCATTTCTAGCATGGCCAGGCAGATGCATTCACTCAATATATGTAATGATTTCCCACATAAACTCTTATAAGATGAACGTAGAAGAAGCACTCAGAGCTGCTGTAGCATATTGGTTAAGTGGTTGGGCTGTGAACCAGTACTCTGCTAGTTCGCATACCACAACTGCCATGAACTCTGCAGGTGGCCTTGGGGAGCCGCTCCTCTCAGCCCAGCCCCCCAGCTGCATTGTGGGGAATAATAACAACACTGACTTTGTTCCCTCTTGGTGGGACATTAAGTGGTTGGGCTGTGAATCAGCACTCTGCTGGTTCAATTCCCGCTCCTGCCATGCACTCAGCAGGTGGCCTTGGGGAAGCCACTCCTCTCAGCCCCAGCTCCCCAGCTGTATTGTGGGGATAATAGTAACACTGCCCTTGTTCACTGCTCCGAGTGAGCACTAATCTGTTTGAAGAACGGTATATAAGCACAGTTATTATTATGTCCTGGATGAGGTGACCCGTTCTTTGCTGGGTAATTCCTTAAAGCCTCATGCCTCACCGCTCAGCGAATTGGCTTCTGAGGATTCCTTGCCTAGCAGCAAGTCCACAATGCTTTGCTTTTGACCCCTGAGGGCAAGCTGGAGGGGTGTGCACCCTGTTCCGTCCACCACCTCCAGCCGAGCACCAGCTCGCAGCAAAGCCTTGACGATGGGCACGTTACCTCTGAGCACTGCCAGGTGTGTGGGTGTCCATCCCACCTTGTTCTTACTGTTGA
This sequence comes from Eublepharis macularius, assembly GCF_028583425.1. Lineage (NCBI taxonomy): Eukaryota > Metazoa > Chordata > Lepidosauria > Squamata > Eublepharidae > Eublepharis > Eublepharis macularius. The sequence goes on from NC_072803.1 coordinate 3,790,422, forward strand.
CATCTGCTTTGTAATCAAGGAGACTCACAGTGCCGGGCAAGGTCCCGCGCTGCACCGCCAAATGCAGAGGAGTCCAGCCTCCGTTCTCAGTGGAATTCGGATCAGCTCCCCTCCTCAGCAGCTCGACGACAACCTCCTCTTCACTGTAGCGCATCGCCAAGTGCAGAGGTGTCCAATCCAGGCTGCCTCTGGTATTCACCTGGGCGTGGCTGTCCACCAGGAGGCGGATGATTTCCACGTGACCCTTCAAGGATGCCAGATGCAAAGGCGTCCACCCTTTGTCTGTCCTGAGGTCCACGTCGGCTCCGTATCGCACCAGAATTTCACAGATGAGGTATTTCCCTTTGGATACAGCCAGATGTAGAGGGCTACAATGATTCTGGTCTACGCAGTCAACCGCTGCACCGTTCTTCAGGAGATGCTGGACCACCCTGAATTTCCCTTTCTCTACAGCAACATGAAGTGGAGTCCGATGGTTCTGCTGCTTCTTTTCCACATCTGCCCCTTGGCTGGCCAGCATCTTAACAAGCCTGACTTGGCCATAGTAAGCGGCCACGTGCAAGGCAGTCCGGCCTTCGCTCTCCTGAACGTTCGGGTCGGCTTGGCGGGAGAGGAGGACCCGGACTACGTTTTCAAAGTTGTTCTGGGAGGCCAAGTGAAGGGGCGTCCACCCGTCAAGTTCTTGGGCGTCCACATTGGCCCTGTGGTCAAGCAACAGACGAGCGATTCTGTCATCCCCATTTTGAGCCACGAAGTGAAGCGGCGTCCAGCCATCCTTATCAGCCATGCCAGCATCTGCCCCGTGCTTGAGGAGGAGAGAGATGATCCCCAGAGACCTTTTCTGGACAGCCAAGATGAGGGCTGTGTAACTGCAGGGGATTTTCCAGTTCACGTCAGCTCCCTCCCTCAAGAGGGATGCCACCTTCTCAAAATTCCCTTGAGCCACCGTGAGGTGAAGCAAACCGGGGTTGTTTTCAAGGCTCTTGACGGCTTCTTCTGACATTATGAAGGATTCCAGGCTTTCAACTTCATTCTGACTGGAGCTGTAGGAGTCCTTATCGTTGTCGCCATCTGAAAAAGCATTTGAGAGTTTGCTGATCGAAACTGGCCCAGAGAGCTCCTTCCAGCTGCAAATTTGGCCAATTATGTCCGGCGCGACAGTTTCCTCTCCACTCCCCAACCCAGAGAGCTATGCTGCTGACGGGGCCAGTGATAGGCCAGTTCCTTCCCTTGGTCCTTCCTCCATATAAATATGGCTGCCCCACAAGGCCTGTCTGTTTGTGCAGCCATCCCATTACTGTGTTGTAATCACATGCCCAATCGAACTGATACTGTAGAAAAGAGCAAGAGTCCAGTAGCACCTAGAAGACTAACAAAATTGGTGGTAGGGTATGAGCTTTCGTGAGTCACAGCTCACTTCTTCAGATACTGAAGAAATATCTAAAGAAGTGAGCTGTGGCTCATGAAAGCTCATACCCTACCAGGGCTGGTGCATCCATGGAGGAGGGTCTGGCAGCCACCTCGAGCACTGAGGGGGCACCAGGGGAGGGGGGTGCGCCCCGCGGAGCTGGCAGTGGCAGTGCTGGTTGGCTGAGCAGGAGGGCTAGGAAGCCACCCGCGTATTGCTCTGGCCACCTGCCGCACCTGGCCCACAGCTGCTGCAGCCAGCCAGGAGCGCATGCTGGCGGTGGCAGCATGGGGCAGTCTGAGCGGGCAGCCTCCCAGCCCTCCCACTCAGTTGCCCCGTGCTGCCGCCGCTGCCATCTGCACACAGCTGTGGGCCAGGCGTGGCAGGTGGCCAGGGCAGCGTGGGTCAACTGAGTGGGAGGGCTGGGAGGCCACCCGCGCACTGTCCCGGCTGCCTGCCACGCCAATGGGGCTGGCTCACAGTGGCATGCTGTGTGATGATGTCACATGCAGTGATGTCATCATGCAGTCTGGGTGCACACACACATGGGGGCAGCAACAGCCCTGAAGCTGCCCCCAGCCTCAGGCGCCAGAAACTCTGGTACTGGCCCTGTACCCTACCGTAAACGTTGTGAGTCTTATAGGTGCTACTGGACTCTTGCGCTTTTCTACTGCTACAGACAGACTAACAGGGCTACCTGTCTTGATCTACCAACTGATACTGTTGGCTCTGTGCTCTGAGAGCTCACTTCCTGACCTGATCTCACCAAAACTGTGCTTAAGTCTTGTTCTTTTGGACCGGGCATCTCCAACTTCCCTTCTGTGCATGCCTCCTCTCCCTATAGGTCACCGTTCTGCAATTCGACCATGAAATGGACTTTGGAAGCCTTGTCAATTCAGCTAGAACCCTCCCCCAACCCCCACACGCAGAGACTTGATTCTGTCAAGGCAGCCGACACGTTTCAGTCAACTAACAAGTGCTTGAGGTATTTTTCTTAATTGGCTCCACCTTCTTTTACATAGCACAGTTTACAAGTTTCATTTGGGCTGAGAAGGTTGCATCTTAAAGCTGCTCACCACAGTCTATAAGATTCTCTACTCAACATGTTTTGAGCCTGTTGAACTGCCAACACGCTTGAGAGAATGCAGAAAGCATGACACTCACCAGTGTTGCTTGTTTGCTGAGAGAGGGCCAGTCCATCTTTGCTGTTCTTGTGGGTTACATGGACATGGAAAAGAACACGGGCACCATTAGCAATAATCATAGATCCAGAGGAGTTAGCCATGTTAGTCTGTAGTTGCAAAATAGTAAAGCGTCCCATAGCATCTTTAAGACTAACCAACTTCATTGTAGTGTAAGCTTTTGAGAACCACAGCTCTCTTCGTCAGATGCATCTGACAAAGAGAGCAGTGGCTCTCGAAAGCTTATGCTACAAAAAAGTTGGTTAGTCTTAAAGATGCTATGGGACTCTTTACTAATTAGCAATAATGAATGAATCGTGTGTATCACACTGTCAAGGCTCAGGTGCCCCTTAGAACCTTGAGTTTCACAGCTGACGTTACAGGGGTGGTCTTTTGAATATTTCAGCCCCACAAGACTTAACTAGGAGATGCAGTGGCGGGCTGGGGGAGGTGGAGGGCAGGATGGCATGGTGGCCTCCATATTGGAGTGTGGCGGGGACACCCTGTGGTCAGCGGTGCAGCCCTCACCATCCAGATTCAAACTCTGTGGCTGGGCAATCAGAGCAGGCTGGCCGGGGCAGGGAGAGGGCTGTGGACCTGGGAGGCGCAGTAAACTCTCAGGTCTGCTGGCAGCCCCTATAAAGAGAGGCGGGCTCCACCCCTCAGCACGTGGCCTCTTTTAACTCCATCATGGTTGTCTTGCGTATTTTGTCGCCTGCCTTGCCCCCATAGCGCTCCCCCCCCCCTTGACGCTGGCCTGCAAAGGCAGTGCTGCTTGCGGGAGTTCGAATTCACAGGGGAAGAAATCCTTGCCCGTATTGCAGTATGCCTAAAACAGTGTGGCTTTCCCCTTACCTCTCTGCTCCCAGAGACGGTGGGCCTTATTGATGTCTTTCTGGAGAGGTGTTCCTTCTTCAGGCCCACCACTGGGCTGTGGATTAATGACAGCAACATTTCCATCTCCACTGAGATATCTAAGTAAGCAGGAAACGCTGTTACAACAGAGAGATTTACAAGCGCCACCCCCCATCACTTAAAGGGCAGCTAGTGAGGGATCTTTGTCCGTTTTAACCTGATCTGGAATTCTGATTCAGGCTAGTATAGACTTAGCTGGGCAACTGGGCAACAGCTTTTCAAGGAAATCTCTTTGGCTACCAAACCTGCAAAGCTCGGTCTTTTCTTGGGCTCCTGGTCCCAGCACCTCTTCATCAAGTTGACCACCTGCTGGCGCTCCCCCGGCCAGTCCTCGCAGAGGAGATCCAGGCTGGGACGTTCGCCTGCAGCTGTGCCCATGATAACGGTCACCACGCTGGCGCCTACAAAAGAAGCCCCCTTAAACATCTGCCATATATTTTCCTTTATGGACCTGCAAAGATTTCCAGGATGAGGTTCTCTAATCATCTCCGCTTCTCATTTTCTTTTCTTTTTTAATGTTATAAATGTCAGTCTCATCTTTATCTTGCCGGAACAGAAGAGCTGACAATCATTCTAAAACACAAAAAGTTATAATGTCACAAACAAAATGCAAATAAATGTTAAAGCGCTACAGTGATGGATATAGATTTGGAGGTTTTTTATATACTTATTTTTATATACTAAACCTATGCTTTTTCAGTATTACATGCTTTGCACTTTTTCTATGCTCAGGAGCCAAAGTACTACTTGTAATGTAACCTGCAAGAATTTGACACTTGAAACAAGAAGACTTGAAACTCTGTAAGAACTGATATACTGCTTTTAGGGCTGCACTTATATGTTATATTATTCTTTAGATTCCAATAGAAATCAGTACCAGAGAGCCTTTTGTAGAAAACTGATTTGACGCAGCAAGCTGGTTTTGGCCACCTGTGGTATTATCTTCCTTAAAGCTGATAAGAAACTGGGGAAAAGGGCACGAATAGGAAAACATCCCTTCCTATCCACCAGATTGAGACTCATTGGCGCCCTTGAAAGTATTATGCCCAGAAGAAAGTAGGTAAAAGGTTAGACCTACTCCTGTGAAAATGGGCTCCTCCATTGTTTAAATTAATCATATATTGCTTCATTCTACAGGACTCCATGGTATGTGTGTCTCTTATTGTGACTGGTGAGAGGGACACCTAAGGCACAAGTTTGTGCATAACAACAGCATAATCCTATGCAGCGCTACTCCCGTCTAAGCCCATTGATTCCAAAGGGCTTAGACTGGAGAATCTTCGCATAGGACTGCAATGTAAATGTCTTAAATAAAAACGCCTGATCCGTTCTCAGGGCTGAAAGATTCCCGTCAGTGACAGCCAATCCAGAGCCCCTTTCTGTACACAGAACTGTTCCTTCTCCTGGAACAAACACAGACATCCCCACACACACCAGGCATTCGTGGCCCCATCTGGGCAAGCTTCAATTTCTGGACTGGAGTGGGGTGACAAAAAAAGAGATGTCTTTCTATGCAAAGCGCCCTGGTTTGACCCTCCAGAGTAAGGGATTTGCAAAGCTGGAAAGCAGCTAAGTGTTTTCATTTGATAGATTGAGGACAACATTCGGACTGTCATTTTCCTAATGGAGTCTAAGGAGACTGCACCCTCTTAAGTAAGCACAGGTGAAAATTTTAGCCGCTAGGCTGGGGTCCCCGGGGTCATTGTTTGATTGACTCCTGTTATTTATAAAGACGTACAAATCCAACAGCTCTGGGGAGAAACCCTACAGCGTTTACTCCTCTCTTCCCATTAATAAGTAAACTTTGCTTGCCAGAATCCACTCTATTTAAAACCCTAATCTGTATTCCGGAAAAAGGAATTTTGCATCAGTATTACCTGCGTAGGCTTTCTTCTGGGTTAGAATCTCCCACATGACAATCCCAAAGCTTGAAGAGAAGAAGAGAAGCCCAAATGTTAGATACCCCGAGATCACAGGAATGTGAACACAACTTGAGCTGGGAAATTGTAACAGAGGATCCTGCGAACGCAAGCAAGAAGCTTGCTGTCGGAAAGCTTGGGAGCCGCTGGCCACTTGACAAGGAGCCACCTGACAGGGCGGTCCTTACCTGTAGACGTCGCATTTGGTTCCAGGCAGGTTCGTGCTTTGCAGAAGCATCTCGGGGGCAACATAGCTCAAGGACCCCCTCAGGGCTGACCTCTCAATGTACGGCAACCCACTCGATGTCTCCATCCACTTGAATAATCCGTAATCTGAAATCTGAGGGCATGGTGAAATCACAGCTTCGGGTTTTATACCCTCCAGTGATAGCCCCGCTCCTTTGCTTTCTTTAACCATGTTACCCAAATATATCATCAGCGCACGGGACTGGTTTTTTGCATTTGGGAGAGTCCTTTGTTTTGAGTAGGGGCAGGGCTTTTTTTCAGCTGGAACGCAATGGAACGGAGTTCTGGAAGCCAGGGCCGGATCTTGGGTTCCTGGCGCCTGGGACAACCTAATTCCGGCGGCCCACTCGCAGTCCCAGCACTGCATGTCGCCAGTGGAGCAGTGGCAGTGCTGGTGGCTGCAAGGTCACCTGCATCTCTCGTCTGCCCGGCTGAGGGGGTAGCCGGCTTGCCATGCGCTCCCTGTCCTGCTGGGCAGGCAAATGGCGTGGGTGGCCTCCCAGCCCTCCATGCCACTTGCTTGCCCAGCAGGACAGGAAGCATGCGGCAAGTCAGCTGCCCCCTCAATCAGGCAGGCAAGTGGCGTGGGCGGCCTCCCAGCTCTCTGTGCCATTCACCTGCCCGGCTGAGGGGGCGGCCAGCTTGCCATGTGCTCCCTGTCCTGTTAGGCAGGCGAATGGTGCGGGCGGCCGTTCAGCCACCTGCGCTGCCACCAGCGCACTCCCGGCGGCTGGCAGCTTAGCCTGGCACTCCCTCTTTGGTGGCGCCGGGGGCAGACTACCCCCCCCCTTGATCTGGCCCTGCTGGAACCTCTTGAAAATGTTACCAGCCATGTGACCATTTTCTCCGAGGGCAACCCACTGAGTTCCACCACCTCTTTCCCCAGAAAAATGCCCTGAGTAGGGGAATATGTCTGCCAAGAAATTGGCTCGTGATGCGACATCCCCCCATGGGTCAGTAATGAGTGACTCGGTGCTTGCACAGGGGACTACCATTACCTTTAAGCCTTACATATATGCGTTCAAGACCAAACAGAGCTATGATGAAGCGCATGCACACAACGCACACAGGAAGTGGCTTCCTGCCCCATAACATCATTGGCCTGTCTTCTTGGCCGATATTGTTCGCCTGACCGGCAGCACACATGAAGCGGTCTGCTACTGAATCAGGCCATTGGTCCATCGAGATCAGGGTTGTCTACTGTGACTGGCAGCTGCTCCTCAGGGTCTCAGAGATCTTTCACACCACCTTCTACTTGGCCTCTTTGAACTGGAAGTGCCAGGAATTGAACCTGGGACCTTTTGCATGCCACACAGATGCTCTACCACTGTGCCACAGTCCATCCACCAGTCCTGAGTGGTCGCAGTGCTCCAAAGTCTTAGCCAGAGACTCTTTCCCAGCTGGCCATAGATCCGGAGAAGTTAGCCATGTTAGTCTGCAGTCGCAAAATAGTCCAGTAACACCTTTAAGACTAACCAACTTTATTGTAGCATAAGTTTTCGAGAACCACAGCTCTGTTTGTCAGATGCATCATTTGAATCATAAGCTTCTGAGAACCACAGCTCTCTTCATCATATGCATTGTCAGATGCATCTGTCAAAGAGAGCTGTGGTTCTCAAAAGCTTATACTACAATAAAGTTGATTAGTCTTAAAGGTGCTACTGGACTCTTTATTATTTCCCAGCTGGGTTATTTGAAATCCTTTAACTGGGCTCCACACTAGACATTTGCAGCCATTCTGGCACTTGAAAAGGCACAAGGTGGGGGACAAGAGCACTTCATCCCACCTTGCTGCAGGTCTTCCTGGCGTTTCAGGATCTGGCCCTCATGGCATTTTAAAATCCCTTTAAAATGACAGCAGTGTCCATGAGTCAGACCTGTGGATACCGTCCCCTGCAGTTTGGCCCGGGAGGTGCCAGCTGGGACCTTCTGCACGCAAAATTTGCATTCTGCCCCTGAGCCATTCAAACCCCCCTCACCTTATTCATCTCACCATTCAAACCCCCCTCGCCTTATTCATCTCGCCGTTCAAACCCCCCTCACCTTATTCATCTCGCCGTTCAAACCCCCCTCGCCTTATTCATCTCGCCGTTCAAACCCCCCTCGCCTTATTCATCTCGCCGTTCAAACCCCCCTCACCTTATTCATCTCGCCGTTCAAACCCCCCTCACCTTATTCATCTCGCCGTTCAAACCACCCTCACCTTATTCATCTCGCCGTTCAAACCCCCCTCACCTTATTCATCTCGCCATTCAGACCCCCCTCACCTTAACATGCATGTGGGCATCGAGTAGGATATTTCCTGGCTTCAGGTTCAGGTGAAGCAAAGGAGGCTTCAGGCTATGCAAGAAATTCATGGCCAGGCTGGTCTCGTGGATGACGCGGGACTTCAGCTGCCACGTCATTTGGTGGGTGGGAAGGGTCTTCTCCAAGGAGCCGCTGGCCGCGTGTTCCATCACGATGCCCACAGGGCTGTCGCAGATGCCGTAGACAGACGCAATGTGTTGGAATTTGACTTTCTCCATCTTGGCTGCCTCTTCCCTGAGAAAGTCCAAGCTGGTTCTGCAAAAATAAATTGGAAGTGATAAAACGTCACCCCCCCCCCCCGCCTCAGATCATTCCTGACGAGATCTCCCCTGAGATGTCTGCCTAGCAGCGACGTCGTTGTCATCTTTGGGGCACCAGGCAATGACCTTCCTCTTTATCTGAGTGATTGGTGCATCACTGTATGTGTGTTGCTTTGTGGTGTTCCCACTTTTTTTGCTGCTAGTGTAAGTTTATATTGTTTTGTGATGTCTTTGCTGCTATAATTTGTAAGCAACTTCAAATGTCCCATGTAGCAGAGTCTGCGAGGAATTATCTCTGCCTCAGGAGGTGGTGGCAGCTTCAAGCACAGACAGCTTCAAGAGGGGATTGGATCAACATGGGGAGCAGAGGTCCATCAGTGGCTATTAGCCACAAGGTATACATGGAACTCTCTCCGTCTAGGGCAGTGAGGCTCTGTGTTCTTGGTGTTTGGGGGGGGGGGGCAATCAGTGGGAGGGCTTCGAGTGTCCCCTCCCCACTGGCAGGCCTCCTGAGGACCCCTGGAGTTTTTTGGCCACTGCGTGACACGGAGTGTTGGACTGGGTGGGCCACTGGCCTGGTCCAACGTGGCTTCTCTCTTGTTCTCTTACGGATACAAGCAGCAGAAAAGAATTCTAGGGAAATTATCTGCAGGAGAGAGAATTGCTTCCCTTGACTGGACTGTAAGGAATTCTGGTCAGCTGACGGCAAAATGGAAGGCGAAGAGTCTTGCCGTTCCTTTGACGGGCTCTGCAAAATGAGGACCCTCAGGCGATGCCTTTGAGAGCGATGCCAGAGTTGCCTCTTGAAGAGCTGGAATTCCCCCCCCCACCTCTCTCACACACACACACACATTCTTCTGCCTTGCTTTTGTCTCCTGTGCTTGCCCTGTTTTTCTTGGTGTCCTTGACCGACCTGTTCTGATGTTGCGGGAAGTTCTTGGCACCTTGCTGGTGCGCCAGTGGCCTGAGCTTGCAAGCCCCTCTGTGACATCAGAGAGCTTGAAGACAACAAATGGACGTGCCTAGCACTTCTAGCACTCTTTGGTCCGGCTACTTGGAGTGCTGGAGAACTCAAAAGCCTGCATGTTGTCTTATGGAATTTTTCTGATACTACCAAGCTTTAGGTGCACATGGAGTCCCCACGAGGCAAACAGGTTGGGAAAGCGGCATGGGTGGGGCGGAGGAAGGCTCGAGTCTCCTCCATGCACTTGGGAATTGAGTTGTCTTCGGGGAATTGGCAACCACATATCAGATTGGACTGGGGTGACGGTGTAACATGGAGTTAGGCCCTGCGGTCTAAGCATGTTACAGATCAAGAGATCCAGAGGAGTTAGCCATGTTAGTCTGTAGTAGCAAAATAGAAAAGAGTCCAGTAGCACCTTTAAGACTAACCAACTTTACTGTAGCATAAGCTTTCGAGAACCACCGCTCTCTTCGTCAGATGCAAGAGATGCTAAACTTTGGGCAAGATCTCCAGGAGATTTCTCCATCTGACGAAGAGAACTGTGTTTCTTGAAAGCTTATGCTATAGTAAAATTGGTTAGTCTTAAAGGTGCTACTGGACTCTTTTCTATTTTACAAATCAAGAGGTGTTTGTGGGGTGGGGGGAACTGCTAGCAAAATTGTGGCAAACTGATAAGAATTTTGCTTTAAATTGCAATCCAGCTGGGCATAGCAGTTAGGGTGTTAGGCTAGGATCTGGGAGTCCCCAGTTCAAATCCCCACTCTGCTATGGAAGTTTGGGCCAGTTGCACACTCCCAGCCTAAAAGACCTCACAGGGTTGCTGTGAGAATAAAATGGAGCAAAGGAGACCAGTTTAAGCAGGTTTGAGTCCCCGTTGGGTGTATAAACAACATTAATAAATAAATGGGAGGAAAGGGTGACAAGAGGGGGGAAGGCTTGAAAGAGCCTTAAAGTGCACTTTATGAACAGACCTGAAATTTTAAAAAAAATTGAATTCTGAGGATCAGTGAGTCACTTTGGGGTGAATCCAAAAACCAACGAGAATGTGAGGATTAGCGAGCAGGACAATGAATCCTGTGTGGATCGTGCGGCCACTTCTGTGTTGTTTGGCTGCTCTGCCTGTGCTGGCTGCCCCCAGCGCTGCTGGCTGTGCTTTCCATTTCCTAACTGGTCCAACCAGTCGGAGCAGCCGAACTCCAGCAGGGCTGCCAACCGCTTCAGGCATTCCACTTCACAGGCTCGAAGGCTGGCATGTTCCAGCATCTCTATTTACTGCGCAAGATGAGCCCTTTTGTCGCTTCAGCCGTGCACAGAGATCAGTCAGGCCCCCAGTTAAGACCCTCCAAGGAAGTTTTGAAAAGAGACATTTGGCCAAGCTTGCCAACCTCCAGGAGCAGCCTGGAGTTCTCCCAGAATTCTCATCTCCAGACTACAGAGATCAGTTCCCCTGAAAGAAATGGCTGCTTCAGAGGAATATCTACATAAAATCCCTCCCCAAATCCCCCCCTCCTCAAGCACTGGCCCCAAATCTCCAAGAATGAGCTCAGGTGTAGTTGGCAACCTTGCATATGGCACCACTCCCCTTCCTATGCTCTACGGCAACCGAGGACAGATTACCTGTCAAAGGTGGGATCTCGTTGGAGGCCAAGGAAACATTTCACCACATAGCCGGTCCTCCATTTCTTGTGCCTCACTCGGAAGACCTGGGCAGAGCCCCCACTGGCCAGCTGGAGCCAATCCTCTTCAAAATCTCCTTTGCTGAAGATGGTTGAGGTGCCCATGCCACAAACCACACACAGGGAACGGGCAGCTCCCTCCTGGCGGTGCCCTGCCTCCTCCTCCTGCAGTCCTGCTCCTTTGCCCCGTCAGGTGATCCGAAGGTGGCAAAGAGTTCCTGTTTCTCAAAGGGCGGGTCGGCTGTGTGAGGAGCCTGCTGCACGGCTGGGCTTCTTACCAAGGGGCGGACCTTAATTGTAGCTATGAGACACCTGCCAAAGGAGCTATAAGATCGCATTGGAGCCACTGGGTTGGCACCTGGGCCGGCCAGAAGTCCAGGGCCCCAGCAGACACCTTGGCTTGGCAAGCACGAGCTATACCTAGAGGTGGATGCGTTTTGCCTTTAATCCTCTACTTTCGTCACAGGGAATTGTAATGCCTCCAAAGCCTGACATTATCTGGCAATGGGGTTTTCAGACAGGAGAGCCAGTTCAGCACACAGAGGAGCCAGACATGCGCCAGGGAACTGCATTCTCTTGCATTCAGCCTTTGTGACCCATTTGTCTCTCCCTTTCCCAGTCCAATTTCATTGATACATTCTTGAGGACAAGGATCTGGGACTTTTTTTTTAAAAAAAAGTTGTAATTCAAAGAACGTTGTGCGTTAGGCATGCCAGCTGTGGGTTAGGCAGTCCCTGGATATTTGGGGTTGGCACATGGGAAGGACAGAGCTTGGGGAGAGGAGCGAGATCAGTGGGGATGCAATGCCATGGAGTTTACCCTCTGAAGCAGGCGGCATTTTCTCCAGGTCCAGAGGAGTTAGCCGTGTTAGTCTGTAGTTGCACCTTTAAGACTAACCAACTTTATTGTGGCATTAAGCTTTCGAGAACCACAGCTCTCTTCGTCAGATGCACCTGGTGCTACTGGACTCCTGTCTATTTTCTCCAGGGAAACTGATCTCTGTTGTTTGGAGATCAGTTGTAACTCCAAGACAATGCCGGGCCCCATCTGGAGGTTGGCAACTCTATAAACCAAGGTAGCCCGCTTGGGGGGAGGGGTACGGACCTTCGCATCAACCAGCCACCATTTGGCAGATTTTCTGCTGAGATCTCATCATGGCAAACTTAACCGTAGCTTGTCAACCCCAGCCCAGCCTGCACCGATTTCCATCCAACAGGGATTGGTGGTAGCATTTGGGGTCCATTTAGCTGCATTTGGAAACACGACGATGGATGTGGGGTGGGGAGGGGCCGAATCTGGATTGTGGCTCCAGTGCAGGGAAAGGGGTTTTCACCTCTCATCTCACTCATAATAACATTTGGAGATGAGCTATTCACTTCTGTGTTGAAAGACAGAGGTAATTTTATTTGCATCAGTTACCTTTCTGAGGTCAACAAACAAGACATGTTTGGATGGGATAGATTTTGATTACTTTGGCTTGCAATGCACGTCTCTAGCAAATACCATATGGCTACCTGCATGTTTCCCTTCGGGGGTTCAGAGGGGGTGGGACGTAGCAGAAAAATGGCACAGGGAAACAGTTAACGTTTGCCTCCCTCCAAACTGCAGCCCCAGCCTGCCCCCCTCCCCACACAGCTGTTTTTAGTATTTTAAAAAAACTACAGGAGATTCTGACCACAGAACCCCTGAGCCATGTATAGAGTTATCCTCAGAAGCCGTCTAAGAGAATTCTTGGTTTGCCTTTGCACACACCCATACACCCTGTTCAGATTAAGGGGCCCTGTTGAGTGTGTTTCACTCAACACCATTCAGTTTGGTTAGCATCGCAGTAAAATGTGACTGGAGAATGCTTTGGAGGATATGCAGATACGGACAGTTGCGCACCTGGGGCTGAAGCACAGAGAGGCCTCTGTGATGAAGTCAAAGGAATCCACCACCACCCCAAACTGGCCCAATAGCATTTATGTAGTAGGAGGAGGAGATTTCATTTTGCCAACAAGTCCTTGCTTCAGCCACTTGCTCTTCTTAGCTCCTCCACCTGCCCCACAAGGGAAGCGGTTGTTCCCGCTGGTGGAAAAAATGTAGGGAGGCAGCTGGGAAGGGAGTGGTGGAAGAGCATGCCTTTGGGTTCTCAGAGAGACAAACAAGGGGTTTTGCAAGCAGCTCTCAGCTTTAGGGCTTTACCACATCCAAGGTTATGTTGGCTTTGCTCCAAACTGGGAAGTTGCCTCCAAACCAAGCTAGCCCAAAGCAAACAAGTGAGCAATGCAACAATATACCAAATACTCCAAATATTTTCTCCAAAACTTTATAAATACTCAAGGTGAATTCATACAAGGATCTAATAAATCACTATAACAACACTCAGTATCAAAAATACAACACTCAATGTCAAAAATACAGCAAGGTATCACAATACTGAAAAGCGCATATGTCCTCAAATGGAAGAATGGTATCCTATGAGTTCTCTTATAAAAGTTTTCCCAATTTCATTGATGAGGACTCCCGCTGTACAAGCGGGAACAGTTAGATAGTCCCTCGGGAGACGGTGGAGAGGAGCGGTGGATCTAGGAGGAGATGGTATAATTCTTCAGGAAGAAAAAATTGGGAAGCCCCAAGGGGCTCCCCTGCCCGACAAGCTTCCGGATATCTTAAGCTTGTTTCATGAGCACTTCTTCACAGGGCGATATTCCTCCTGCCATGATGTAATCTGTATCATAAAAGACCAGACCAGAATACAATATCTGCTCTCACTTTCCATATTAAGCCAACCTCCCATCATCCCATGAACTCACCCCTCAAAGGGGCCATAGCGTCGAAATCGCAGGAGGTCATAGGCCCTCTCTATACTGCCTTGGTCAGGCCACACCTGGAGCATTGTGTGCAGTTCTGGAGGCCTCACTTCAAAAAGGATGTGGACAAAATCGAGAGGGTGCAGAGGAGAGCAACAAGAATGATCAGGGGTCTGGAGACTGAGCCCTACGAGGAAAGGCTGAGGGCCTTGGGAATGTTTAGTTTGGAGAAGAGGAGGTTGAGGGGGGACATGATTGCTCTCTTTAAATATTTGAAAGGCTGGCATTTGGAGGAGGGCAAGGAGCTGTTCCAGTTAGCAGCAGAGGGTAGGACCCGAAGCAATGGGCTTAAATTACATGCACAAAGGTACCGGCTGGATATTAGGGAAAACTTTTTCACGGTCAGAGTAGTTCAAAAGTGGAATCAGCTGCCTAGGGAGGTGGTGAGCTCCCCCTCACTGGCAGTTTTCAAGAAGAGGCTGGATGAATATTGGCCAGGGATGCTTTAGGCTGATCCTGCACTGGGCAGGGGGTTGGACTAGATGGTCTGTATGGCCCCTTCCAACTCTATGATTCTATGAAATTGCCACGTGATATCTTGCCCTTTCATTGCAGAGCACCCTGCCGCAACAAAGCCTAGAGGGCCCAAAAGGAGTTGGAATCAAAGTTTATTGTAAATTTCAGAGGCTAAGATGTTCACCACTGGATCAGATTTCTTTATGACGCAACCAAGTAAGTAAAGAATCATTCCCAAAGTGGGGAAGAGGCCCAGCTTGGCGAGGTGGGGGGCTACAGGCAAGCCTGGAAACTGGACACTCAGAAGCCGTGTGATGAGGTTCACAGAGCTGGAGAGGACCAAAGGCCATCTAAGGGCTGGGGGAGAAAGATGCTCAGGGGAACCGAAAGAAAGCTGCATCTTTCCCTCTTCCTTTTACTTGTCTTTTGAACTTATTCTAGTCGAATCTTTCTTTCTATCCATTGTGTTTCTAAATGTATATACCCACCAACCTTTCGAGCATCTAACCAGGTGGGTTATAGCGCTTGAAAGCTTCTGCAACAATAAATCTCTGAGTCCTTTATGGTGCCGCATGGCCCTCTTTCATATTTATATAACAGATCTGGGGAGGGATTCCTTTTCCTGCTTTGGTGGATTGCCAACGAATTCTTTTCATTTCACTTCCCCTTAGCATCCATAATGGCTCTTGTTGGTAAATTCCTCTTGAGGAACAGGAAACACTTATCACAATTGATCTCATCTGAACATGAGCCAGCGGTTACAAGCTTGCTGCAAAAATTGCTAATACGAGGTTGTATAAACAGAAACACCACAGAGCTAATACCTTCCTCTGTTCTTCTTTCAGAAAGGAAGATGGTAGGACCATTTCAGTTTAGAGGGTTTCTATCCCCCACCCCCAGCACATCTTTTTGTGAAGCTGCCAGTCCTCCTCTAAGGAAGGGCCTGAAAATGTCCTCCCCCTCTGCCTCCACTCCTGCTTTTTCCATTCTCTGGGCGGACACCTGCATCTCCCATTTGCAGTCACAAACCATCTGTTTTCTCTCCTTTGACACCTGCTGATCTTCAGTTCTCTCACACTGCTGGAAGGAAAAGAGCAAAGCAGAGACTGACGCACCCCCTGCCCCCACGACAAAGGCAGCGCAGCTGAAGCAGGCCCCAGGCTCTTGATCTGCACGGGCATCAAAAGGCTGCTCAGCTTTTGGAGTCTGCTGGTGTTGAGCCTCAAGGGGCGCAGATTTTTTGCCCTTCCAGGTCCTCTGCCCTCCCGGTCTTGTGCCTCTGGTGTAACCAGATAAATATGGAGAAGCCCAGTAAGATAGCAATGCCAGCTAAGAAGCTTAGGAGGACTGGAGACAAAAGTCAGACCCTGGGAAAAGAAAGAGAACCAGCGCTGAGCTCATCATAAGGTTGCCAATCACCTGGTGGGGCCTGAACAGATCTCAGAATTACAAATGATCTCCAGACTACTGAGATCAGTTCCCTCCAGAGAAAATGGCTGTATTGGAGGGCAGAATCTGTGGCATTATACCCACTAAGGCCCCTATTCTCCCCACACCCCTGCCTTTTCCAGGCTCTACCCGCAAATGTTCGGGAATTTCCCAGCTCCCTAGCTCTGCAGCAGCCTCTGTAAGTCTAGTAACGCAACTGAGTCGCACCCTTGGCTAGGAGTCTTCCAGGTACATCACATCTTAAAATTTCCCTAGTGGCTGGAGGAAAAGTTGGGATCCAGGAAACGCAGCCTGTGTGAGGGACAGGACACTCTCTGCAGCCGAGATGCGCCTGTGTTTGTGCTCAGGTGTGCATTTGTGAGTGTCAACCCTTGAACGTTGCAAGGTAAGAAATCAATGCTTTATCTGGCTGTAAGGCTGGGGCAGAACCAACACAAGGCCACCATGTCCCTTGATCTGGCCAAGAAGGGAGGGGAATTAGCCAGGCAGCCCAAAATATATCCCACTATCTCCCTTCAAGCAGGTCCCTGATGTTTTTGGACACATGAACCCATGCGACTGCCTTATACTTAGGGTGGCCAGGTCCCCCTAGCCTCCTGGCGGGGTATGTGGTACCTGGCTCCTACCTTATTCTTTTCCCTTTTGTACACACACACAGTGTGCATGTGCTCCCAGTTTGTGCAATGACCTCACTTCCAGGAAGTGACATCATCGTGTTGTTCATGGGCCACCCTGGGAGTGCTCCCACGCTCCCCAGGGGGGTGAATTGGGGCCAAATCGGGGCCCCTGAGAGGTGTGTTCCCCTTTCGCTGGCCAGGTCAGCGGGGGAGGTGGCGGGTGGAAGCGGGAGATCCCTGCCCCGGACAGGGGACGGGCATCCCTACTTATACTGAATCACACCATTGGTCCATCAAGGTCAATATTGTCTACTCAGACTGGCAGCTGCTCTCCAGGGTCTCAAGCTGAGGTCTATCACACCACCTCCTCCCCAGTCCTTTTAACTAGAGATGCTGAGGATTGAAACCATGACCTTCTGTATGCCAAGCAGACGCTCTATCACCGAGCCATGGACCCTTTGTGGCTACCTGGGGAAAATCTACTTTCTGCAGCTCTGCTAAGATAGACAAAGAACATTTTTTTTAAAATGTCCAAAGAACTTTGCTGTGCTCTGTATTACACTGGCCCATCTCCTCAAGCTCGACCTCCTTCGGGTGAGCCATTGAAGCTGAGGGAATGAGCGGCCCCCGCTTACTCTCTGAGTCTGTGGCAAAAACCCCTGAATCTACTGGAGCTGCTAGATGAAAACCACGAAATGAGGAGCAAGCCAAGGACAGCCTTCCAGAGGAGAGAGAAAGACACTGTCAGGGTGTCAGCTCTCTAGCCAGAGTACCGCCATGTTATCTTATGTTATAACCAGTAGTTTTCCAGTTTTCCTCCCTCTAGGCCCAGATGTCGTCCAGGCCGCTCATACCCATGGGAGCGAAGAGGCTTATCTATCCAGTCCAGCCAACGACCTTGATGTCCTCGTCTTCTCAGGCCTTTGCAGACAGGACTAAGGGGGGAGGCTGGGACTGGGTGTTTGATGTATTGTAACTTTCGTTTTACATGCCATTCTCAACAAAGCTTTCGTTCAGCCAGGGGCCTCCCCAGCCCTTGGATCATGGACATCTGTATTCTGAGCATAGTCTTTCAATAAACCTTTTGGAACCAAGAGACCTGGTGCTTCTTGCAGAAGGGGTGGGAGACGAACTCGAGATAACTGGGATTCCATAGTCTGACAGACACGTACCAGCTGCAAGCGCCAAAGGAAATTCAGGCCGGGCCTTCAGAACAGGCCCAAAGGAGATCAGATTGTGGAGGGTTTGGTAACTGCTCCAGCCACTGGGCTTGGCATGGGTCTCTCTGTTCTCTGAGCAGCTCTGGGAAGAAAATGAGAGGATTGCTGTAAATTACTTATTTGTTCGTATCCCAATTGCCTTAGGAAATTCAAATCATTTCAAAGCACACCAATAAACCAGTTGCACAAAATGGATACAGTGAAAACTCATCTTTTTTGTTGGATTGATCAAGATGGGTAGCTACGTTAGTCTGCCTGTAGCACTAAGAAAGAGCAACAGTCCAGTAGCACCTATAAGACTAACAACATTTGTGGTAGGGTATGAGCTTTCATGAGTCACAGCTCCCTTCTTCAGAGAGAAGTGAGCTGTGACTCACGAAAGCTCATACCCTACCACAAATTTTGTTAGTCTTATAGGTGTTACTGGACTCTTGCTTTTTTGTTGGAGGGATCCTTAAAAAATGTACGATGGTTTCCTGGAGGGACACACACACACACCCTAAGAGGGTATTCTTTCAGTTTCCCACCTATCCCATTTCACTGCACAAACGGATGTGAATCTTAACGGATAACAAGATGTGGCATGTCAAGTTTTAAACAGTATACCCCACCCCCCGCCCTTCCTATGGAGCCTTGCCATACTATGTTATCATAACCAGGTTGAAAGCTTATAGTTAATACACAGGAGAGCAAAAGGTATTGCCTATATTTGTTCCTTTATGGATTTGGATAGTTTCCCAGTTTTTTGATCCACCCATTACAGCAATTGAGATTAAGGTTTTACATAGGGTTATGCCCAATCTTTTTGAAGAATAAATCTTAGAACACAGGAGAGATTCAAAGGACATTAACTCTCTATTAACCTATTATTTGACACTATCATTATGCGAGGAACGCTGGAGCTGCCCATACTAAAACTGTGAAATTACATATCCAGAAAACATAGCAGTTTTTATTTTGGAGGAAGCTCTGAACAGGTTCTAGCAAGAAGTCTGGGAAAGAATGGATGAATCTATGGATTAAGTCTGTATAAATTCAGTAAATGCATATTTGTGGCCTTTTTAACCCCACCTGTCACCCGTCCTGCCCTTTGTGCATTAGATCATCAACTACTTGGGACAGCGATCTGTCTTTTCGTAATCTGCAAAGTGCAGAAACATGGGTGGAGCTTTACACTTAACGCAGTCCTAAAATAACTGCCTCTCCCAAGGGAATCTCAGGTAATCTTATGAGATTTCTAGTTTGCAGGCACAAAATATCTTGATATTGGTTTATTGGCCACACAAAGCCCGGACCAGCTTGGCCAGTAAGCTGCGCATTGATGGTGACTTTTCTGAGACTAAAAGATCAGCTAATGTTTGGGATGTATTTTTGTGGAGAAATCAGACCATTTATGTTTCATAAGCCAGAGGCATTTATGGGTTTTTGGTTGCCATTTGTCACTCATGTAGATAAACATCATTTCGTCTGTCTTTATTGATCGCTAACAATATTATAGTAACATTGTGGCTATTGTGCTAATTAAATATCTTCCCATTTCCCTCAGCATTAAAGCTTTTATGGATGTTTGTGACTGGATTATTACGCTTGGTAAATAATCACGCAGGAGATTATGGCTATTCCTTTTTCTTTCTTTTCTTAATGACTGCTGTTGCTGTTTTATTGGAGGATCGCTTTTTACCTTACTGTGTGATTGATCTGTGGTGATTTTTTTTGTTGCTTGCTAAACCAATAAGTAGTACAGTGAGGGGGAGAAGAGATGGAATCAAACTTGCTTGTCAGCTGCAGTGGAGAAAATGTTCTTCTCCTCCTGCCAAACCACCTGATTTCTCCAGGTCAACCAATCACATTAAGAAGCATCCAAAAAGAGGAGGAGGGCCAGTCTGGAGGCCACGGGGGGAGGCCCCAACCTGGACAACCTGGGGAAGGGGGCAGCCGGTGAATCTTGTTTGCAGAGATGCAAAGGTCAGGACAGGAGGCCATCTGGTGACCAGAAAGGATGTTTCAACGTATCAACATTTTGACTCCAGCCCTAGTGGAGAGATTTCAGTGGAATGAAAAATTCTCCTTTGGAATATATCTAGTTGCTCCCTATGATTAAAATGCCCTTTTTCCAGAAGTGTAGAGCCAGGGAAAGTGTGGGAAGGTGGCATGGTACTGCCTGATCTCATCAGATCTTAGAAGCCGTATAGAACCATATGGTTGGAAGGTACCTCCAGGGTCATCTAGTCCAACCCCCTGCCCAATGCAGGGAATTCACAACTACCTTCCCTCCCACACCCCCAGTGACCCCTGCTCCATGCCCAGAAGATGGCAAAACACCGTCAGGATCCCTAGCCAAATTGGCCTGGGGGAAATTGCTTCCTGACCCCCAAGAGTCGTTTGGCATTACCCTGGGCATGTAAGAAGGGGACACAAAAACTAACCCTTCTTGCCCTCCCTCTCAAGATCTGCCTAGGTTCACCGAATCAGCATTGGCCCTCATTGGTACTTGGATGAGATACCATCAAGGGAGTCCAGGGTTGCTATGTAGAGCAAGGCAATGGCAAACCACCTGGGCTCCTTGTTTTTCTTGGAAACCCCTTGATTAGATTGCCACAAGTCGGCTGCAGCTTCATGGCACACACATACATGCAGAGCCAGGGGAAAGCCTCAGAGCTGCTGAGGTGCTAGTTCAAGCAAGAGCCCAGCTCCTTATCAGCTTCACCACAACACACACAGACTTCAGCTGGTTGGCTAAGCAGCACAACATAGTACACAGATGTCAACTGTTTAAGATCATCTTTGTCAGACCTTAACTGCTCCGCCATCTCTGATCAAAGGACTTACAAGCCAGTCTTAAAACAACTCAGCCATTTGACAAGATACCTGTTGGGAAACCTGAGCTGCTAGACCACTCAAAAATCTTGCAACCGGATTTTCCCATTGACACAGCAAGGAATCCTACATTTGATTTTACGAAGGGGAATATATTATGAAACTATTGTTCAGCCTCCTTCAAAACGCATACACCCCTCTGGGCCTCTTGGTTCTGATGGGTCTCACCTGTTCACAGCCAGCGTGATTGCTCAGACAGATGCTGAGCTCACAGTGCAAGTATGCCCCAGAGCGGTTCAGCATTTGAAAGAGCTGTATGGTGAAGCTGGCTGTTTGGGGTTTGCTCCTCTGGTGCAATTGTATATATCTGCATTCCAGTGGTGACCTAGTAGAGACAGAGAGTGACGGGTACCTGGAAGACCATTCCAGATGTAATGCATTGAAATTCAAGTACTGGAGAGAATCTACGATTAACTCCAGATGCTTAATTTGTTCCTTTCTATCATTTCCACATTTTGCACAGAGAACTGGCAAATGTGCAGTTTGCAGCAATGCTCACTTCCTCCAGTTCCAGTGTATCCCCTCCCCCTTCCCCCCACCCCTGTTAGCAACGCAGGCTGGAACAGGCACAGCGATAAGACACGGCTTTTTTGAAACTGTGATGTGATTGTACGGATAATCGCATCACAGCTTTTATAGTATTTTACTAACGCACACGAGGGCAGGTGAAGATCAGCGCAACAGTGCCAGGTGAAATTCTGGAACAGAAAAGGCCAGAAGAAAGTGAATCTACTCATCTCAGTATCGAGTCGACTTAAGGAATTCCTAGCTACAGAATCGCCATTCATGCAAATAGCTTTTAAAAAACAATGAGATGTCCTTCTGGAAGAGAGGTATGCCAGTGGCTGTTAGCTGTGACAGCTAGGAATGGAACTTGCATGCTCAGAGGCAGCCTCTCTCTATTGACCATCTGCTGGGACCACTATCAGAGCAGTTTTTGTCAGGGCTTTTTTTCAGTGGGAACACGGCGGAACAGAGTTCCAGCACCGCTTAAAAATGGTCACATGGCCGGTGGCCCCGCCCCCGATCTCCAGACAGAGGGGAGTTTAGATTGCCCTCCACGCCGCTCAGTGGCGTGGAGGGCAATCTAAACTCCCCTCTGTCTGGAGATCAGGGGGCGGGGCCACCGGCCATGTGACCAGTTTCGCCGAGGGCGATTTAAACTTTAAAAAACTCCCCCCTTGTTCCAGCTGACCCAAAGTGACATCATTGTGCGGTCTTGAGTTCCACCACCTCCTTTCCCAGACAAAAAGCCCTGGTTTTCGTCATTTTGCCCTTTCTTTGAGCTTCGGGGGCAGGGGCCGGTTAGACTAGACGGCTGACTCCGCTGACTCAGGGAATCATTTTGAAATGTGTGATGCTCTTACGATTTGCTAAAGTGTCTTCTGGCATCACATCATTGCAGCTGGAGGCAAAGCAAGAGCCCCCTGGCCTCTTCATCTGGCCCCTGCCTCTGGCAAGAAGCACCCTTATTGGACCGCAGAGGGAAGATGCGTTTCCTGGCGTGGGGAGTAAAAAAGAAAAAAAATCCCAGGATGGTTTTTTAAAATTGGCCCAGGTGGATGTTGGGGGTACTGGCTATTGTGTTCTTGACCCAGATCCAGATACACAGAGACAACCCCTCCTGCTTTTTCATACAGACTGTGATTTCCTCATGAGTCAGGGAATTTATCTCCCAATATCTCAGTCCCAAACGGAACAGATCTGCATCTCGGGGTAAGGAGGGAGCTGGCAGGAGAGCTCAGCCAAAATGAACTACTGCTCCCCACGAGACACACCTTATGACCACCTGGAGCATGAATCTAACCCCTGGGCTTAGTCACTGGGCCCCCCGGTGCCCCAGCAAGACCCGCTGCAGGCTTTGGTATCAGTGGGGGGTCAGCAGGTGTCTACACCTCAAAAGGAGGAAACAGAGGAACACGCCTGGGGGGTGGCACTCATGGATCCCACTCTCAGCCTCACATTCAGGATCCTGCAACCACCTCAAAACCCACGAGAGTGGTGGGCCTGAGATGAAGCTCAGCAACGGCAGAGTGGCAGGAGTCCACCCCTCTGTCAGTCCTGTTTGGGATGGAAGACAACAGGCTGCACTTAGGTAATGCCAGGATCAGTTCATAGAATCATAGAGTTGGAAGGGACCTCCAAGGTCATCTAGTCCAACCCCCTGCACAATGGAGGAAATTCACAACTGCCCCCCTGACTGCCCCAGTGCCCCCTGCTCCATGCCCAGAAGATGGTGAAACACCTCCAGGATCCCTAACCAAACTGGCCTGGGGAAAATTGCTTCCTGTCCCCAAAGTGGCGATTGACATTACCCTGGACATGTAAGAAGGGGCTATGAGAACTAAGCACTGATGTATCCCTTCCTGCCCTCCCTCTCATGATCTGCCTGGGTTCACAGAATCAGCATTGCTGTCAGGTGGCCATCCAGCCTCTGCTTCAAAACCTCCAAAGAAGGAGAGCCCACCACCTCCAGAGGAAGCCCGTTCCACCAAGGGACTGCTCCAACTGTCAGGAAGCTTTTCCTAATGTTTAGCCGAAAACTGTTTTGATCCACTTACTGCATAGGAAATGGTGGAGCTGCAGAGCGCCTCACCCGCTGCATGGTGCTGCAGCCTCAGGAGTGCTCGATCTGCCTCTGTCGCCTCAGCTTCAGGGCTGGACAGGTTCTCGCCTGCTCGGAAGCCATCAGTGCACACAAATCAGAATCAGAGGGGACGATAACTGGAGTGTGTAACTTCACATGACACATCACAAGATGTGGTTGAGGACTATTAGCCTTAGGTGGCTTTTTCAAAAGGGTTAGGCAAGTTCATGGAATGAGGGTCCAACGGCCCACAAGCACTAAAAGATGCCTCCAAGTACCTCTGGATCATTGAGGGGGGCTTCAGACCTTGGCTGACCACTGCTGAAAACAGGGTGCTGGACGAGATGGGCCTCTGGTCTGATCCGCCTTTACTTTTCTGAGGTTATCATGCAGGTGCCAGTCAGGTTAGCCCAGCCCATGCCAGGTTAAAACAAGCAGAGCCTTCAACCTCAGCTGCTATCCGGGGGCGGGGGGGGGGCTCCCTTCCCCACCTCAGCAACCACATGTCCAGGACGTGTGGAGCTAAATGCATCCCTTCTTTCCCCCTCCCCACAATTTCTTGTCTCTGATTATGTCCGTCAATGAAACTCCAGAGGGAAAGGAGGGCATCTGACTTGCTAAGTCCAAGCACCCGTCTCAAATGGCATCCAGGTGACCTTGGTCTCTTTCAGCCTGACCTGGCGAAGAGGCAGCAGGCAGCGTCTGGGCCAGCGGGCTTGGCGGTGGGAGTGACGCAGCAGGACTTGGCCCGCAGGGTGGGGCGGCTGCTGTTGCTGTGCTGGATGATCAGAGCCAGGAAAGTGCCTGGGCGAGGGGGGGGGCTGGCCCACGGCGTGGTGGAGGCTCATCTCAGTGCGGTAGTTGCCAGAGCTGCAGGTGTCGTCAGACACGATGGCAAAGCTGGATGGAGAGAAGGAGATCTGGAGTTCCCCAAACGGAGGCAAAACCTGGAAGATGCTGTAACAATTGGGTGCGCGCAAGGTGCCACCAAGTCGCAACTTAGGGTGACCCCCACAGGGTTTTCAAAGCTAGAGACAAACAGAGGGGATTTGCCAACTGCCTGTTTCGGCATAGAAACCCTGGACTTCCTTGGTGGTCTCCCATCTAAGGACTAACCAGGGCTGACCCTGCTTAGCTTCCAAGATCTGCGGAGATCGGGCTAACGTGGCCATCCTGGTCAGGTGCTGCTGACATGTATATTCAATCAAGAAAAGGCTTATACATGTGGAATACCCTCCTCTGCCATGGGGACATGCAGGAAGACAACTCTCTCTCTCTCTCTCTCTCTCTCTCTCTCTCTCTCTCTCTCTCTCTCTCTCATATCTAGTATTCCATCCCACTAAGTATGGGGAAAGACACACACGCAGAGACAATCCACATACTTGGCCCATTTGCACTGAAATTCCACTATATCATCTAAATCAACTCCACGCTAGAACATATTCATGAAATTCTTATATTGTGATTAAGTATTGGCGATTAATCTTTTTTACTCTAGCATCTTCAGAATTAAATAAAGCATGTTCTCCACAGATTTCTGCATTGAGGCGATCAGCAAAACATACCCGTTCCCCAGTAATTACCCATCCAGAAAAACATCCTCCGAGCGTGTCAGTCTTCTGTGATGCGTCTTCCCATTTAACAAACTAGAATTGGAGTCTGATGGCTGGGAAGCGGCGAGAGGCTCTTTTGCTGCTGCTTCAGTAGTGTCCGTTACAATAGTGATTCGCTCTCCCATTGTGTATAAATAAGATTCATCCAGTTCTCCAGTGCTGGTAGCTTCCACCGTAAAATCCCCTTCAGCTGTAACCTCTGGCCTATCTGGAAGGCTTTCCAGAGTTAACAGAGCTTGGGTGTGATGAGCAAGTGTTGTCTCAGAGTGGTCCAGAGGCAGGCTTTGCGGACGGGATGTCTGGTTTAGAACCTTCTCAACAGGCCCATCAGTTGGAACCTCTGAAGATAATCTGGTCTCTAGAAGTGTTGGTGCACGAGCAACTGCAGAAGGCCCCAAGGATGTACCACCTGGGCTGGGCATGGAAGAAGCAGAGTCCTGTGCCTGTTCATACTCCAACAGGCTGGCTCTGTCTTGGTGGCCACTTTCTAACCTTGCTGGCCATAGATGTGTGCGAGACGATGTAAAAAATGGAGCAGCAACTACCTTCTGCCCTTGTCCATTTTGAATAAGCTCCTCCTTGACTGGCGATGGTGAGAAAAATACCGTTTTATTGGGTTCTGCAGTTACACTAAGCTGCAGGCTGTGCAGATCCCCGTACGGTGTTTCCAAAGGAAGCATTCCTCCACCCATCGGTGAAACAGTTGTGTCTTTATGAGTAGTGCTTGGTGAAAGCAAACGGAGGGTGGTCAGAAGAGACTTAGGAAGCCCTGACTGGAAACTTGCAGACCCCACAGTGCCACCTGAGGATGCTAAGGCTGAACTGAACTCTGGGGAAACCAGCAAAGCAGACTCCGTGCCAAGCACGGTTGGCATGAGATGAATCACTTCTGGCTTGAACGTTTCAGAGTCTCTCACATTCATTCCAGATTCTTCACTGCTGACTGTTGGACCCGTCTGCTCTTCTGCACTGACAAGAGAAGCCCTTCCAGTGAGCATCAAACTGGCCTGATTGTACTTCGGAGTGAAAGTTGCAAAATAGGCACTTGTTGAAACTTGTGAAGGCCTGGAGGCAGATGGCCTGGAAGGTGCCCAAAGACTTGTATCTTCAAGATGTTTTTCAGACAGAGTGGTGTGTGCCTGAGCGTGTGCCAAGAATGGGGTGAGTAAGGATGGTGCTCTTGGCCTCTCACTTACCTGAGGGGTGTTGGGGGAGAAGAGACGGGATGTGGAAACCTTGGCCAAGGTGGCATTCATCAAGTATGAAGACGTTTCTGTTACCCTAGGAAACACAGTGATTGCTTCGGAATAGGAGTAATTGACAGCTGCTGATACACTGAGGTTTTTCACGGTTGAGAATGTCAGAAAATTTGACACTGTGCTGGGTATGTGTTGAGTTTCTGAAGGGCGCTTTCGAAACACTTTGCTGATTAAGAAGCTATGAGATACAGCCCTTGAAGGTGTGAGATGTTTGGCCACCTCTAATGGCAGATCCATGTTCCCAACTGAAGAGGTGCTCAAGGACTCTTCAAAGTTCTTACTTCTGGAGGTTATGGAGGTCGTTGAGCCTGGATGATGGTTTTCAGCATGGAGCATTAACATGGTGTTCAGCTGAGGCTTATCAACTGACAGTGAACTTTTCCCCAACATCTGCGAGGCAGAATGCTCAACCACAGAGTGCAAAGAGGTGATCCTGGGAGGAGAGCTTGGCAATTCAGTTGCAGAAGGTAATATACTAGGCTCTGTCATTGGTAGAATGGTGTTCGGCTGAGCCGTATCCTCTGACCGTGTTCTTGCCAGCATCTGTGAGGCAGAATGCTCCACCACAGAGTGCAAAGAGGTAATCCTGGGGGAAGAGCTTGGCAATTCAGTTGTGGAGGGTAATGTTCTGGGGCTTTGATGGACAGAAACTGCCATTGGTGGAATGGTGTTTGGTTGAGGCTTATCTTCTGACCGTGAAGTTCTTGCCAGCTTCTGCGAGGCAGAATGCTCCACCACAGAGTGCAAAGAGGTAATCCTGGGGGAAGAGCTTGGCATTTCAGTTGTGGAAGGTAATATACTAGGCTCTGTCATTGGTAGAATGGTGTTCGGCTGTGGCGTATCCTCTGACCGTGTTCTTGCCAGCATCTGTGAGGCAGAATGCTCCACCACAGAGTGCAAAGAGGTAATCCTGGGGGAAGAGCTTGGCAATTCAGTTGTGGAGGGTAATGTTCTGGGGCTTTGATGGACAGAAACAGCCATTGGTGAAATGGTGTTTGGTTGAGGCTTATCTTCTGACCGTGAAGTTCTTGCCAGCTTCTGCGAGGCAGAATGCTCCACCACAGAGTGCAAAGAGGTAATCCTGGGGGAAGAGCTTGGCAATTCAGTTGTGGAAGGTAATGTTCTGGAGCTTTGATGGACAGAAACCATCATTGGTCGAATGGTGTTCGGTTGAGGCTTATCTTCTGACCGTGTTCTTGTCAGCATCTGCAAGGCAGAATGCTCCACCACAGAGTGCAAAGAGGTAATCCTGGGGGAAGAACTTGGCATTTCAGTTGTGGAAGGTAATGTTCTGGGGCTTTGAAGGACAGAAACCGTCATTGGTCGAATGGTGTTCAGTTGAGGCTTATCTTCTGACCGTGAAGTTCTTGTCAGCATCTGCAAGGCAGAATGCTCCACCACAGAGTGCAAAGAGATAATTCTGGGGGGAGAGCTTGGCAATTCAGTTGTAGAAGGTAATATTCTAGGCTCTGTCATTGGTAGAATGGTGTTTGGTTGAGGTGTATCCTCTGACCGTGAAGTTCTTGCCAGCAACTGAGAGGCAGAATGCTCCACCACAGAGTGCAAAGAGGTAATCCTGTGGGAAGAGCTTGGCATTTCAGTTGTGGAAGGTAATGTTCTAGGCTCTGTCATTGGTAGAATGGTGTTCGGCTGAGGCGTATCCTCTGACCGTGAAGTTCTTGGCAGCATCTGTGAGGCAGAATGCTCCACCATAGAGTACAAAGAGGATGTTCTGGGAGGAGGGCTTGGCAATTCAGTTGTGGAGGGTAATGATCTGGAGCTTTCATGGACAGAAACCACCATTGGTGGAATGGAGTTTGGCTGAGGTGTATCCTCTGACCGTGAAGTTCTTGCCAGCATCTGTGAGGCAGAATGCTCCACCACAGAGTGCAAAGAGGTAATCCTGGGGGAAGAACTTGGCATTTCAGTTGTGGAAGATAATGTTCTGGGGCTTTGATGGACAGAAACTGCCATTGGTGGAATGGTGTTTGGTTGAGGCTTATCGTCTGACCGTGAAGTTCTTGCCAGCTTCTGCGAGGCAGAATGCTCCACCACAGCGTGCAAAGAGGTAATCCTGGGGGAAGAGCTTGGCATTTCAGTTATGGAAGGTAATGTTCTGGGGCTCTGATGGACAGAAACTGCCATTGGTGGAATGGTGTTTGGTTGAGGTGTATCCTCTGACCGTGAAGTTCTTGTCAGCATCTGTGAGGCAGAATGCTCCACCACAGAGTTCAAAGAGATAATCCTGTGGGAAGAGCTTGGCATTTCAGTTGTGGAAGGTAATGTTCTAGGCTCTGTCATTGGTAGAATGGTGTTCGGCTGAGGCGTATCCTCTGACCGTGAAGTTCTTGCCAGCATCTGTGAGGCAGAATGCTCCACCATAGAGTACAAAGAGGAAGTTCTGGGAGGAGGGCTTGGCAATTCAGTTGTGGAGGGTAATGATCTGGAGCTTTGATGGACAGAAACCACCATTGGTGGAATGGTGTTTGGCTGAGGTGTATCCTCTGACCGTGAAGTTCTTGCCAGCATCTGTGAGGCAGAATGCTCCACCACAGAGTGCAAAGAGGTAATCCTGGGGGAAGAACTTGGCATTTCAGTTGTGGAAGATAATGTTCTGGGGCTTTGATGGACAGAAACTGCCATTGGTGGAATGGTGTTTGGTTGAGGCTTATCTTCTGACCGTGAAGTTCTTGCCAGCTTCTGCGAGGCAGAATGCTCCACCACAGAGTGCAAAGAGGTAATCCTGGGGGGAGAGCTTGGCAATTCTGTTGTGGAGGGTAATATTCTAGGCTCTGTTATTGGTAGAATGGTGTTCGGCTGAGGCGTATTCTCTGACCGTGAAGTTCTTGCCAGCAACTGAGAGGCAGAATGCTCCACTACAGAGTGCAAAGAGATAATTCTGGGGGGAGGGCTTGGCAATTCAGTTGAGGAAGTTAAGGTTTTAAGCCTTTGATGGACAGACACTTCCATTGATGGAATGGTGTTTGGCTGAGGCGTATCCTTTGACTGTGAAGTTCTTGCCGGCATTTGAGAGGCAGAATGCTCCACCATAGAGTGCAAAGAGATAATTCTGGGGGGAGAGCTTGGCAATTCAGTTGTGGAGGGTAATATTCTAGGCTCTGTTATTGGTAGAATGGTGTTCGGCTGTGGCGTATTCTCTGACCGTGAAGTTCTTGCCAGCTTCTGCGAGGCAGAATGCTCCACCACAGAGTGCAAAGAGGTAATCCTCGGGGGAAAGCTTGGCAATTCAGTTGTGGAAGGTAATATTCTGGACTCTGCCACTGATGGAATGGTGTTCGGTTGAGGCTTATCTTCTGACTGTGAAGTTCTTGTCAGCATCTGCAAGGCAGAATGCTCCACCACAGAGTGCAAAGAGATAATTCTGGGGGGAGAGCTTGGCAATTCAGTTGTGGAGGGTAATATTCTAGGCTCTGTTATTGGTAGAATGGTGTTCGGCTGGGGCGTATTCTCTTTCCGTGAAGTTCTTGCCAGCAACTGAGAGGCAGAATGCTCCACTACAGAGTGCAAAGAGATAATTCTGGGGGGAGGGCTTGGCAATTCAGTTGAGGAAGTTAAGGTTTTAAGCCTTTGATGGACAGACACTTCCATTGATGGAATGGTGTTTGGCTGAGGCGTATCCTTTGACTGTGAAGTTCTTGCCGGCATTTGAGAGGCAGAATGCTCCACCATAGAGTGCAAAGAGATAATTCTGGCGGGAGAGCTTGGCAATTCAGTTGTAGAAGGTAATGTTGTGGGCCTTTGATGGACAGACACCGTCATTGGCGGAATGGTTGAGTTGTGGTGCTCAACAGATAATGAAACTGTATTATTCTCTCCTGACTGTGTGGGATCGAGAATAGATGGCCACGATCCTTCTTCCCGGTCTTTGCTCAGTAAAGATTTTTTTTTGGTGGTGGCAACTTCCCTCACCCAGTCAGGAAATAGGTTGACTTTCGACGTGGTGGATCTCGCTAGGTTGGATTGTGTAGCATTCTCTGGAAGAGAGTTGAGGATTGACCCAGAAATAGCCTGTCTGTGAGCGGGGAAACGGTTTGCCCTGGTTGTTTGCCCAGTGGTGGGATTGCTTTCTGCCAGTTGCTTATGGGTGCTTACAACCAAATCCAGAACAGCTGCCTTGGTGAACAAATGCCCATCAGCACGTTCCATTTCCTCCTTGGCAGATGGGGGCCCAGGGTCTCCTGGTTCACCAGCGGGCAGAAATACAAACATAGGTTTAATCAGAAATACACTAGATGGATTCATTTGTATCAGACTTGAAACACCTAGGTGGGAAAGACCCAGGAAAGTAGATGAAATCAGCATTTCCAGAAAGGAAGCCACTCCCTGCCCGCTGACGTTTGGTTCGGTGGAAGGCGGAGTGTAATTTTTCATAGGCTGTAAACAGATTGTGTTTTCAGCACTCCGAATCAAGAAGGAAAGGTAAGGGACTGAAGATAAGATGCCAAGGTAACTACTGGCCGCAGCAGACCCTAGGTTTCCAGCCTCTGTAATGTCCAATTGATTAAGGAGGTGCAGGATGAATCCTCGGGAGCTTTGCACAATGCCTTGAGCCCCAGCCACCGCCAGTATTGGGGTTGTCTTCAGGACAGGGAATTGTTCTGTCATGCGCACAGAGCTCAGAATAGGAAGATCTGCGTTTCTGTGATGGGCCATTTGGGGAGCTGGACTACCCAAACTCGGAGCGCCTGAGCTTCGATCTCTGCCCTCAGCTCTTTGTGAGGGCACAGAAGCAGAGACCCTTGGCAAAGGGGTGCTATAAATGCCAGGCTGAGGTGCTAGGGGGCTGCTTTGTTGAGGGCCCTTCCCTTCCTTTTCTTTTGCAGTGGTGTGAAGCATTCCAGGAAGAACATGAATGGTGGGAAGTTGCCGGTTCAGGTGGTCACCTGTGAGTACTTTTGGATTCCATGCAGCAGGCTTAGCAAAGGTAGACACCCCTTGTGGAGGTAATTCAGTCTGGACAAAGACAGAAGTGCTTGGGGATGGAGGTCTGGGGTGGCCAAGAAGCTGGACTGGGGACGAGGCAGGCGTGTTTGCTGTCTTTGTTCCACTGCGGGTTAGAGGTCTGGCCCGCAATTGAGTAGATGCACGGGCCGGGTGGTGTTGCGTCTGGGCATGAACAGACAAGATCAGTGGAGTTTTGGCATCAGTAGGAATGGAAACATTTGCCTCAGTAGAAACAGGCAGGTTTCCTTCCACAAAGGCTTCATTTGTTTTGAGCATGGCATGGCCATGAACAGGTATAATGAAAAGCTTGGGTTCCTTAAGAAAAGAGGCAGGAGCACCTGGCTTTTGTAACATGACATGAGTTGACATAGTTGCACCAAACACTGGCTCCTGTGGGCCAGGAGCAGGCATGCTGGGTGTGGCTGGCTGCAACTTGGGGAAGATCCTGATAGGCGGGGTTGGTGTCACAGTATACAAAGGGCTCGAGATGTTTGGTGACAGTTTTGGCTTGGTGAGGTCAGCTGTGCCCAGGATATTCAACCCAGCAGCCGCTGCGACTGCCTCAGTGTGAGAAGGCTCCATTGTCTCTGGAACTGTTGGTCTGCTATGTGTAGAGACAGAATTGCCTAGCATTTGATGCCAGACTTGGAAAGGCATGCCTAATGTTCTCCCTGCCAATTCACCATGCACAAGAGTGGACAGCCCTGATGGCCTGGGTGTGGGGTAGGCAACATCCATTGCAGCTGACTTAGGCCCAGCATGTGCCGAAGCCAAAATGCCTGGTGCTGGCAACTTGCTGTGAACAGAAGCAGCAGTTCCAGTTGACAGCATTTCTGATTCATGTCGCTGAACAGTGTGAGAAGAAGCCAGTGCGCCCAGGCTTGTAGGCCCCGCACCGACAGTGGCAGAAATGCCAGGTGTGGGAGGCTGGGTAGGAAAAGAACCAGAAGACAAGGCAAACGGCTGTGTGAGAGACGGAGCAGATGTGCTGAGGGATGCTGGCTGTTGCTGGACAAGGGGGAGAGATGTGCTGAAAAGCCGAGTCCCGGCTACGCCTCGTGTGACGAGTCCATCAGCATCAGGCGTCACTGGCAATGGCAGCTGAACATGGGAAGAAGCAGCCATGTGCAGTGTTGTAGGGTGAGCACGAGAAGAGGTTGCCTGGACTAGTGGAGATGAGCTAGGCACCTTTCTCTGGGCCTTGCCATAAACAGGGACGAGCAAACTAGACAGCCGCGGCTGGTCCTGCGTTGGGACAGATGCCTCCAGAGGGGTTTCTTGCACTTCCGACACAGGCAGTGAATCTCTTAGAGCAGCAGTGACTTGGGACAGATTGAAATGGGACGCCTGGGTGATCATCTGGGGATCGGCCTCCGGGCGCAAAGTCAAGCGCCTGAATGGAAAGGTGGGTTTGGGCTGACTGCTTCGGCTGGCATCCCCTGGCGTGGCGCACTGTGGTGGGGTTCTAGAAAAAAGAGTTCCTAGAGTCAACAGTAACGGGAAAGAGTGAGTGTGGCTTTGGGAAGGGGTCGGCAGGGCAGCGAGCCCACCTGCTTTCTGTCTCTTCATCTTTCCATGTGGAGAGGAATCAAAACCGGGCTGCTGAACAGTCGTAGGTTCTTCTACAAGAGGCCGCTGCTGAGAGGGGTGGGAGTGGCTGAGCTGGGCCTCTGCAGCCCTGGGACTCTCTGAAGTCCTCCTGAGCTCCAGGCGCACCTGTTGACTGGTAAGCAGCAGCTCTTGGCTACCAGTGGCGAGAAAGGCGAGTAGTTTCCCCAGCCCTTCCTTTGCGGGAGCGAATTTGGCCTCACCGAGAACGGCTTTTGATTCTGCCGCCTCCTTGCCGAAGATGAACTGGTGGGGATCCACAGGGCTTGTGGCTAGAGAAGGGCTGCTGTCCATCGCCACCCTCTGCCCAGCATTCTCCCAGGGTTCTGGTCTCAGAGTTGCAAGGAGATCCACCACTACTGCCTTTGTGGGGACGCGGGAGGGTCGCTGGCCACTTATGCTGAGATCATGTCCTGAAGCATCTTTCATTCCATCTTCCCTTGGCAGAAATGATGCCAGTGGTCCTGGCTGGCTAGCGGGCTTCGCTTCTGTCTTTGACGAACGACTGAGAATGCTCCTGCTAACTAGAGGCCTGCTGGTGGAAGGAGCTTCTCTTCGGTGTCCTAAAGCCGCTCCCTCTGAGAAGGATAGTTCAGACCTCCTCGTCTGCCTGTCTGGAAATAACATTGGCTGGCCTTCACCTTTTGAGATTGCCTCTGTCTCCATTCTGATGATCTCATGCAACAGAGAAAGGCCATCAATAGGGAGGTCAGATGTGAAACTGTCCAACTGGAGAGTTCCTTGGGTAGCATTGCCTTCCCTAACTGGAACCCGGTGGTCCGTGGCTGCCACCAAGCCTTCTTCCCGAGAGCTTTGGATGCTTGTGTGACTGGACCAAGGTTCATTCCTGGAAGCACCTAAAAACAAAAAACAGCCAATGGGTGTATACAGCTTATTATTAAGTGTGTTTGCAAATGTCATTGTCAAGAGAAGACCAGGCCTGGTTCAATGTATTTTCTCAACACCAGCAAGGTACACCAGCACCTCCTAGGACAGCCGGGCCAACAGTCGGGTCCCAGGCATGTACACCTGGGCTCTCTTCATTGTGCCACCCTAGACAGCTGTTTAGGTAACCTGGTTGGAGAACGGGCCTGGGGGAGACTGGTTACATGCCCCACAGTGGCAGAATCCATAAAGGTTGCCTTCATCTTCCCCTTCCTGAGAAGTTGATGAGAATGCAGCTCACCCTCCTCATCTCCTGGAAATTTGGGGAGAGACTGAAGAATTCCCCAGAGCTTATTTGTTTTGTGCCAGGTTTTTTTTTGGGGGGGGGGGGTGTCTTGTACTGTTCCTGATTTTTAAGATTTTCAATTAATTTGGGTACAGTCTTCTGTGTTTCTTTTTTTATTTTTAAAATTTTTATTCACATTATTTATAGTCCACCTGTCTCACTGAGACTCAAGGCCAATTAGACAGTTTAAATCAATTGCTTGTTCTAGCCGATTTTATGGTTTAATTGGTTTTTTAGTTTATGAAAATGTTATGAGAATTTATTTATTGTAAGCTGCTCTGCATAATTTTTGAGTAGAAGGTTGGGGTATAAATCTTACAAAGAAACACCCTCTGTTGAAGTATGAAAACAAGTTACAGGGAACTGAAGCCTCTCCACTCTTTAGGGAAACCTGGGTTGGAGCATTCGCACAAGCAGGGATGCAACACAGTACCAAATGTAAAGGCTGAAATGTCTGCTGCGCCTGCTCCTCTGGCTGCCTGCTGACAGGGCACTGCCCCAGACGGTGCAGGCAGAATCCTAAAGGTCAGAAGGAAGGACTTTGGTTCCCAGTGCCGCTTTCCCTTCATCCCACGCCGTGTCTAATTCTCTCCAATTCTATGAACTCAGACATAGTGATATGAACAAAATGGCTTTACTGATCCGAGCGAAGCAATTTAATTCAAATAAGCTCCATTGATTTGGAAAAAATGGATTTCCTAGGACTGATGCTGGTGGCGAAACAGACAGCCCCAAGCCTGCCTCCAGCATCCCAGCTAAAAGGAATACTCGCAAGTATTTGAAATTTAGCCCAGATTTTCATTTTGCCATTCATGTTTTCCAGATGAACATTTGTAATCAGAATCTGAATTCTGAGTCCACAGTGTGCTGTTTCGGTCTTTGGATCTTGAGTACTTGAAATGTGTGGGTTGCTCCCGCCGGCTTTTATTTTTGAAGGCATCAAATCTGAAATCTCACAAGCTATCCAATGCTGAATGTTTTTGCTTCCCTTCCCGCACTGAACATCTCTGCTGTCAAATGCAGTCAAGCAGAAGTTTGGTACAGAGACTCTGGCCAAATACAGAGGAGGAGGGGGGAGGAGAGAGAAGATGCGGTTGGGGGGGGGGGAGAGGGATGGAACCAAAACATCCCCCTCCCCCCCCTAACTGCATCTTCTCTCTCCTCCCCCCTCCTCTTCTATATTTGACCAGTTTCTGTATCATGCATCTGACGAAGAGAGCTGTGATTCTCGAAAGCTTATGCTACAATAAAATTGGTTAGTCTTAAAGGTGCTACTGGGCTCTTTGCTATTTTGTTACTGCAGACTAACACGGATAACTCCTCTGGGTCTACACTCATTGATAATGAGATAACCATTCATAGTCCCTATTCAGTCCCAGCTTGACCAGTCCCAGCTTGACAGTCCCAGCTTGACTGAAGCAAGCAGAAGCAAACTGATCTCCATATCAGAAGAAGCTGTTTGAGAGCTGTTTGCATCTACTCCTCCCTCCCCTCCCCTCCTCTATATATGACTAGTTTCTTCTTGCCCTCCATGCATCTGACGAAGAGAACTTGATTCTCGAAAGCTTATGCTACAATAAAATTGGTTCGTCTTAAAGGTGCTACTGGACTCGTTTTGATTTTGCTACCACAGACTAACACGGCTAACTCCTCTGCAAGTAGAAGTTTGTTTATTTACTTTCTTCCTAAAGCAGCTCACGTCTTTATCCTCTCCTCCATTATATCCTCACAACCACCCTGTGAGGTTGCTTAGGTTGAGAAGGTGTGACTGGCCCAAAGCCACCCAGCCAGTTTCCATGACGGAAGGGGGCTGTGAACTGGGCTCTTAGATTCTAGTCTGACACTCTAACTACCACATCTCACTGACTCAGTTATCTAACTTTTAAAATATTGTTTGTTAAATAGTTGTCATAGATCCAGTTCTGAAATAAAATATCAGCAGATCTTCTCTTTTTGGTAGACCATAATACCTGCCCTCCAAAGCTTCCATTTTCCCTAGGGGAACTGATCTCTGTCATCTGTAGATCAGAGCAAAAGCCCCGTAGCACCTATAAGACTAACAAAATTGGTGGTAGGGTATGAACTTTTGTGAGTCACAGCTCACTTCTTCATACTCTACCACCAATTTTGTTAGTCTTACAGGTGCTACTGGACTGTTTTTTCTACTGCTACAGACGAACCCAGCTAGCCATCTCGATCTCTCTGGAGATCAGTTGTAATTCTGCAAGAACTCCAACCTCTGCCTGCAGCTTGGCAACCCTACAAAGATACAGGCAAAGAGGCCTGAAGTTTAGAGCCTAAACATCTTTTTCTTTCTCAACTTTTTTGTGTTTTAATATCCAACCTGATGAAGATTTCAAGAGAACTCGTATGCTTGCATTCTGTGTTGTGTTAATTTGGCTGGCCTTAATAACATGGTTTTGGAGTTTGAATTTTACTATGGAAGAACATGGCTACAGTACCTACTTTTGAGTAAATATTTGGTTATTGCTAAGCAATAATGTTTAAAGACTTGGAGGACACCCAGTGAATACTTGGGACCTGATGCAGCAGAGTGGCCAAGAGGAGCTATGATCTCGGAGGTCCTGGGTTCATGTATTTCCTCTGTCACAAACTCACTTGGTAGCCTTAGGGCCAAGCTACACATGACGAATGACACTTGAATGGCAAGTGTATTTCCCCCTGTTCACTTGCCCTCCACTCAATCCACTTGCCGTTCAAGTGTCATTCGTCATGTGTAGCTTGGCCCTTAGAAGAGGCAGTTTCTCTGCGCCTCAGTCCCCCATCAATAACATGGAATGAATAATACCAGCTGATTTGACTGGGTTTTTGTGTGCAAGATGTAGAAAAACACTTTGAACAATAAAAGGCTATTTACATGCTTGAATATTCAACATCTGCAGAGGGAAAGTTTGGGGAGCAAATTTTCAGCTGTGCTTGCCTTGCTTAATAGCACACATGCAAGTGCTAAATTGCACACACGCACACCTATTGACTTCCTCTTGTTTTACTCTCATCCTTACCCACCAGGTGGGAGACACAGTTTCACTAACAGAAGCCCAGGACCCAGGAGTCAATGTTCTTGCACTCTCAGCTCTAAATTGGAATAGCCAGAAGTTGTAACAACAACAACAACATTCGATTTATATACCGCCCTTCAGGACAACTTAACACCCACTCAGAGCCGTTTACAAAGTGTGTTATTATTATCCTCACAACTATCACCCTGTGAGGTGGGTGGGGCTGAGAGAGCTCTGAGAGAGCTGCAACTGACCCAAGGTCTCCCAGCTGGCTTCAGGTGGAGGAGTGGGGAATCAAACTGGGTTCTCCAGATTAGAGTCCTGCTGCTCTTAACCAGGACACTAAATGGTACTATTTTCCAGAGATATGTAGTGGCCAAGATGTTTATTATTATTATTATTATTATTATTATTATTATTATTATTATTATTATTATTATTATTATTTATCTGGAGCTTTGACTAGTCTCATTTCTTAGTGTGTGCTGCAGTTTTGTAATTTTGCACATTAGCCATGAAGACACAAAGAACTACCAAATTCTGCCTGACAAATGAGTCCTCTAGCTCAGCCTCCTGGGACTAGTAGAGAGCTGCCAGATTCCCCAAGGAATATCATAACCAAGGTATGCTAGCAATGGGTGGGGTTTGTTCCTTGGTAATCATCAGAGGTAAACTGCCACTGAATATGGGGGCTCCATATAGGTTCTCTGTGAATTCATTTAACCCTTTTAAAGGGAAGCTGTGCTGAACAAAAGCAGTAGGCCAGGCCCTCTCAATTAATCTAACAAACAGCCTCCACTCCATGGCCCATCCTTCCAGTCATCCAGTATTTTTTCCCACTCCAACTGAAGGGTAGACTCCCCCACTCAAACCTGACCATTATTAAACTACCCTAATAAAGCCCTCTAAATGCTACCGCTCCTGTTGCTAGACTGGATCACATTTCTGAGCACTGCTGTAGAGACCCACAGCAGCTATAAATCTGGTTTGAGGGGCTACTTAAATATAAAGCAGGTTTAGACCCGTTTTGCATCATCAGTGTTTTCTACAACCAACTGTACACACAACACTAACTGGCCCCTCTGAGATCTCCAAATCAAAACCAGATACTTTTTATCTCTGGCTCAAAACAGAAGCTCTTTTAAAACAAACTTTCTTATTTTCTTGACCACAGAGACAGCTGTTGTCATCCCGAAGGTATTTTCTGGTCTCCTGATGAGAAGGTTAAACTTTGCTGTAAGGGAAAGCGTATTAATGCATTTTGCCAAGGGGTTGTTCTGTTTGTGCTTCTGCGAATCCAGGTGGATACAGTTAAAAGGGACCGCTGGGGTTTGTGCATTTAGCAGAAGAGCAGACAGTGCTCAGGCAGCCACCTCTAGGCTCAGCGGATCTGCAAACCGGCCTCTCATGTCAGAGAACAGAAGTTCAAGTCCAGGGGCCAGGGGGGGGGGGCTGCAGTTTCTCTTTGGGATTCAGGTCGTTCTTGGTAACAACGCGTATTGCAGCTTCTAATAGCAGGCCAGAAATACAGAGCTAGTGGAGGTTTTCTTTCTTTGAGACTGCCTACTTTAAAGACCATGAAATGAGTCCTCCTGAGATGTCAGCAGGTGTGTGTCCTC
Organism: Eublepharis macularius; assembly: GCF_028583425.1. Taxonomy (NCBI): domain Eukaryota; kingdom Metazoa; phylum Chordata; class Lepidosauria; order Squamata; family Eublepharidae; genus Eublepharis; species Eublepharis macularius. The sequence continues at coordinate 3,828,671 of NC_072803.1, forward strand.
GGCCACAATCCACTGTGTGTCTTTCACAGCTTCCAGAGATCTTGTGCTAGAGGAGCGCTCCTCGATCGTGCCTTGCCCACCATTTCTTTTCTGTCTACCTGCTTTTAAGCAGTTCCTAAAATCAAGGAGCCACTTACAGAAAGCTGCATCGGGTGGGTCAGTTCCATTCCACTAGCAGAGGCTTCCCCCTGATGCAAGCCACTCGGGGGAACGGCCCCCTCTGCTAGCGGAATGGACCCTCCGTATCCAATCTCTTGTGCATCCCTTCACAACACCCAAGCCCGGATGTGATCTCTTCTGACTCAAAGTACAGAACTCTGCTGTGCTGACACTCTTGAGGTTTGAGGGGGCTGGAAGGGGTTATGCACAGCCTTGACTAGCAACTTCAGGATCTCTGCATTCTATAATGGCAACCACCGCCACCAGTTATATGGCAAATCTCTTTACATACATGATTTTGCTGTAACCCTTGGAAGGTAGAATGGCATTCACCCGTATGGCAGATGGAAGGGGAACCGAGGCTGTGGGTGGTAGCCTGCCCCAAGCCATCTAGCGGGTGTGTGGAAGGGGCAGGATTCAAACTAGGGGCCTCCTGAGCCCTGGCTCATTCTGTTAGCCACATTTTCAGGAAATCAGCATGGCCCAGGAAACAGCAGTGAGGACACATCCACATTGCTCACTCAAACCAAATTCCAACTTGTTTTATTTTCATGGCTCCCAAATGCAGTCCTGAGCAGGGCAGCCATCTCTACCCAATAATTCTCACAAAATGAAAATTCCCAGGATTGGGGTGAACCATGGAGAGATCAGGGCCCTTTGAAAAAGTATTGGGTAGATGTGCTCTCCAAAGTAAGGTTGTTCCCCCTTCCAATGCCCTGCTTGGTGATTCTCAAAGCGTCCTCCTGGGGTCCTACTGCTTGACATCCCTCTACAGGGTGGAACTCCGACGTCAGGGGTTGTAGACAAATGTGCTTGGAAGCAACTGCACAGAATTTACTGGAGATCTTTGCTGGAACATGGCCGAACAGGAGATGCCGGTTTGTCTCCAGGTCTGCCCGCCCAAGGAGATGCTGAGATGGAAAGAGGAACGAGGAGTCACTCACCTGCCACTCGCAAAAGTCCAGCTACCACCAGCAGGGAAGCAGGGAAGCATTCCTCCATCATATCGCTCCGTGCAGATGCCTTCGGTCAACTGGCTGGCAACGCTGTGCTCACGCAGGCAGCTGAAAAGGCTGCGGCATCCTTGAGATGCTTCACCTCGCAAGAGAGAAGTATTGGGTTACTTTATAACCCTGATTTGGCCTGAGAGCCACCGGAGAGCCAGCGTGTCCCAAGGAGAGGGAGAAGCTCAGCCAACGGAGAGAGGATGAGGTGATGACGCAGGCAGAAGCGAGAGCCATTTGTCTTTCGTGGCTTTGAAATTCAAGTTGGCTGCAATTGCAGAGAGACACTTGGCAAAGAGTGAGCTTTTGCTCCATCGTCCGCAATACTAGAACTGAAGTCAATGAACAACAGATTTAGGGTGGAAGGAAGAACTCTCCCTCCCTCCCCACCCCCGGCCAAAAAAAAATTAACTTGTGGAACTCAGTTCCACAGGATGTAGCGATGGTCACCATTTGATCTTAAAGGAGGATTAGACCTATCCATGGAAGAGACATCCGGCAATGGCTGCTATTGACCACAATGACTAAGTGGAACCTCAACGTTCATAGGCAATAACCCTCTGAAAACCACTGCTGGGTGGCAACAACAGGGTGAATCTCTGCGCCTTGTTTGTCGCCTTCTGAAGCCTTGTTGTTACTGTGAGGTTACAGGTAACTGCCAATATTTGCATTTTACTGTGCATTTGCATTATACTAAACTAAACTAATCGGGCTTTGAAAAATAGCTCATTTTCAACGGCTGCCCAAGCAGGCTAGTGTTTAATGGTGGCACTTCGTGCGGAATTGCTGTCCTCTAAGCCTCTTGAAATTAAGGAGCTTAGGCTGGAGTAACTCTGCACAGGATTGCACTGTAACCGCAGCTTTCCTTTTTTAACCCATTGTGTCCAGGTTGGTTAAGCACACGGTCCTAACGGAGGGGGAGGGGGAGTTGCTAAGCAGGTAGGTATGTCTGAGAGGAGGCTGAGGCGCGGTGTCATGGATGCTGTTGTCACAGAGTCAGTGGTGTCCCCCCAAAGCTGCCTTAAGCACTTCCTTGGAGAAGGGGGGGGGCTAAAAATGCATTCAGTAAAGCAACTGTCCTTTGTCCAGTGAAGCTGAGGAGAAGGGGGCTCAGGGGAAGCTTTCTCCCAGGGGAAACACAAGGCATGCCCTAAACAAGGAGTCCCCCTCTCACTTTCAGACAGGGTTGCCAATCTCCACGTGGGGCTGGGAGATCTCCTGGAATTACAACTGATTTTCAGACTACAGAGATCAGTTCCCCTGGAGGAAACAGCTGCTTTGGAGGACGGACTCTATGGCGTTATACCCTGCTGAGTCTCTCCCCTCTCCAAACCCTGCCCCTCCCAAGGGTCTACCCCCAAATCCCCAGGAATTTCCCAACCTGGGGTTGGCAACCCTGCAGTTTCAGATTTTTGATGGCTTGTCTGAATCATCAAAGTGATTGGGGAGACGTCAGACAGACAGACAGACAGACTCGATGCTGGGTGACATTATTATCGGTCTACTATGCATTACTTACTCATGTAACACAGTGCCTAAAACTTTTTTCAGCATATTAAAGGGGGCAGGGGATTTAGAAGAGGGAAGTGCAGAGGCGGGGTGGGGGTTGCTAACCTTTGCCTAGAATTTTGTTCCCCTCTCTTAATTGTACACAGTTGGCTTAAACTCACATCTGAAACCCTGTGGGAAGAAAATCTGTTTGGGGAAACGAAGGACAAAGAAGACGTCAGATCTCCCCTCCCTTGCATCTTCGCCCTAAATCCCCCCTCCTGAGGCAGCTTAATTTGTTTTGTTTTGTTCCAGTGGGGTCTGGCCCATTAGCACGCAAGGGGCAGTTTACCCCAGGCAGTCAGATCCGCGACTGGATCTCGCTCTCGCTCTCAAAAAAAAAATTGTCTACATAAAAAGGAGCTGCATTGGGCTGCTGATCCGATCAGATCAAGGCGCTAGACGGGAGCGAGTTGGACAAGATGTAGGTCTAGATTTCCAGGGCATGAGCTTTCAAGTGTCAAAGCTCCCCTTTCCCCCAAACTATTACCCCCCACACACACACCCACACACACCCACACACACCCACACACACCCACACACACACCCACACACACACACCCACACACACACCCACACACACACACACCCACACACACACCCACACACACACCCACACCCACACACCCACACACACCCACACACACACCCACACCCACACCCACACACACCCCCACACACCCCCACACACACACACCCACACACACACCCACACACACACCCACACCCACACACACACCCACACACACACCCACACACACCCACACACACCCACACCCACACACACACCCACACCCACACACACACACACCCCAAGCGCCTTCCCCTGTCAAATTAGTAGCCCTTTGGAAGGCTTTGAAGTGAAGACTGGAAGGCACTAGGAGATCTGACCTCCCCCATGACATCTTCTTTGACACCTGACTTGCCGTTTATACAATTGCATTTTTGTGCACCTTTTCTATTCTCCAGGTAGAAAAACCCCTGTGCAGTCTCAAAGTGTGCCTCTTTCCACACCAGCCTAAATGGTTCCGGTGAGAAGCGTCCTTGAATGGGTTAACTCGAAATCCAATCAAATACTTGTTGTATTCCATGGGTGGTACAGTTCTTTTTTTTAAAAAAAAAAATACAGCCTTGGCCAGCATCACAAAATTGAAGAGTAAAGCTTGATCACCTTCGACACATTTATTTGATATGATTTGGAATACTGTCCGGAGAGGATTATTTTCTTATACGGTGAGCGTGAAGCTGTTTTCTTCTCCAGCAGACTGTAGCTGGATTAAGACAGCCTCCTAATGAAATCCAAAAAATACTGTTTGGCTCTCTTAGCGCAGGCTCTCAGATGATTATTAACAATTGGCTGTGAAGGTGCCTTTGAACTGACATCTGCTACTCTCAGCTGTGTGGGTAGGGAGAGAGGGAGAAGACTATACTCTCTCTCACACTCACACACACAGAGTTGCTGAGTAATGTACAGCTCAGCAAGGAAACCACTGCTCCATGGCTCCATGCTTGCCTCACCTTCCCAGTCCGAATCAAACGGTCTCTGTTCTGGGCTTTCCAATCCAGTTAGCTGTACCTTCCTACTGGCCAACATTCAGTGCTTAGTTCTTGTGGCCCCTTCTTACATGCCCAGGGTAAGGCCGATTGCCACTCTGGGGTCAGGAAGCAATTTCCCCCAGGCCAGTTTGGCTAGGGGTCCTGCTGACAGTGTTTTGCCATCTTCTGGGCATGACACAGGGGTCACTGGAGGTGTCTAGGGGAGAGGCACTTGTGAATTTCCTGCATTGTGCAGGGGGTTGGACTAGATGACCCTGGAGGTCCCTTCCAACCCTACGGTTCTATGATTCAGATATAAACACGGGGGCACCAACCATGTGCACCGTCTCCCTTATTCCTGACTGCCCCCTCCTGGCCCCTCCTCACATTCCATTGCAGTATAGAGAAACTTCTGGACCAAATGCAGGTCACACTGTACTGTCCAATCAACTAAGATTTCCTCAGGCCATGAAGGAGCTGCTGGTTCTCTGCTGATTGTGTGTTGGGGGGCAGTTTCTCCCTTGCTGGATGCCACCAAACAGTGGCTGGGCAGTCACCTGTGAGGAGGCTCTAACCTTGGGTTTCAGGTGTGCTGTAAGGGCCCTTCCAACTCCAGGATATGTTCTGAGTTGGCGGGAATTCAGAAGAAACGGAGAGGAAGATGACGGGCAGGCATCAGATGGAGCAGCTCCAGCGTGGTGCAGAAGTCGGGATGCCAGACTGGGCCAGGGACCCAGTCCCTACTCGGTCATGAAGCTCACTGGGTAGTCTCAAGCCACTCCCTCCGGCAACATAACCTGCACTGCAACATTGTTGTAAAGGTAAAGAGAGGGAGAATGATGTGTGCTCCCCGAGTGCCTTGGAAGGAAGGGAAGGCGCAAATGAAATCTTGTTGGTCTTTAAGGTGTTACTGGACCCGAAACTTGCTATGATAGAAACGTAAAAGATAATTAAACTACCAAAGAGGGTTTGGAAAATTAACTGCCGACGGGCTTACAGCACCCTGCTGGCTTCTCTAGTAAGGCCTGAAACACGATTGAATCCCAGAGATGAATTGGGAGTTTGTGTCCCGTGTTAATTTGCTGCAAACTCTGTCCGTTTGAAGTGCATGGACAATACCCAGAAAATGGCTGGGTGAGAGGTATACCTACATTTGTGCTGCGCACTGCCTGTTTCCAGTGGTACTTCAATTGAATGTACCTGGGCCTTCAGGCGGACAACGGAGCAAAGACCCCTGCTTTCAGGGTTGCGCTGTCAGAATTGTACTAACCCAGAGCTGACTTGAATAATGCCCTTTTGTAAATGCTGTAAATGAGCTGAATGCGAATGGAGTTATTCCCAAAATTCAGTAGTGTCAGGAAATCTGCTCTGAGTAGGGTTGCCAATTGCCTGGAGGAAAAAAAAATGTCCTGCTCCTTTAACAGGGGCTTAATGGGATACTCTTTATCAGTTGATGTTATTTAGCTCTGAGCCAGGAAAAGCTTCAATTGCTTATTTCCAGACTTGAAGCCTCTGTTACAGAGGGAACATACTTTTTTTCTCCAGGTGGTTGGCAACCTTAGCACTGATGGGTTTCTGGCCCTTTCCCCAGGCTGGACAGTTGGAGGTCGGAGAGACAGTGAAGGGAGACAATGATGCCAATGGACAGACGGTCGGATAGACAGACCACGCGGCACACAGCAGACTCAAGAAGGGGTGCACAGAGGAGTTGACTTTGGAAAGGCCAGTCTGTGGTGAGGAAAAGGGGAACTATTCCCAGTTGTCCTAAGGCAATACCAGCCCAAAGCCCTAGATAAGGAAAGGCACATCTTGGAGGGGGGGGTTGAACTGACCCCCAAATACTGTAATAGCTGCCTGTTTGCAAGGGAAAAGAGCAGGGAAGAGGTTGGAGCTTGTGCTGTGGAACTGCTAGAGGGAAAAGCTCAAACATCAGTGGAGGGGCAGCTAGAGCAGATGGACGATGCCGCCTTACTCAGAAGCTGAGAACACCGCCTCAGTGCAAGCTCTCTCCCGTTGCATCACCTGCAGTAAAACAAGTATCCTTTTAAGCTATCCTTAAGGAGAGCCACGTGCAGAAGGCACGTAAACGTCAGAATTCTGGGAACCAGAATAAAAGCAGGCAGGAATGAAAGCAGAACAGCCAGAGGATGTGAAATGGCTTGGGGTCGGCTCCGCTGAATTAGGTGCCTCCTGCTGGGTTGTGGCTTTTTCTGGGGCTTCCCTGCGTGACTGTTGGGCTGCACACGGGGGCTTTTGCCTGGGAGGGTCAACACTGGCTGTTAGCATCGCCATCATCCTGAAGAAAAGGCTTGGAAACCAGGGGCAGCTTAGAGACCAAAAAGTTTTTCAGAGCATAAGCTTTCAAGAGTCAGAGCTCCCTTCTTCCAACAGGGCGCTCCTTTTCTCACTGATTCAGTCTGTCTTGGGGGGAGTTTACACAAAGAAACCAATGTCTTCTGTGGCCTCTCAGCCTTGGGGCCGCTCTTAAACAGGGCTAGGCATTTTGCAGCTCAGGTTGTGGAAGCAGCCAGATGGGTCTTCTTCCGTCTTGGACATTTGATGAGGAACCCAAGATCTCTTTGAATGTACAGAGACTGAGAGAGGCTACTCTGACTGGTAGCTGCTGCCCAGGGCCTCTCTGATGCCAAGGACTGATGCCAGGTCCTTCAACGGGCAAAGCTAGTGCCCTGCAGGAGTCATCCTTCCTGAGTCCTCATATATCCTTTGGTGGCATATGCCCAGTATCTGCAGTGGCGGGGGGGTGGGGTGGGGGTTGGATGAGGGGCACCTAGCTTTGCTGGGACGAGATGAGAATCCAGCCATTGACAATTGCTTTTCTTTTTTCCCCCAGGCCAAAAAGGACATCTCAAAAAGGGAGACCCCCCCCCCTCCATGTCTGTTCATCCTCACCGCAGTTTGACATTTCCGGTTTCCTTTACAGTTTAGGAGATTTGAATGCAGCATTCTGAATGAGCTGCTCCGGTACTGTGGGGAAACAGAGGGGGCCCCTCCTGGCTCAGGAAGAGCATTGCTGTACTGATGGAGAGCAGCGAGGCTGCCAATGAGGAGAGCTCCAAATACTTTGTGAACTCCATGCTTTGGCTGGGTTGAGGCTTTGAGAACACCCACGCTGTCTCCCTGCAGTGGTGGGCATGGCCCGATTCTCGCCTCTCTGATTATTATTTAATTGAATCAGCATCCCACCCCAAAGACAAAATATATTATAGCTGGACTGGGAGTAAGGGGGCAGACAATGAAAAAATGCCAGGCCAAAAAAAATAAAAATCCTTGCAGGTTCCGCAAATGCATAACCAACAAAGGATGAAAATTGGGAGCCTGTGAAAACTGAGCCCTGCCTGCACATTCGAGTGGGATAATCAAACCTCATGCAGGTGACCCACTCCTGCCACAAGCTCAGCAGGTGGCCTTAGGCGAGCCCCTCCTCTCAGCCCAGCTCCCCAGCTGTATTGCAGGGATAATAATAACACTGACCTTGTTCACCACTCTTAGGACATTGTCGAGAAGAGTGCTATAAGAGCACACGGTTGTTGTTTGTTTGTTTGTTGTTATATTCTTCCTCTGAAGGAGAAAAGGAGCCTCTGTTATCTAGATGGATGGGTTATCTCCATCCAGTTTGAGTCCTGGCCCTGAAAACAGGCTGTGCTAGTAAATTCTAAGCAGCCCCATCTCAACCTCAGCACCATTCACGCACCACACATAACTCTGAAAGGGGGTACGAAAGTCTTACCAGCTCACTGAATAGATCTTTTTATGTCAAGGATCAGCATCTACACAGTTAAATGTTGGGGATCCATTTCTGTAGGGAAGTCTCATCTTCCTCCCATCTCCATTTAAGTAATTCTGGAGTTATTTCTGCTGAAACAATCCATCGGCAGAAAATATCTCTTAAGTTTTAGGGGCGTGCAGGGCATGACTGAAAGGCAGTGATGCAACTGGTAGTGATATGGAAGCTACGTAGGTCAGTACCTGGGTTTGAGGCTGCCTAGGAAGCTTAGTTTTTAAAAGACATTTAAAAGGCACGCTAGACTTTAACGCTGACACCAATGCACAGGCCTGCCTTATTGTAGCCAAACATGATTCTAGCGGCACAAAGTGCGTCTGTCAGCTGCCTGTTTTGTCTCAGCAGCATGCAAAGCTGTTCGAATGTGCCTCTTGGCATAGCCAGTGAGTAGCCAGCTTGCCATCTAGTGGTTGCAAAGGAGCCATTTAACATATGATGGGACAGGAGAACGGCAGGCTGTCAATCCATCCGTGAAACAGCAGAATCCAGCACTGCACTTTGCAAACCGGGAACAATATATAACACCTCACAGGCGCAGGATCAGTGCTGCAACCCGTGAGAGATGATGGTAAAAATGTAATCTTGCACTTAGAGCCACCTCTGCTTTTGCCAAAGAGGGAGGACAGAGGGAGCGTGGCTGAAAGGTAGCGTCGATGCAGCCGCCTTGCTGAAGCTATGCAAGTCTGGGTCTGGGAGACTGCCTGGGAAGGCTGATGGTCTTGCAAAAGGAAGTGCAAGTTATAAATATACGCAAGAGGCACAACATGTAGAGTCAGGCACATAATAACCTCAGCAAAAAAGGCAGCTCTGCAAATGATGTTTCATATCAGTGCTGCTCAAATCCATGTTCAGCATCATAAAGGGGACCTGGCAGACAGACTCTGGTCATGAGGGGTGGGGGGTGGGGAGGGGGGAATAGGGAAGGATCCACTGACTCCAAAGTCAAAAACCTTGTAAGGTTCTCATAGGGTTTTAAGGGTTGGAAGGAAGGCCTTCCTGGCTGAAGAAACTGGGTGCTCAGTGCAAATTCTGCCACCGGCAACTCTAAGTGCAGGCATGCTACTGCAATGGAGACACTCCAGGGGGACAGCCACAGCATCGTCCTGTGGCACTTTTAAAATGTACTGCAGCGTAAGCTTCATCAGATGCATGAAGTGAAACCTCAGTTAGTTATGTATCTGCAATATGCATACTGAGATTTTCCTTCATATATCTAACGAAGTAGACTCTGGCCCACAAGGGCACATTTTGATCAATCTGCTAGTCTATGAGGTTCCATAAGAATCTTCTTTAGTTTTGTCGCAGCTTTTTAGTTTTGTTACAGTGTAGGTGAGCAAAAAAGGAAGAAGACAAACTAGATGTGGACAGAGAGAAGCATGCAGGGGCGGGATGGAGCACAAACACACTCACATCAACAGGGCCAAAGAAGCTTCCTACATTGGTGCATCCACAGAGCTTGAACAGCCCACAGCCCCAAAGCGACACGTGAGTCGCACTGGCACCAGGATGAATTAGGAGGATCCTGGCGCGTGAGGCCGGTAAGAGCAGAAGAAGCCAGCCTTCCACAGTTCAAACAGCTCCTTCCCCTGAAGTGGAGAAGATTAATGTACTCATCTGCTACTCCCAAGAGGAGATAATGATATATCATTTTACATCTGTTACACTCTTGAGGGAAAGAGACAGCACACATGATAGCCATCTAAAAGGGAAGAGTCTGTTTGAAATCAAATCCGTTGATCCTTGGCTTTTCCCCTCTGCATAGGCTGCCTGCCTGCTTGGTTTCTATCACTGGAACGCCATTTGACAGCAAAAAGGTCGGGGAGTGAGACTCTGGGGCCCACCTTCAATCCTGCAACAGAGCTGTGCAGCTCGATCCTTTACTAGGACCGTGCTTAGTTCCTAACTACCAGCTGCACGTTTAGCCCACCCTCTGCTCATCCCGCAGCACACAGATTTCGTCCCTCGTCCGTTTTATCCTCATGGCAATGCTGTGAGGTGGGCCAGGCTCTAAGACCATGGCAGGCCCAAGGTCGACTAGTGAGCTTCATGGCGGAGCAGCGATTTGAACCCAAGCCTCCCCAGTCTCACACCCATTCTCCGACCCCTGCACCTTCACTTGTACCATGCTGCTGCTGCTGCTGCTGCACGGGGGTCGGAATTCAAAACAAAGAACACTGGCCCACCTCTCACCTTCCGACCGTTAGAAAGCCTGCTGGGCAGCCCTACCTGAATGGCCGCTTCTCCTTGGCAAACGGCTTCAGCTGTGAAAAACCCAGAGACTAGTCAAGACTCGCTCTCAGATGCCGTGCCTGCCATAAAAGGGAAGCTGCTTATGGACAAGGCCCAAGGCCATTCCGGCCTGGGCTCTGCTTCTGGCTTCCTATTCTCCCTCGGTTCTTCTTCCAAGGCTTTTATCTCCCACCAGCAAAGCACCAAGCCGGGGCCTGGTTTCTATTGATTCTCTTTTATTGGAAAAAGGTAGGGGCCAGAGGTATGTCAGACATCATGAACCCATTTCAGAGTACTGTCAGAAGACTTCCCTTGCGCATATTTCACCGAGGAGCTGAGGACTGCCATTCCGTTGAGCTCCCGCAACCGGCTGGTGTGCCTGCAAAAACACAACACCGAGATTACACAAGAAACAACTGCTGGGCGGGAGGTGGATTCCTGCTTTATGTACTGGGCAGAATTTCAGGCAACAGCTCCAGCAGATTTCCCAGCAAACAAAACACACACACTGCCCATTATCTGCATGGGATTATTCATCCCTACACCACAGAAGGATGGCTCTGTGGACACATCTGGGGGACACACGTGGTCCGTATGGGGAAGGGAGGGCAGCGTCAAACTTCCCATCTCAGTCATCAGGGTCCAAGGAAGACAACTTCCACCTCCCCGCAGAAACTGGTCACGCATCTTGGGGCGGCCTTCTGCACACTCTGACAGTTTGCGGCGCATTGCAACCAAATCCCATTCCAGCTGCAAACAGCTGCATATCTAGCACATTAACCCACTCAGCTACAAGGCTCCCTTTACTGCTGGAAAACCCGCCCTGCTTTAAAGAGTTACAATTAGGCATCCGAACTGTGCGCCATCTACTCCGCCCTCCCCTCTCCACCTATATATCTGACCAGTTTCTTCTTGCCCTCCATGCATCTGACAAAGAGAACTGTGATTCTCGAAAGCTTATGCTACAGTGAAGTTGGTTAGTCTTAAAGGTGCTACTGGACTCTTTTTGATTATGCTACCACAGGCTAACACGGTTAACTCCTCTGCAACTAAAATGCCCGTGCAGGTTCTGACTCCTGAAGAAAAAACAAACAAAACCCCGTAAATGTCACCTGAACTAACTCAAATCACATCCAGACTGACTTTCATGTCTGACTTTCCCAACCAAAAGGGAAGCAGATTTCTGCTGCCTCTGGACACCTTTCATTTATTTCCATAATCCTGGCTGAGCATGCCAGGATTGGTTTCCTTGGATAGGTCACTTAGGAGCAGGCTAGGTATCCAGGAAGCCTGAGCATGGGGGAAGCTCTGGAAGCCCTAGGAACAGCCAGGACTTTCTCCTGTGGCAGATGAAGAAGTTGCCAACCCCACAGACCTCTTTGATTACAGCCAAATAACTTAGCTGCATTGCTCAAGAACTCGCTGGGCTCAGTCGGAAGGACACAGGGCTATTTCTCCAGTTGGACCTTTCAGCCACTATTATGCACGGCTCTCTGACGTGTCCCATATGGTGGACTCAGGTGGCCAGCTCAACCCACGTTTCAAAAGAAGCAGCAAGAAGCCACAAGCTGAGACTTTGCCCGTCAGCTGAGGCATATTCAAATTATCCTGCTGGAAACACCAACCTGGATAGCCCAGGTGAATCTGATTTCATCAGCTCTCAGAAGCTAAGCAGGGTCAGCTTTGGTTAGTAATTAGATCGGAGAGCACCAAAGAAGACCAGGGTTTGCAGAGCCAGGCAATGGCAAACCACCTCTGTTAGTCTCTTGCCTTGAAAACCCCACCAGGGGTTGCCATAAATCAGCTATGACTTGAGGACAGGATTTCATTTTCAACCATGTGGAAAATGACAATCCCCCTCCCCACCGCAGACACGGCATCCGGACTGGCAAGCAGGAGCTGCACATGCCCCCTCCTTCACTTGGCAGCTTCAGGACCTTTCAGCAGTCCCCATGAATCCCTGGAAACAGTGAGCCCACTCCTAGGGGTACCTTGCATCAGCTGTGCAGAGCTTCCCTAGCGCTATCGCTGCGTTCTCTTGCACCGAGACCTTCTGGGCATCCCCACCGGCGAGTTTCAATAAAATCCTCACAATATCAGTGCCTAACAAATTCGTGGCAGTCCCAGGCACCTCAAGGCATCTCCCGAGGCAGAAAGCAGCATTTCCTGCCACCTGTTCATTCTTGGCGCGCAAGAGCTTCAGCAGCATGGTACATTCTGGAAAACAGCCAAATAAGGCAGAAGGTTTGCTGTGTTAGACATCAGAGGAAGACAACAAGGGGTGCTGTGAAACTAATAACACCCCTCCCCCCTCTCACACACACACACACACACACACACACACACACACACACACACACACACACACACACACACACACACACACACACACACACACACACACACACACACACACACACACACACACACACACACACACACACACACCCTCAATAGTCATTTGGAAAGACGATGTGGAAGGAAGAGAAGCAAGGCACCTGCTTTAAAGGTGGAGCAACAATGGAAGAATCAACAGGGACAAAGTGACAAGTTTTTGTGCACAAACTGACTGCAGCTTCTAGAACCTGATGTGCTGGTCCCTGTAATCCTTTTGAGGGCAAACACAGAGGACACAGTAGAAATGAAACCATGTCCGAGAACAAGAGCCAGCATGAGCCAAGGTCCTCGTTCGTGCTGAAGGAAGGAATCAGCTGGAGAGGGAGTCATGTGACTTCTCACAATGCAAATCTTAACACTCAAGCTAAGCGGGAGCAGAGCTTCCTTGGAAAAACCCAGCAATTAGCAGTTGCTCTTACACAAAGGGAGAGACAGAGAGATCTGAGCATTTTCACTTTCTTGGGCTCAACCTCATTTAGATTGACCTTTCTAGCACCATACGGCTAGTGGCCAGCATACCTTAAGGACCACCTACTCCCATATGATCTTCTCTCTTCACACTGGTTATCTTCAGAGGTCTTGCTTTGTACTCCCTTGCTAACTGAGGCGAGAAAGATCAAAACCCAAGAAAGGGCCTCCTCAGTCATGGCCTCAAAACTTTGGAATTCCTTCCCCAAAGAGATTTATCTGACTCCCTCAATCATTCTCTTCCACCAGTGGGTAAACACTTTTTATTTTGTTTAGTACATCCCAATGAGTGTTATGGGCACTCCTCTCTGGTTTTGGTGTTTTGTGTGTGTATTTTAATGCTGTTTTAATGTTGAAACATTTTAATGTTTTGATGTTTGCCACATAGAGGATCCTATTTGGGTGGAAAGGCAGCAAAGAATTGTTTTATATAAATAAAATATTCTGAAGCTTCTGTGGTAACGATCCATACAGCAATCCAAGGGCCGTTTCCACACGGTTTACCTGCTTGCGTTATGTTCCGGCCGATCGCGCAAAAAACGCGGAAGATCGCGTTTCTTCACGCGAGATTTGTGCGACATGACGTTGTGCAAATCTTGCGTGAAAAAACGCGATCTTCCACATTTTTGCGCGAGCTGCCGGGACATAACGCAAGCAGGTAAGCCGTGTGGAAACGGCCAAGAGCCAGTCTGCTGCATCTGGCTGGCAAACATTTTACACAAATTATCAAAAAGTCAAAGGATCTTCCCCAAGAAGAGCCTGTTTTATCTTGTAGGTCCCAATAGGGCCTGGAAAATAAAAAATATTATTTTGGAGACAGACAGACAGAGGGGGAGAGAAAGAGAGGTCACAGATAAGATGCAAAGTGCACGGGCTGTTTTTTCCTGCTTCACAGAGTGCCCACTTCAGAAGGCAAGGCGTTGCTTTCTTTCTTGGCTATGATGGGATTTGTTCTGCATGCAAAGCTCTTTTCTCATTGAAAAAGGGGCACCTTAAGCATGGCTGGAAACCAAACTGTTCTGTAAATGTGCCTGGATCCACTCAGCCATAAGACAGGACGAACCCCCCTGCTTGAAAGGCGTCCGCCTGTGGGCCAGCTCGAGATGACCCGTTTGCAGAAGAGAGTCAGTGCTTACTCTTGTCCCGCCTCAGAATCTCCTCCTGAGCCCGTCGGCTGCTCTTGGTGCAAACAGCGAGGGTTTTTAGTGCATAGCCAGATGTGATCTGTCCACCTACCTAGATTGGAGTTAGAAACACACACCTATAAATGTAATTATGCCTCCCAGGAATATCAAGTATAGTAAAAGGGGGGGGGGAGCCTCAGTGCAAAGATTTGCTAATGAATATGCTTTGCAGTAAGAACAGGAAGTTTTGGGAGGGGTCTGAGTATTTTTGAGTTACAATCTTCTTCTTCTTTAAACATAGTGCATAATTGTACCACACCGACGCCTCAGAATGAGATCATGGTTCTAACACTGCAGCAGTATCTGACCCTTAATAGGGACGTGGGCACTCCAAGAATAAATCTGCAATGCAAACGCTACTTCCTAAGGGGCATATCCATACACGAACTGCTGAGAAGGGGATCAGTCTACCAAAGACGTCACCATGCTGTACACTAAATGGCTGTGAAAAGCTCTCTTTGTGGCTTCCATGCACACCTTGACCATTTTCATTTTGCCATGAGAATGTAAATCCTGTGGCATCAGCCTTTATCTCTGAATGAGAGTCATCAAGCAATCTGGGAATATTTGCTTTTCTTTCCATTTCCCCCCCCTCCCCCCTCAGAAGCATTTTAGACTTGATACTGTGGAGCCCAAGAATACGCTGCGCAAAAACACAGAGAGAGCTTGAATCACAACAAAACCGGGCATTTGCTTCACTGCTCCATACTAGACGTCAAAGCCAGGGCCAGAATTGCTGTGTTTTTAGTTCTTTAGATGACTGCAGCTTGAAATAGCATCAGGCTGGGGTAGAGTCTACACTGTGAAATTAAATCAGATTCTTTTCTTAAAAAAAATACAGTATATAGAAAAGTATTATATTTTAACACAATAACAGAACTAGAATAACAGAAATCTAAAAACAAAGCATAAATATTAGACATGATAAACTAGGAGCCTGCAAATACTTGTGGTGGAGGGAGACCTCCTTTCCCCCTGCATCCCTCTCCCCACATCCTTCCTCTTTCCCTCCTCCTGGCAGCCCCCATATCATCTCTCCTTTACATGCTTCCTTCTCTCCTTCCTACTTACCGAACTTTCCTGCTCAGTCTTCAGCTTTATTATTTATTTAATTCATTTACACCTTGGCTTCCTCCTCCTCAATGGATACCTAAAGTAGCCTTATATCATTCTCTCCTCCATTTTCTCCTCACAACAACCCTGCGAGGTAGGTTATGTTGAGATTGAGTGATTGGCCCGAGGTCAGCCATTCACAGCAGAGTGGGGATTCAAACTCAGATCCTAGATCCTCTTTAGCTTTTGGCTTTTTTGTAGTGGCTGCTGCTGAATAGTAGTGAGATGTCAGGTGGTCACCACTGGGCCCGGATGAGTCATGCCAGTGGCAGGGCCTGGCTCCAGTGAGACAGCTCCAGGACAGGAGGGAGCAGAGCAGAAGTGGACTGGGAGCCAAAGCAGTCCAGGAAAGTGCCTCCCCACTTTTTGTTGAGAGATACTAAGGTTTCAAGGCCGACAATATTGTAGTGGTTGCCTAGCAACCCCCACCGTAGGCACAGATCTGAGAGGGCACCAATTTCTTTAAGCTACAGGTGCTGCTCATATCGTTTTGGGGGAATTAAACCCCCATGTATTTTTTTTCATATTTCATATTTCTTTGCAAATGTGGGGCATTTCTCAGAATTGCAGAAAAATCTGGCTTGTTTCTTTATGATCCCAGCCTCCAGATTTAAGTATCTACAGATGGGGCCATGCTGAGAATTAGAGTTATTGATGTGTTACCAATGCCAAAAAATGGAATGACATATGTAGAACAACAACATAGTGAGGGCAAGACAACACATACAGCAAACAGATAATATATACTATACGCAGTAGTGTAGCCCACAGTCCCGTTCCCATTATTAAAGCACCTCCTTGCTTCGCCCTACTGATTTCATAAAAATGCCCTCCTGAACAACTCTGTTTTACATAACGTTGTTCTGTTGCCTTTAAAGAGAGGTATCTAGGATAGTACAGCAGCCTCTCTTACAGTTGCTGGAAAGAGTCCAGCAAAACTGTAGGAGGAGGCAGTTAACTAGTGGGCAAAGAGATTGAGTGAGCAGCAGGGAAGTCTTTATAGTAAGCCTGAAGCATAAAGTAGCGTCCACAGGAACAGCATGTGCTTTGCATGCCAAAGGTCCCAGGTTCCATCTACTGAAAAAGGACCTCTGCCGAGGACGGGAGACACCCCCCCCCTCTCTCTGCCTGAAAGCTTGGAGTGCTGGGGAGTAGACTGGGCGAGTGGCACCAGAGCACTACGTACAATTTAGATTAAAGGGCAACCATGTCCAGGGAAGACGTCCCAATAAATCCTGATGTCCATTTGCTACTTAATGACTTCTGACAGCATAAGGTAGATACAAATACTGTGGCTACTGGGAAAGGAAACAATCACTTCTACAGGTGCTTGAACACTGGGGAAAGAAATTACCTTAAGAAAACAGATCATTTTCTTCACCAGGCCTTGCTTCACTCTCTCTTCCACAGCCCCTGGACTTGCGGGCAGGATGCGACTCAAAAGCCCGACTGCTCGCTTTAATGAAAAGAAAACGGGAGGAAGCGAAAAAATTAATCGTTCTCCTCTGAAAACAAATTATGATATTTGTTTGCCCAGCAATTGCTTGCTTGAGCTGACTGAGCTCTTTGTCTCTGTAGGGATGTAGGGATGCAGCAAAAAGAGAAAAAGGACGTGGCAAGCAAATATCGAACGTTAATGATCTGGAAAGATGGGACATCATGGCTGGAACATCCTTGGGGTTTTTTTAGAATTGACCTGACACAGAGTACAGGCCAACCTCTGAGGGCTCAGCCAATAGGATGGGAGCTCCTAACAATGATAAAACATGTCAATATAATAATAATAATAAAAACATTCGGTTTATATACCACCTTTCAGGACAACTTAATGCCCACTCAGAGCAGTTTACAAAGTGTGCCGTTATTATCCCCACCCTGAAACCAAAGAGAGTATCACGATAAAGTACTCAGACTGCCAAAAGGAGCCGTGATAAACTATTCTTTGCACAGTGTTATATAAACCTTTAATTGGAATATAAATGTTCTCATAGTTAGTTTATCACGGCTCCTTTTGGCAGTCTGATTATTATCCCCACAACAACAGACACCCTGCGAGGTGGGTGGGGCTGAGAGAGCTCTGAGAGAGCTGTGACTGACCCAAGGTCACCCAGCTGGCTTCAAGCGGAGGAGGGGGAATCAAACCTGGTTCTCCAGATTACAGTCCTGCGCTTTTAACCACTACACCAAACTGGCTCAGAAGGCTAAACATAACTCCCCTCAACCTATGTTAAACCAAGTAAATGATGTAATCCATTGTCAGTGGTTCTCAGCCTGCAGGTTGGGATCCAAAAGGGGATCTCAAGAGATGGCCAGGAGGGAAGAGAAGGAGCAATGGGAGCTGGGAGGCAAGGCTCTGAGAGGCTCAATGGCAAATACAACCTGTTTCTCAGTAATGATACATCTTTATAAACACTAGACATGAAACATATAAACTTTTCCCCCATTAACAGATGTTAACATCCTGCATTTATGTTGGGGGGGTGGAAAGTAGCATTGTATTACTTGGTTAATAGGCCCCACATCAAAAAGCTGGAGGCTGGTTTGCATTACACAGCAAAATGAAAGCCACAGAATGCCCAAAGCAAACAAACCATGCGTCATCCATTCCCAAAGACTAGGAGTGATCCTCAGCCTTTGAATGTCAAACCGTGAGCTAAGATTCCTACTGAAAAGCTGAAGTAACAATAAGGGATTCCAGTAAGAAAATCGAGCCCAAACTGACCACTGCCTCAGTTCACAGCCTCACTCCTCAACAGGCAGCCTCTGAACTTTCCGAACCCGTCCCGTCCTTTCCTGCTTCCTCTAGAGTTTACACAAGTTGCGACCATCACTCTCAGCCTAACAATGAATTTTCATTAAGGTACTCTGAACATGCAAAATCTTAAGAAAAAGTGGTGGGGAACTCACCCAGCATAAGAAAAGAGAACACAAGAACAGATCATGGTTCACAGGTGATTAGCCAGGCCAGTGAAGCATCTCACACAATTTAATTAAGTAAGACGCTTTGGTGGGTGCAAGGCACTAGAGGACAGGAGCAGATCAGGGCCAAAAACCCTGCAGATCTGGCACTGCTCATCTTGTTACACTTACTGTCACAACCGTTCCATCTTGACTGCTGAGGAGGGACATGCATCTCCGAGAGGTCTCTTCTGCCAGCTCCTGAAACAAGCATCAGGATTAGAATGCCAGGAGGAGTCCAGGAGCCAAACAGCAGCTTATTTCACACCGTGTAAAGCAGTCATAGTTCTAGGAAGGCTCCGTTTAGATGCAGTCTGTGGTGCTCCATGTCACAGGATAACAGGCCAGAAGAAAACAGAGTCCAGCTCTGCACAAAGAGACACTGATTGACCTGGCACACATGGCTGCCAGAACAGCCTGACAAACTACGGGGAAAGGAAGGACCCACAGAGCCTCCCAGGCGACATAACACAGGTGGGAAGGCTCACAAAAGGTTTTAACGTTCACTTCCCATCTGCCAGAGAAAAAACACACACTCGGCTTTACCTGGATGACTAAGCTCGGTTCCAAAGAGAGATTCATCATCAGGGCAAGGACTGCATGCAGGCACTCTGGGTATCTGGTGGCCTTGCCTTCAGCCCAGCAGGCATCCTGCGCAAGCAGGAGGAGACAAAAGAGGTCCCTTTCACAACAGTGAAGCCGACGGTTCAGTGATGGGGGGGGGGAGTCAGAGTGGCCACGGTCCATAACTTCCTTCCAGGCCCCCGTCTCCTGCTCCCCACTCGTCCCACCCGGCCATTTCTGTCCAAAGGTGAGATGCTACACCCTCTTGATTGTGGGGAAAGGAGGTCATTTTTTAAAAAATAAATGGTTAAAGACTGGACCTGTTTTTGTTCTGTATGGGTATTTGAATGGGCTCCTCTCCCCCCCTCTCCTCTGGGCAGTATGATAGATTTCCCCTTATTTATTTAATTAAAAGATTTCAACTCTCTCCTTTCCACTATGTAAGCCCTCAAGTAAGATTACAAAATCCATAAAAACAATTAAACAAATTAGCCATAGGGCGACAAAAAAGCAAGCTGCTGCTCTTCCAGAAATCAGCCGCTGAACTTGAGTGGCAGCCGGAAGCTGTCGGTCCTGCGCGCAGGAGAGGGGCTGCCTGCCGCCCAGCGAGAGAGTGCGCCTGCCTCTCGTGCAAGTTCAGGCCTCGCGCTTCCAGCTACAGAACCTTGGGGCCAGGTATGGCTCTGGCTGCTCCACTTCTATTTGTATTTGTTAAATCATTAAAAACAGATCAATAAGCAAGTCCTGCGAAGGGACTGGAAAGAGGAGAGGCAGCAGCACGGGAAGAGGGAGCAGGTGGAAGAAGCGACACAGGACAGGGCGGCCCAGCGCGAGCGGCTGCCCCAACTCACCACAAGGCTCAAGGCGGCCTGCCAGCACTCCTGGCTTTCGGCCATCTGCATCCGGACAACCTTGTCTGAGCAGAGCTCTCCCATGACGGAAATGCACCGCCCGAGGGCCGTCTGGTTCACTGCCTGGACAGAATTCTTCAGAAACAAGAGCAAGAACAGAGGTTTATTTTGGCCATTACAAATGTCCCCAAGGATTACAGCACAACAGCATTTGAGATCACAAGCTGATGCTGCGCTTAGAGGATTCTCCTGGACAGAAGTAACCCCGCATTATTGGTTTCCAAAGTAACATGTTGGGGACATGCCAATCCCCTGCTGAGTAGCACAGGGCCACAAGCAGACAAAATAAACCCATTTTTAGAATTCTAAGTGAAGGAAAAGGCTCCCTCCAGCTGGGATGGGGACTTCAGACCATGCCCCCCGTTGTTCAAACAGTGACCATGTGTGTGGGGGGGGAGGGGGCGTGATTTCCAGTACAGATAATATATCAAAGATGTGAGTCACTTCCTATCACAGCAGCCACAGGCTCATCTCCCCGCAGTGCTGCTGCAGACCCTGGTCTGAAAGAGTTTCAGGGAGGAAGCCATGTCGGTCTGCAGTGGAATGGTAGGGTTTGAGTCCAGGGGCACCTTAGAGACCAACAAGATTTTCGGGGTACAAGCTTTTGAGAGTCAAAGCTCCCTTCTTCAGATACTGAAGTCTCAAAATCCTGCTGGTCTGAAATAGATACTGGTTGAACAAAAAGAAGCAGGCCAGACAACAGCCTTTTTTTCAGATCTGAAAGGCGTATTTTTTTTTGCTAAGTTCTTGATGTACATCCCGAATAAAGATCAGGCACAATGGTCGGTGGTACGCCCAGACTAATCTCAACCGCTTGATCTGAACAAGAGCGAAGTTTGTGACATCTATTCCATGAGAAAGTCTTCAGACCAGAAAAGAACTCACGACAGTACCGAGGAGAAGTGACAAATCAGGATTTTGGTACAGTCATATTGGTTTCACATCATTGAGCCTAAATAGCATACTCAAAGACCCCTGAATCACTGACTTGTCTACCTAATTGTTCAGTAAGCGCCTGGAGTGATTCTTAAAATTGTATTTTATCTCTTAGATCTAAGATATATAGGACAGGATAAGAGATGGTGACAGGTATGCTTCACTGCTTCTGTTACCTTTCACATATGGAACGATTTTTGCATATTTATCAAATCTATATATATGACTATTTCAAGATTGATTAGATTGATTTTAAATAAATGTATTCTTCACTGCTTCTGTTACCTTTCACATATGGAATGATTTTTGCATATTTATCAAATCTATATATATGACTATTTCAAGATTGATTAGATTGATTTTAAATAAATGTACGCTTCACTGCTTCTGTTACCTTTCACATATGGAATGATTTTTGCATATTTATCAAATCTATATATATGACTATTTCAAAATTGATTAGATTGATTTTAAATAAAAGTCTTAAAGATGACAATAAGCGATTATTGGCCGGGACACATGGTTGTCACTTTACACCTGGAATAAAAATAAACTTCTGATTCCTCTTCAGTCAGCCTTCTGGCTGTAAAAAATGGTTCTATGGTATAGAGGTTAAACTGTTACTTTAAAATAGACAAAGAGTCTCTTTTGTTTCCATGTCTGTTTTAAAAGTAATGCTTCCCCGGCAAGGGAGATCATGCTCCTTAACAGCTCTACTTACATCTCTGGCTAAACAATGATGAAAGGGTCGTATAGTTGACTGCCTCTGAACATGGAAGTTCATTTAGTCACTGTGACTAGTAGCCCTCAATGGACCTGGACTGGTTGACTCTTGAGTCTCTCTCCACGAGACATCTGACACGTGAAGAACACATGTCCGGAAATGCAATGGTAGCTGGGAAAAGTAGTTTTAAAAGACAGAGCTGGCGGCAGGGCAAAGGCTTTGCTGTACACTGGAGCTGTGTGAAACGGCTGTAAAATGCCAGAAGGGAAACTTCAGCCCATGGTAACCTCTCCAGGTCCAAGCCAGGCTCTGGAAGGCAGCTCCAGCCCATTTCCATTCCTCGCTGCCCTCTGGTTGCCATTCCACATAGCTTTAGATTGGAGAGGTGAAATTGACAGAGTCTTCCTGGAGCTCTGTCTTTTAAAACTACGCTTCCCGGGTCCCTTACACTTGACGAACACGCACTGAGGGGTCTTGTGTAGAGAGACTTTCTGTTTCATCCCCTTTTATAGCCAACTGTGCACGTGGCCATCACTGCATTCACCAGCATGGAATTCCAGAGTTCAATTAGAAATACTTCCTTTTGTCCATTAACTTCATCGGGCGAGGAGGAAGGCAAGGGCGAGGCCCACTCCTGACCACTGCGAACCACCACCAACAGCAACAGCATGGGGCCAGGAGGGGGCTTGCTCAGGGTCACAAAATACCTTCAACTGTCCCATCCTCAAGCAGTGAGCAGGCAAGGACTCGAGCATAACTGACTGCCTACAAAGCAGTTAGGAAAAGTCAAGAAATTAGCTAAGATAAGGCGAAGAGGGGCAAAAACCAAAAGACAACCGAATGGCCAGTTCACGTGAGACTCAAGCAGCTCCTGCTGCAGTGCTGAGGGGTTCTGAGTTTGAACTCCAGGAGACATCCATGCTGCATGAGTTGAGGCAAAAATATGATAGGATTTAGTTTCTGCCTACTTTTGACTTTTGGATTCTGCTTGTCAGTTGCCAGAACTGTAGCGATTGTTTCTATTTGAGCCATGAACAGTCACTGCAGAAACGAAACACGACTGCAAGACAGAAACTGGACACAAATAGTACTTCGCAGCAAAGTATGTGAAGGCAGGGGATCTTTCTTACCAACAGTTGTGCGAACAGTGGCAATACCTCAGTGGAGAGTTTGACACGGCACTGGATTTTGAACCTGTTGGCAAAACACAACCGATTTTAATCTTAGGCTCTTGAGAACCAACACACACCCTCTTGGGCATGAATATGCTGCCAAGACTTTCCAGTCTGTTGCCCAAGCAGCAGTCTTCTCCTAGTCTCCTTAAAGTGGACATTAAGTTACAGGAATCAATAAGAAGCTGAAGGGGGCAAGGTGCAATGAACTTCACAGCCCCCATGTCTTCGACAAGCTGGAAAAATGACAACAGTCAGCGGAAACCTTCATGTGTTAGCCTACCTTAGGAGACAGAGAAAGGGGGACAAACATGGGAAACAATAGGATTTGAGTCCCGTGGCACCTTAGAGACCAACAAGATGTTCAAGGTATACGCTTCTGAAAGTCAAAGCCCCCTGTAGAGATCCCTGTGCTTTTATATCCCAGTCAAGAGTTGGGTGGGTGAAGCAAAGAAGGGAGTTAGGACTGGTCAAGGTACCATACAGCTTGATTAGATCAGAAACTAGCATCATATTCAGTCCTGGTGTGGGGGGTGTCCATTGTTCCGAATTTGTGAATTAACTCCATTTCAGCAATCTCACTTTGTAAACTTCCCTCAAAATTTCTGTCTTTAAGGACAGCCACTTTCAGGTCAGCGATAGAATGTCCTGGACGATTAAAGTATTCTCTCACTTGTTTTTGAGCGCTGTGATTTTATGTCCATCTATTCTTTTGTGCAGGGACTGACTTATTTGTTCACTGTATAGAGGGGAAGGGCATTGCTGACACTTGATAGCGTATATAACGCTGGAAGATGAACAAGTGAATTAGCCTAAGATGATATAACTGGTGTTGTTAGGCCCAGTGATTGTGTGGCCGGAGTGAGTATGGGGACAGAGTCAACGTCCCAATTAACTGCAGGCCCTGGTCCAAGAATCTGTCTCTGTTAGGAAGGACATTATTGCGAGTGAGGAGTTGTTTAAGATTACCTGAAAGGAGGCCATGTTAAAGAGCTGCCCGAGGAGACAGCCAAGCTCCACTGCACAAGTCGAGGCCACTTGGACCAGACTTCCAAGCCTTCTGAAGCCTCTTTTATGGGCTCAAAAGCCCTTTAAATGAGCATCTTCTTACCTGCTGTCCGACAAAGGGGGCTCTGACTTGGCTGGCCTTTAAGGTGCTATTGGACTCAAACCTTGCTCAATGACTCATCTGCTACTAGCGATGGCACAGGATGGAAATCTTGCTTTAGAGTGTCTATATTTGCTATGAAGGCTGGGGGGTGGGGGGGTGGGGGGGGTCATCATTTAAAGCCACAGCTCCAAATAAGGGTGAAGGTGAAAAAAACGCCACTTACTTCTCCTCTGTGACTAGGCTGGTCAGCAGGTTCATTGCAGAACTAGCTCTGCTATCGGAAAAATGAATGAAGGACATCAACGTCTGCAGCCACCTAGAAAAGAAGATGATGTGCCTTTGCTCAAAGGGGCTAGAAAAGCTATCATCAGCTGAGGCAATGACATGAGCAGTATAAAACCTACAGAGACATGCTGGTTAGAGATGGGCACAAACGACAAAAAAAACAAACCATGAGGTTCGTGGTTCGTGGAATTTCACGAACCAGGAACCACGAACTCTTGCAAACTGGGGCAAGTTTACGAACCAGTTCGTGGTTCGTGGGGTTTAAATGCCCCTTTCCGGCCGCTTAGCAGTGGCAGGAAAAGGGGCATTTGACAGTTTAAAGGGCTCTTTTCTGCCTTGCAAGTGGCAGGTCCCTTTAAACTATCAGCTGCCCCTGGGGTTTGGGCAGCTTAAAGGGCCCTGCAGCTTGCAAGCAGCAGGTCCCTTCAAACTATCAGCTGGCAGGCGGCAACGGGGGGGGGGGTGTGTGGAATCCCTGGGGAAATGGCCATTTAAACTGCCTCTTTATGACCCAAATGAACCAGTAGATCAGTTCATGAAAGTTTGTGGAAACGAGCTTTCACGAACCACTGGTTTGCAAACCACGAACCAGCCTGGTTCGTGTGGTTTTTTGGGTCATAATTCGATTCGTGCCCATCTCTAATGCCGGTATACAATAGATGCAGAGCTGCTCAGAGGGCAATGCTACAGGCAGTACACTGCCATGCATAACACAACCCAGAATCCAAGCTGAGCCACCTGAAACTCAGGGGGAACCTGCCAGTAAAACACAAGCCCTCATGGGCCCTGGCTCTGCAGGGCCACTGAGCCCAAGTTGTGCTCACAGCAAAGCACACGAGGCAATCACTTTCCCACATTCCAAAGGCCAGTCTGGATAACTCTGAGGCACCTCCTGTCACATGGAAAAGGAGCACAGGAACAAGTTTTTAGGCACGTCATGAAGGCGTTTATTTTCAGCGGAGACAAATTACATCGGTGGGAAGGGTGAGCGGCCAGCACTAGAAGCAAACAGCAGGATCTTTCTGCAGAAGTGAACAAAAGAGGCTGGCTCGCTAAAATTTTCACTTATCACATGAATAATAACAATTATTTTTGAAAAAAAAGTAGGTGCTGTTGGAGCATAATTTGTAGAATGTCATTACGGCCACTGGAAAACCCTTTTGTTCGTCTGGTATTTCAAAGTGCTGTATTGAAATACAGCATTCTTCAAATTGCCAGGAATGGGGGTGGACAAGTTAAAAATGGCAAGGACGGGCAGATCACCTCCTGTTTATTAATTCTCTTCAATAACTTACTGAAATCCTACAAATGTGCATAAATTCCAATTAGCAACTGAACTTGCACCAGCATGAATTTCCAGGTGTACAAAAGGAAGTGAGAGACGGTCCAAATCAAGAGCTATATGGATGCAACTGTGTCTTCCCTCCAACCCACGTTAATAGGTAAAAGTTGCCCAGAATATGCATTTATGTTGAACATCTTGAGACTGGAACTGCAAAAATGTGCTTGGGTATGAAAACGACCACTTCTTGAAAAAAGTAAAGGGTCTTCTTCCCCTGCTGTTTGACTAGCTGCGTGGAGTGAAAAGAGGAGAGACCTTCACATTTCCCTTCTCTCCTCCTCCTGGACCTTGGCCTCCCATGCCAGCCTGCCCTCGCTCAATCTCCCTCCTCGGTAGGTCTCAGCGCTCTGCTGGGGCTCTTGCTTCAAATAATGTTGGCACCAACCACCATGTTTTTGCTCTTTCCTCCCCTCCCCTCTAAGTAGTCCACCTTGCTTCCCCTGCCTGCAGGACTATCTCTGGAGGTGCTCTTGTCCTGCGATACCACTGAAATGGCGCCTGGGGGGCAGAAGCAGGCTCATCCTTTTGCCTTCAGAAGCTGAGAAGAGGGTAAAACGAGGCTCCACAAAGTCCGTTCTGATTTCTCCTCCAAAGGCAAACTTTTGGAGGCAGCTGACTTTTCCTCCATGAGAAACGAGAAGGCTGCCCCAACCATCCTGAGCACTTGTTGTCACTGGACTGGGGACACATACATATGAGGCTGGGCTGTGACTCTTTCCAGACTGTCTGAGCCCCAGGAGGCTTAGCCTAGAAACGGGTCCAGATTCTCAGGCATGGCTATTTTTCTGCAGAGGTGTAGTGGCTACTCCACGCTTCTGCTGAATAGGCAGCTATAAGCACACAAGAGATTCTGATTTAAACATGGTAAGTACTTGGTTAGGTTCAGGTGTCTGATCAGCAGGCTCCTTCCGTTCTCTGTCTGTGCATAGAGAGTCAGCAGGGCCAA
Organism: Eublepharis macularius; assembly: GCF_028583425.1. Lineage (NCBI taxonomy): Eukaryota > Metazoa > Chordata > Lepidosauria > Squamata > Eublepharidae > Eublepharis > Eublepharis macularius. The sequence continues at coordinate 3,855,060 of NC_072803.1, forward strand.
GCACTGTTCTTGGATTTCGGACACCTCAGAAAGTAGCAGAGTGGGAAGCTGCAGGTTCACATAGGGGTGAGTTAGAAGTAGGCGCTGGTTCTCCTCTGAAAAGGGAAAAATAAGAAAGGGTGGCCAGTCACACCAGATGCTCTAAAAGGCTTTATCAGCATTTACATTCACCGTCCAGGAAATCACTCAGGTGTGAGAACATTTTTCTGTCTCTGCTTGAAGGAAGGATCCACTCGAGTGACAAGGCGGCAAGGGTATGCTGTTCTGTTGCTCACCTTCTCTCCTCCCTTCCCGTTTCTAAAGGGCAGATTATATCACTTATACATGCATGGCAAGCAATCCTCATCTCATTTAGATCCACCTTTCAAGCAAATACTTGAGGACACAAGAAGTGTGAACTGAAGCAGATTTGGGCAACTTCACGCCCCAGAAGTTAATATATTCTCCTTTCTCTCTCTCCCTTCTCTGAAGCAGAAGGAAATACAAGGCCTGCTGCCCAGCCTGTATTCTGCAGAGACCTGAACAGATGCTTTAAACCAGCCAGACCTGAGTCTCAAGAGTGACACAGAGACAAAACTGCCAGGTGGATCTCAAGGCAGGGGGTCTTCTGATCTGCATGGATATGAAAGACAGCTGGCCTCAGAAGGGGTTAAATTTTATTTATTTATTGAAAACGTTTATATGTCACCTTTCCACCCAAAATAGGGTCCCCTAGGAAATGAACAATGGATATTAAAACATTAAAATAACATTTTAAATTTATATATACATACAATAAAAACATATAAACAAACACAAACACACAGGGAGGAGAGCAAATAAGAGTTTGCTGGGGATATAACAAACAAGTCTTTATCAGCTGGTGGAAGACAATGACAGAGGGAGACAGGTGAATCTCCCTGGGGAGGGAATTCCAAAGTTTCAGTGCTAGAACCAAGAAGGCCCATTCTTGGCTTGCCACTCAACTAGCCTCAGAGGGTCAGGGCATCTAAAGCAAGGCCTCCGAAAATAACCAAAGTCGACGGGTAGGTTCATATGGGAGAAGGTGGTCCTTAAGGTATACCGGTCCTAAACCACATAGGGCTAAAAAGGTCAATACCAAGCACCTCAAATTGGGCTCGGAAACAAACTGGGAGCTAGTGTCGATGGAACAAGACAGGAGCGGTATGGCCTCTATGACCCAGTCCAATCAATACTCTTGCCAAGCATTCTGTACCAATTGCAGTTTTTAGACAGTCTTCAAGGGCAGCCCCACAAGGAGCGTGTTGCAGTAATCTAATCTGGACATTACCAGGGCATGCAACCACAGTGGCAAGATCTTTCCTTCCCAGGAAGGGCAGCAGTTGGCTCATCAGTCAAAACTGGTAGCAGGCACCCCTGGTCACCACAGCCACTTGTTTATCCAACGGGAGGCTCTGATCCAGCAGTACCCCGAGCTATAAACCTTTAGCGGGAATGCAACTCCATCCAGAAGAGGAGCTATCGCCATTCCTGGGTCAAACCTTCCCCCACCAGTAGTACCTCTCTTTTGTGAAGATCAAGTTTCCGCTTGTTAGTTGAATTTATTGGGCTTGGGGAGTTTCACAAAAGCCTCCCAGACCACTTTTCTAGCCCTGTCTGTGGTCCTGTCAGAGACGGCAACTGTGCTCCCCTTTGTCACGGGACACCCATTTTTCTCAATTTTAGAAGAAGATGTGAGAGGGCAGGCAAGAAACATCAATGTGGCTTCAGGCCTGATCCTGCGTCAGAGCTTCCTGCCTTCACTTTGATTTCAAGATGGCGTGATGTAATTATCAATAACTTTGACTGTACGATAACACTGAAAGCCAAAACCCCACAAGGGCCTTGCTTCCTGCCTTTACTCTGCAATCTTATGGTTTCTTAAAAAAAAGACAAAATGATGGCCAGAAGTAGCAAAGAGAACAGCTGCTGCTGCCAATAAGCAGCCCTTTTTGCAAATCCCGACCCCCTCCAAAAAAACTTCCAACAGGGAAGCAGACATGGTAGCAAAGTTGTAGGGGGTTGTTTTGGCTCCGTTCCGGCAAAACCCATCTCCAGTGATGATCTCATCTGACACAGAGAGATGACCTTGCTACAGTGAGCTGAAAAGAACCCGGACTTACAACAATCAGCGAAGAAAGCGCACTTGTCATCGGAGAAAACCCACACAGCAGGCTGAGAAGGAAGCAGCATCTCTGCAGCAGAAGTTCTCTCTAAGCCACTTGGGAAAGTTTGACAGACATGGGGGGGCAGGGGGGGCATCTCCGGGATCACTGCTAATGCTGACTGCTCGCTGTCATTATATTTGACCCATAAATCTCTGGTGCTGAGCAAGATCGAGGCATCGCGGCCACCCACGGGAGCAGGACTCATTGCAAACAAAACCCTCCAACGTAGCCAGTCTCATATTGGTAGTACATTAAAAGGGATTCGCACTGATTACCATTCTCTTTGCAGACTGCTTGCCACAGGAGGATAAGGGAGAGAGACAGTTCCACTTCGGCAGGGGATTTCATCTCAGGACTGAAAGCGCTGGAAAATGAACAGGTTTTGTAAACAGCAAGGGAAAGGGGGCAGGTCACAGGCGCAGTCTGGTGTTGTCTTTTATGTATAAAAGCAGCGGGTGCGGGTTTAGTCAGGTTAGTCTGAGAAAGAGTGACTAAACCAAGGCCGTCCAATGGGATTCACAGCAGAATCCCATTCTGACCATTACACCATGCTGGCTCTGACAGAGAAGGCCTGCTGGCCCAGCATTCATTCCCAAAGAAGTCAAACTGAGTTGCAGCATATGCCTAGGGAGGCTTCAACAGGCCATCCTGGAGAGGTGCTGGGAAGAGGCAAAATCCCCCAGTGTCAGCAACGGCAGGTGGCACTTTCCTAAGAGGGCATATTTCTAAGTGGTTGTTTTTTTAAAAAAATGAGAGCTGTGAACAGGCTCTGAACGCTTTAATCCAAGTCTCAACATTGCATCAGGCATTCTGCAAAGGGCCTTCCCTCACCTCTCCCACTAGGACCATTCAAAGATTTCTCCTGGACCAGCTAAACACATCCAGGCTCTGTTGCCATTAACTCCTCCTCACAGGCAGCCTTCGCTCCCCTCACTCTCCGGCACTCTTTCCACTAAATCGCTCTCCTGGATTGTAGATCCAGAGGAGTTAGCCATATTAGTCTGCAGTAGCAAAATAGCAAAGAATCCCATAGCACCTTTAAGACTAACCAACTTTATTGTAACAGCAGCTTTCGAGAGTCACAGCTTTCTTGCATCTGATGAAGACAGCTGTGGCTCTCAAAAGCTTATGCTACAATAAAGTTGCATCTAACAAAGAGAGCTGTGGCTCTCGAAAGCTTATGCTACAATAAAGTTGGTTAGTCTTAAAGGTGCTATGGGACTCTCTGCTATTCTCCTTGATTGGTTTCCCAAAGAACTGGCAGCAAGCAAATGTTTGTTGGTTTGTTTTAATTTCTTCTGGGCCTTGCATGACACAACTGCAGGAGGCAGCTGAGAATTATTGCTCAGCAAGAAGTGAAATCAAACACAAATCCAAAGTGACACAACCAATCAATAAGGAGCAAAGAAAGTACAAATCTTACAGGAAGATCCATTCCCCTGAGCGGAACAAATGAAAAAGGTGGCCAGAAAAAGGTTCCAGCGGTCAGAACACAGCCATCGACAGAGCTCTGCTGCCTTCGGCACAGCCACGGCTTCTGCCCCTGTTCGGTTCTGTGTGAATGCCCACAGCGCTTCACGGCTCCCGCATTCGACACCCTTTCATGCTGTTTTTTGCTAAGCTACTCTTGCCTTTGGACCAAACCAATTAAACAGGCTAACCCCCCAGAAGTAGTGTGGAAAAAGCACGGAAGCAAGTTTTTTCTGTGATGCCTCCAGAAGAGCACTATTGAGTCTTAAAGGCCACCTAGAAGTCAGTAAGGCTGCAGTGGCTGCTGCGCTATCTGCTGATCAGCCCATCTGAATTTCATACAGAGATAGTGTTCCTCGCAAGCAGCTTTTCTGTTTGTTCCCACTGTAAACACCCGACTCTTCTCCTGAAGACAGCCCTTACCGCCTTATGACCTCGTTGTCATTGATGATACTGAATCCATTGTTTGTCCTAAATATGGTCTGTTCAGTGCCTGTAACAAGTACAGAGATAAGAAGTCAGGTTCATGGTCTAAAGTGCCTCACATGAAGGCAGACTCCTCCTCGCCCCCACCCCAGTGTTAAGTGACAAGGTCACTAAAGCAATCCTCTTGACAGATGAAAATGACACAACAGACGAAAACAACACACTATTCGCAATACTCCGTCCTGGGGATATCAGCAGGCAGCACTCTGAGGCCAGCTGCAGAGAACAACTCAGACTCAAGGCCCTCATCGGCCAGCAGCGAAGCCTTTGCCTCGAGTGTCCAGAGGGAAAGAAGAGGACTCACCATCTTGTACTGTATTAGCCAAAAGCTGAATCCCACCCGCATAAAAAAGGGCATTTTCGTTAGGCCTGCTGAGCTTCTGGAGCAACGTGTTCACCGACACAGCTGTGCACCTTCCAGATTCAAACTCCTCTGTGGCTTTCTCTTCCTCGCGCTGCTTTTTTTCTTCCAAGTCTACTTCATGGAGGCAATCTGAACATTGAAAGGCTCACGTCAAAACAAGCAGGATGCGGAGCAGATAGCAAAAACGAACAGAATGAGATTGAACGAGGGTACATGGCCACTCAGTAAGGACAGCCAAAGGCACAAGCGAAAGGGTGCAACGTGCTTCAGTATCACCTGATAGCAGGGTGATCGTAGCAGAGAGATTAGAGGGCTCCTTACCTTTGCACAGCTTCTCTTTATGGGGATCAATTTCTAAAATCTTCGCATAGCACTCCCTGGACTTAAAGAACAAAGACGGGATTTTAGGTGACGACCAATTAAAGGAGAGAGGGTGTCAAACACACACATACACAATGCAAAACCCGAGCCAGTGACTACTGCCATATATAGTCAAGTTCCATGTAATTTAAATCAGAAGTCTTGTCTGTCTTGTCTCTCCTATTTGTCTTGCAAAGCAATTACAGGAAGACAGGAAGTAAGAAGTGAATTTCTCTTGGGCACCCCTAACTCAGACCCAGTTTCCATCGACCCACCTTTTTCAGCAGTTAGACTGGGAGCAAAAATAATTTAAAACCCAGCTTTTAAAAGAGGTTTTCCTACATTTTAGTCAACAAGTTAACAGCAAAAGCAGCTTGCTTACATATTTTGAACATGACTGCACAAGAAAAAGGCATCTTAGCATACTTGAATTCCTTACAGTTTTGTTTTTAAATAAAAGGAGCATCAAAATAAGCAGGACAGTGGTGCTGATGCAGATATAAACTGTGCGGCCTTCTAAACGAGTGGAGATCTCCCACATTTACTGAGCAAGAACATGGTATTGAACAGGAGGAACTGCCAAAAGTTTGCAGGCCTTGCCTTACCTTACTGTACTGCTTCAATGCCAAGTATGCTTTCCCCATGTGAAAGAAGGCTTTGAGGTCTTTTTCATCACACTGCATTAAACAGAATTGTTCAGCAAAACGCGTATCACTTTTGCCAGTGATCTAGCAATACAATAAGACTTGTAATACAAATGGGAATGGCTTCATATGCTTAAGGAACTATTGCTAGGTTTCCGTTTTATGACAAAGTCTTCACCTGACCAGGGCAAAGTACAAGTGTTTGTCGAGTGCCTACCATTAGTAGAAGAAATCTCGCTTCAGCACAAAACAGCCAACACAAACACGTTAAGTACTGCATCACACTGACAGCTATGCCCTTTAATAATCCAGACAGGTGTGTGGGTAGAGTGACACGCAAGCGTTGGCCATGCTCAGCTATTGTACAGGGAACTCGTAGAGCTGCTTTTGAATTAGAAGCCAGCAGTGCGCTCTTGGAGTTACAAGCACTAGTCCTAGAAATGGCTCTAATCTCTTAGGGTGACTTGCATCTGGCCAGGTAAAACAGCGTTCAGACAGCCCAACTAAATTATACTGAAATGTGGTCATTGTTGAGGCTGACACACTCGCACCCAACATTTGGAAAGTGGCAGTTTTGCTTTGCTGTCGCTGACTTGCTGTCTAGCCAGGCCCCCTAAATCAATGGCACTTACGGTATTAGAAATGACAGGGGAAACAATCTTTCAGAAAGCTTTCAAGATTTCCATTTCTAAGTTGACGTGAGTCTTTCTTCTCATCTGAAAGGAAAACAGCTGGGATGGCAGCACTGAAAGTGAACGGAGCCCTCCGCTGGAGGCGCTTGGAGGATGGCAGCTGGGGAAGGCATGCAACTAGCATTTGTTGCAGGGGAGGCGAGCAGGTAACCAGAACTGGATGGACGGTGTCACCACTGCTCAGCTTGGCACAGTGACCAAAGTTCTTTGCATCGTTATGCTGACTGCATAACCTCATCACCTACCATGCTTAAGAGCGGGCAGAAGTTACATGTGGCTTGCACACTTCCCCCTCCCAGCTGTGTAGCACACCCAAAGAACTTTAGAAAGAGTAGGCCAAGGGGCATGACTGCAGCTGCCTGAATGGATCTCGCCGGGGCGACTGCAGAAGGACCTGAGACCATGGAAGTTGGGACTCTGAGGACAGCCTTTGCAGAAACAAGCAAGGAACAAGAGGCTCCGAACACGAGCGGACTGACTGGGCTCTTCCGTCTCAACTGAATACCACAAAGTATGAATATCCTGATACATCTGAGCTTGCATAATTAAGATATGTCAAGTAATTGAAATGAAGAGCTTTAAAAATCACTTAGCGTGCAAAATCATCTGACTGGGAGAATTGAACCAGCATATTACGTTCATGTTGTTAAACATCTCAAGAGATGCTGCCAGATAGATAAATTAATTTACCATTAATTACATCCATCTTTAATTAAATATTTGAATTTTAAAAAGAAAAAGCTTGGAGACTGGTTCTATTAAGCAGGAATATAAATGTTAACATCTACTTCAGGTTATCAAGCATCTCATTTATGTTTTTCCTGGGAAGATGAAAATTGTCCCCAGCAAGACTTTTAATTGTTCTGTGAGGATGCACCACATGTTATTTTAATCAGGGCTTTTTTTCTGGGAAAAGAGGTAGTGGAGCTCAGTGGTGGAACTCAGGACCACACAATGACATCACTTTGGGTCAGCTGGAACAAGGGGGTAGTTTTTTAAAATTTAAATTGCCCCCGGAGAAAATGGTCACATGGCCAGTGGCCCCGCCCCCTGATCTCCAGACAGAGGGGAGTTTAGATTGCCCTCCGTGCCACTCGGCGGCACGGAGGGCAGTCTAAACTCCCCTCTGTCTGGAGATCAGGGGGCGGGGCCACCAGCCATGTGACCATTTTTAAGAGGTGCCAGAACTCCGTTCCACTGCATTCCCGCTGAAAAAAAGCCCTGATTTTAATCCATATTATTAAAACCATGGAATTACAAGAGAGAGTTTTAAGAATCATTTGGCCTCATGTTACTTCTACTTCACAGAATCGGGAACTGGGGAGGGAACGAGTGAGTGCGTGTGATCTGCAGGGTAATCACAAAGCGATACAGATGTGTGCACGTAAGTAAAAGGAGGGTTATGAAACAGAGAAGAGTGAACGAGCTTCTTGTAACGGGATTTTTTTTATGACCCCCTAGTCCAAAGACCTATGTATGAGCTTTACTGGAGCTGCCCTCTCACACAGGAGGCAAAAGCTTTTCTTTGTAAGCAGATTTCTTCTGACACAGTTTAAAACACTGAACACTGCAGGTCAGGAAGCCCTACAGTAAGAACCATCTCTCTCTTGTTTTTCTTTTTCTTTTTTGTACTCAAGAATTAACCTTGGATAAGCACCCTCTCAGGAAGACACCCAAAACTCCTGTGTGGCACCAGGAAGGTAGCATGTGTATATTACAGAGACAGTTCACCGTCTTGTCAATCAGGCCTGCTTGGGTGCCACGTCTCCTGAAGAATTTGATTTGGAAGAATTATTTGTATTAGCTTTGTATAACAATTTTATCTTTTATTCTGTAAACAATTAGCTTTGAAAGCATGTAAGATCCTCTGCTATGGCTGATCTTTATGCTTATGTCCTAACATGGCAGAGTATCTGGGCTTTACTTATGAAACAAAGCTTACATTTCTTCATTGATCACAGTTTGGTGTCTTAATTAATGGAAGGTGATGGCTGTTAGGGAAAATAAAATTAAAGAAGAGTACTTTTAAAAATCCGTATCACTTCTAATCTATTCACAGCTATAGTTTAAAGCCATCCACACTTCGAGGCCAGATTCACCTAGCCACCTGCTTTCCCTCTCTAACACAAGCTGGTGTAAAAAGATAGGAAATTCTTACTCTTAACGCCCATTCACAGTCATGGATGGCTTTTTCGTACTCCTGCAACTTGATGTGAGCCTGAAACAAAATGAACCAGCAGAGGCAGGACAACTTGAGCGACATTGCTAGCCAGAATAAATACTTTAAATACATAAATAAACAAAACGTGAGGGTGATGGTAGCCGAACCAAGGCCATACAGTCCTGCAATACTTGAAAACAAGGGGCGCCTTTCTAACCCACAACACCTAGCAGGAGCAGAGGACCAATTCCAAATGTGATGGAAGGAAGGTGAATGAGGCCTGGGCGGACCCAAAAGCTGCAGAGACTAAGAGCCAAAACACACGTTAAGAAATACCCAGGTTCAGCACATGTTCTCTTACCTCAAGGTTTGCCAGGATCTGTAGGCGTCCTGGAAGCTTAAAGTAGGCGTCCTGGAAGCTTAAAGATCTGTAGGGGTCCTGGAAGCTTAAAGTCCTTGGAAGCTTAAAGGATCTGTAAGCGTCCTGGAAGCTTAAAGGCGTCCTGGAAGCTTAAAGCTTAAAATACAGGCGCCTGTATTTCCCTTCCCCTTTTTGCTGCTCTGTAAATGCTAAACTTTAAGCTTCCAGGACGCCTACAGATCCCGGCAAACCTTGAGGTAAGAGAACACGTGCTGAACCTGAGTATTTCTTAACGTGTGTTTTGGCTCTAATTTATACCGAAAAGCCCACAAGCACAGCCACTGCTTTTGTACCACACTGACCTGCACTCTGTTGGTGTACAGCACCTGCATATCCTTCTGCTTCTTCAGGCCTTCTGTGTATTTCTGGACAGCCGCTTCATAGTCTCCTTTGCCGAAAGCCTCGTTCCCCTGTTGTTTCAGTGCTGCAGAGGGGAAAGCCATAAACAAAACTGCCCTTGTATTGATTGTATTGTAAAACACCTGGGGGACTTTTCATTGGGAGACAGTATAGAATTGAACTCATACACTCTTCATTAGAGCCTTGATTAGAAAGTGTACAGGGTGGCAAAGAGACGGACCTGAGCTTGTTAGAGTGATTCACAACAGCCACCTAGTTCTTTCGCTCCAACTCATTCATAACATTACGTTAATTACAAATTCCAGAGGGGCAGCCGTGTCACAAACTCTCTTTTAATGACAAACTCACTTTGTTATTGCAGCATTGTGACACAATGATTCTGTGAACACCATTTGGCTATTTTTGGCTACACATGATGACATAAGATAAGGCAAATGAAAAATTATTCTTTGATTGAAGAAACGATTTACCAGAGCTAGTCACAAGAAAGCCGGTGGTCTGGAATGTGCGAGGTGTTTCCCGTCAGAGCTTTGTAACACCAAAAGATGTTCAGTTTGAATTCTAGCACTCAACCTATTGCCAAGGTGCTCTCTCCCTACCCCCATCTCCCCAAAATTTCATTGTTCAAGTGTTACCATTGGCAACGGCCTCGTTCTCTTTCCTTCTCCTGGCTCGCTCTTTGGCATCCTTTTCTAAAGCAACCATGAAGCTCTCTGAAAGAGTGGACGGAGAAGTTCAATAAAAATAAAGGAGTGTGATCTCTTTGAAAAAACAGATTGCAAAAGAAAGCAAAGTCATTTCTGAGATGTGAAATGGAACTCCAAAGGGGCTTTTCATTAATGCGATACAAAATCGGATTTGGGGTAATAAGCTCAAATGTATGGAAACTCGTAATTGTGGCAGTGATTTTAATCCCTGCCTTTGAAAAGAGCAACATTTCTAGAAGATGGGGGCTTCTAATCTCTGGATAATGAAGCGATATAATAACCTTTGCTGAACGTCCCCTTCCGATGTATTGAAGACAAGGCAAGCCATTTACACTTGTTACGTAGATGTCTGTCAACCCACTGAAGTAGTTCTGACTTTGGAAGCGAAAAGGAAAAAGTGGGCCCTGGACTTACACAGTTCTGGTAGTTGCTAAATTAAGATCAACATGCTTGCATACGAACCTGCCCGTTCACTCCATTCATCTTTGGAGGCCCTGCTTCACCGTCTAAGGATAGGCTGGTGGCAACCTGTGAAAGGGCCCTTTCAATTGTGATGCCCAAACTTTGGAACTCCCTCCCCAGGGGAATACATCCCCTTCTGTTGCTGTCTTCAGCTAGTAGTGGAGCCTTTTTGTTTGTGTGTTTCATTTGGCATACCTCCAGTAACTGTTATTGGCTGTCCTCCTTGTTCTTGATGTTGTGTGTTTATGTAGGTGCTTTCATTGGATTATTTTCATATTATATTATTTTTTTAAAAAAATTAAATTTGTTAAAAACCTTTTAATTTTTTAAAAGTCCGCTGCCTTGGGGAGCCTATTTGCTTAGAACGTGGCATACGAGTGGTTTAAATAAGTAAATAAATCCATCCTATCAACTGGAGTCAGAGACAGGGAGTGGGTGGCGAGGCCAGGAACAGGTCCTGATGCACATCGACACGCACAGCCCTGAGCCCATTCAGAGGCTCTCAGGACTCGTGCCAGAAGCAGCACCATTCCGTATGCTGTCTCTCCGGAGAACCAGCTTGTAGTGGCTTACAAAGCAAAACATCATAAAAACATAAAACCCCACAATGGTCGTTAACAATCAATAAGCCATTAAAAATCCAGCATCAGAAACCCAGCCGTAGCATAAAAACAGCATAAAACATTGAGCAGTTTAAAATGATCTCGTAAATCAGTTCTTGGACTAGAAGCAGACTATGAACTGAGGTTAAAAGACTAACCCCTTGATTTAAAGCCTGAGCAGAAAGAAACATGTTGGCCTGGTGCCCGACACCTGGGGCTATCTGCCTTCTCTCTGGGGGTAGGGCTGCAGGCAGGGTGGCACCCAACTCTTGATACAGCATCTGTTCCTCTCATCACCCCCCACACAACAACTGGAAACATTCAAGGAGTCTTGTGAGTTCTGGACTTCACTCCCTTTCTTCAAAATCTGCCAGTACGTGGACTACGGACTTGAAGCCCACATGAGCAACATCTGGAAAGCTGTAACCTTGGTAAGACACAGAGTTCCTTGTGCTATTGTAATCTGAAATACATAGATATGATTTATCTTACCAGGATTCGTCAGCCCCTCCTGATTTGAAAAACCCTGCCAGAGACAGATGGAAGCAAAACGTGAACTTGGAGGTCTCAGAAAAAAAGGAAACTGTGTGTGTTTGTTCAGTGATGATCCTTCACTTTTATCTGTTTGAAGGTAACTACTGCTTGAAAAATATGAGGAGTGAGAAAAGCAGATCAGCCTCATTTTTCAAAGGCACTTAAAACACCACTCTGTAATAACCTATACCTCAACAGCCGAGCCGTGTTTCCAAAGCTGTCAGAATTAATTCCATCAGGAGCATTAAAAAGCCACAGGAAGGAAGGAAAACAAACAATGAAAAAGTAACAATTCAGGGCTTGGGATACAAAATCAATTTGGCAAAAGCTTTCGGAGACACTTCAACTGGGCAAACGGCAGCTGTGGCTTGACACTTTAAACTGCAATAATAGCATGTTGCTGCACATGCCATAATTAAAGTTTCTTCCGTGAAGAAAAATCTCCGGCTTGCAACAATGAAATGTTTAGCAGTCGGACCTGAAAAGGTTTTCCCCCAATGCAGGGAAAAGACAGCATAACATGCATTAATTGGAAGCAGCGCAATTGAGGCGTTCCTGACTGAGGAAGTCTGGCTGGCGGCGTCTACACATGCAGCAGAGGGAGGGGGGAAATGGGAAGGAAGTGGCAGAATCCTGAAGCGGCAGAATAGACAGTGCCATTCCAGGCAACACGTGGGAGAATCGCAGTTTTGTATTCTAAACTCTGCTTTAGAAAAAAAACGAAACTTAAAAGCTCCCTCCCTGCAAATACAAAGCTGGGCTAGCTCCCTGACTGACTTGTCTTCTATTTGCAGGGAAGGGTTTTTTATGTCGAGTAGAAAATAATACTATTTTCTCCCTCCTTGACATCTGATATGGCTCAGCCACTGTAGAAGCCCAGGGCCACCTTCTGCTGCAAGTGAAGATTCATCTTTTGTCAGCAGAAGCCAAAAACTAACAACTGAAAAGGACTGAACTTTTATAACCAACAGTGACATAATCAGAGGAAAGCAAAACAAAACTGAATAGCAGTACAGCAGCAGATAAAGAATATAGGAATTGTATTGTCGAAAGCTTTCACGGCCGGAGAACGATGGTTGTTGTGGGTTTTCCGGGCTGTATTGCCGTGGTCTTGGCATTGTAGTTCCTGACGTTTCGCCAGCAGCTGTGGCTGGCATCTTCAGAGGTGTAGCACCAAAAGACAGAGATCTCTCAGTGTCACAGAGTGGAAAAGATGTAGGTCATTTGTATCTACTCAGGAGGGGTGGGGTTGAGCTGAGTCATCCTGTAAGAGTTTCCCAGGGTGTGGAATGCTAATGGCGGGAGGCTTCACTGTATCCTGAGGAGGTTCTTTTGAAAAATCAGCAGTGGCTGAACATAGCCTAACTCAAACAGGGCACAGTATCTTATTCCAGGACACCAAAATACTGGACAACACTTCCAACTACTTTGTCAGACTGCACAGGGAAGCCACTGAAATTCACAAGCATAAGCAAAACTTCAACAGGAAAGAAGAAACCTTAAGAATGAACAGAGCATGGTTTCCAGTTCTGAAAAACACCAGGCTAACAAAACACTCTATACTCGACAATAGCCCTGCAGAGAAGATTAGCACATCAAGTACCAATCCATATGCAAAAGAACCTCCTCAGGATACAGTGAGGCCTCCCGCCATTAGCATTCCACACCCTGGGAAACTCTTACAGGATGACTCAGCGCAACCCCACCCCTCCTGAGTAGATACAAATGACCTACATCTTTTCCACTCTGTGACACTGAGAGATCTCTGTCTTTTGGTGCTACACCTCTGAAGATGCCAGCCACAGCTGCTGGCGAAACGTCAGGAACCACAATGCCAAGACCACGGCAATACAGCCCGGAAAACCCACAACAACCATCAATATAGGAATTATTCTTAATCCTAGAACAGGACATTTTCAAATAGTAGCAACATGTTTTACTGAATTGTGAAACATGCTGGAAAGGGAAATAGCAATGATCAATGTGCCACAAAATCGCAGATGCTCTTCTATACAGGCAAAGTTGGGGGGAAAATGGGGAAAAGCTACACATTCTGTCATCCCAACTGAATGTGTGGGTGTTTGGAACCCAAAATGTCTCTTTTAAAAAAGAAGGAAACGTTACAGAAGGCCGTGTATTAATGAGTGTTCTGTCCAGCCTGTGACTACATTCATTCTCTTCTTTCTTCTTAGTACAGCTGAGTCTTCTCTCTGTAGCTGCAATCGCTTTCTCCTGGACAGCGGGGTCTGTGGAACTCAAGCCTTGAATCAACCTGCCTGCAAAGAATCGGGAAGAGAACTAAGTATGCAAGTCTAAGACAAATTGAAGGGTGTTCCCAACAACACTCAAGAGATACTCCCTCTATTCTCAAAAAGAGTCCAGTAGCACCTTTAAGACTAAGAGCAGAACCACAAGTGACAAAAGGCACAGATTGGACACTTGTCTGCTTCCCTCAAGTTTTGATGGGAAATGTAGGCAGCTTGGCGGAATGTTGGACAAGTGACAGTTGAAAAGTCCATTGGACAGCAGTCGGAGAGCGAAGCTGCGAGACCAGGATGCCTACATTTCCCATCAAAACTTGAGGGAAGCTGACAAGTGTCCAATCTGTGCCTTTTGTCACTTGTGGTTCTGCTCTAACCAATTTTATTGTAGCATAAGCTTTCGAGAATCAAGTTCTCTTCGTCAGATGCCTGATACAGAGACTGGTCAAACACAGAAGAGCAAGAGAGGGAAGAGGCAATTGGGGGGGGAGGGGGAGGGAGCAATCAAAACATTTCTTTGCTAGTATATGTAAACATCTCCTTTTGGTGTGTGTATCAGTTGGCTTCAAAGGAGTTTGCCCTGTTAGTTTGTAGAAGCCAAACAGCTAGACCATCCAATTCCAATGCAGTATGGGCCTTCGGTAACCACAGCTCTCCCTGCCAGATGCATCTGACAAAGAGATCTGTGGTTCCCGAAAGCCCACGCCAGGTACCACTGAGCTCCCCCAGACTCCACCTCTGTAAAGGAAATCTGTTACCTGTGGTAATGTGATAACCATTCATAGTCCCTATTCAGTCCCAGCTTGACAGAGTCAAATTTGCATATGAATTCCAGTTCAGCCGCCTCCCGTTGGATTTTGTTTTTGAAAGGTTTCTGTTGAACTACAGTGACCTTTAAGTCTTTGATGGAGTGTCCTGGTAGATTGAAGTGTTCTCCCACTGGTTTCTGGACGTTTCCAGACCCAGATGCCAGCTCTGCCCCTATATCTACCCAGGGAATACAATTACAGGACCCAATGGCATCAACTACACTGTCTCTGGCTCTTACAGCTGCTCATCCTCCAATCTGATATATGCCCTCATGTGCAGGGCCGGCGCGCCCATGGAGGCCAGGTAGGCGGTGGCCTCGGGCGCGTGTGCACGGGAGGGGCGCTGGAGGGGGTGTTGGGGGTGGAGGCGCGCGCAGCGAAGCTGGAGTGACTGGGCTGCCTTCAGCTACTGCTGCAGCCAGCCAGCCAGCCCCTTGCTGCCGCCGCCGCCACACACGCCAGCCGGGCACAGCCTCTGTGCGCCGCTCAAGCAGCGGCTCGCAGCTTCTGCGCCCAGCTGGGGCGTGCGGCGGCGGCGGCACGGAGCTGGCTGGATGGCTGCAGCAGCAGCTGTAGCCAGCCCATGCCAGCTCCGCTGCGTGCTCCTCCACCCCAGCCGGGCGCAGAAGCCGCGAGCTGCTGCTGGGGTGACGCACGGAGCAGCCTCCGTGCGCCGCTCCAGCAGCAGCCCGCAGCTTCGGCGGTCGGCGTGCCGCCCAGCCCCCCTGCGGCGCGTGATGACGTCTGCGATGATGTCATCACGCCGCGCAGAGGCGCAAGGCACGCTGCCGCAGGCGCCAAAACTTCTGGCGCCGGCCCTGCTCATGTGCCAACAATGTCCTTCTGCTCTGTACATTGGACAAACCAGCCAACCTCTACGCAAAAGAATAAATGGACACAAATCTGACATTAGAAATGGAATTTTTTCTGCAAAACAGAAAGAAATGATGATTTGTGCTTTTGAAGATTAAGAGGCAAAAAAAAAAATTAGTGGGAAAGGAGGGGTACTTTGCGCATGGTAATTTTAGTGTGAGTATATAACATGTAATGCGAATTACTCGGTCACCAAGAAAAGAGATTCTTTCTTCTTATATTCTTACATTTTTGTGTGGGATTTTTGTGGGGGTTGTTTTGTTTTGTTTTTTTCTTTTTAATTTCTCTTCCTCAGCTTTTTTATATTTTGTTTAAAAATTCTTAATAAAATTTCTGAATGGTGAGAAGTGCAGGTGCACAACTGAAATTACAGTCACTTTAGTAATTTAGTACAAATGGTAGTTTAGTAATTTCTAAATCACTAAACAATCCAAGAAAGAAGCACCCCGCTCTATATCTTTTGTAAAAAAAAAAAAATCTTAAAAAACAAAGAAAAGTGCATCAAACGCACAGGTGTAAGATGGGAGACAGCGCAGTAGTCCATGTGTGAACTGCAGGTGACCACAAGCTGAATAAGAGCAGGCAGTGTGATCCAGCTGCAACAAAGACCCAAAAAATGTACGGTGACATAATTAACAGGAAGGCTGCAATCCAGCTCTGGGCATTGCTTTTTAAGAGAGAGACGGACATATTAGAATGGGTTCACAGGTAGTTCTGTGCGCATTAAGTGCCGTCAAGTTGCTTCCAACTTATGGCAACCCTATAAATGAACGACTTCCGACGTCCAATGATTAACTGCCTTGCTCAGATCTTGCAAACTGGAGGTCATGGGGATCTGGAAAACAAGCCTCACAAGGAAAGGGGGAAAGAACTGTCCATGCTTAGCCTGGGGGCCAAGCTACAAGTGATGAATGACACTTGAACAGCAAGTGAACAGGCACTTGCCATTCAAGTGTCATTCGTCACTTGTAGCTTGACCCTGAGAAAGAGAAAATGGAAGGGGGGGGGGACATGATCACACTGTTCAAATACCTGAAGGGATATTACATTGACAGCTAGTGTGGTATAGGTTTAAAGTAACATCCTAGGATCTGAGAGTCCCAGGTTCGAATTCCTACTCTGTCACGGGAACGTGCTTGGTGATTTTAATTCTGACGAACCTCACAGAGTTGTTGTGAGAATAAAATGGAGTAGGGGAGAATGTTGTAAGCCACTTTAGGTCCCCACTGGGGAGTGAGGCATAAATGATGTAAATAGAAGAGGGCAAAGACTTGTTCTCTGCCGCTATCAAGGGCAAAGCTTGATCTCATGGGCTTATGTTACAGGAATCCAGATTCCAGCTGAAGATTAAAAGAAACTTCCCAACAGTGAGACAATGGAACTGTTTATCTAGGGTAGCGGGTGGGCTCTTCAAGCAGAGGCTGCAGAGCCATCTGTTGAGGCTGCTCTAGCTTTGGATTTCCTGAATTGTGCAAAAGCTTGAAGGCCCCTTTCAGCTCTGGGATTCTACCAGTGCAGCCCTATGCAGAGTTGCTCCAATCTAAGACTAGTGGTTTCAGTGGGTTAAGACTGGAGCACTTTTGCATAGGACTGCACCATGTGAGGATTTAGAAATCAAACCTCAGGTCATTTGAAAGACAGGTGCATATTTTTCACTTTTGATAGTACAAATTTTGGCTCCAGGAACATTGAAGAAAAAGGTGCAACTCATCTATCAGTTGTGTTTTGGCAGCCCATATCCTCAATACGTCATTAGAAGAAAATAAACTGCAGACATCTCAAATATGCAACGCAATTGCTGCCCCCAGGTTCCAAATAACTTTTTGATGTGGAATTCAATGCTGGACAAATTGACCAGCACAGATTTAATTGGAGGGCTTTGCCAATACATGGCATAACACACTGCACCTCTGAGCATTCCAAAAGATTTGCAAAAGAAAACATTTTTATGAAGCAATGTAACTATTCCAAAGTCAGCATTTTATCTCAGCAGAACAGATTGACTGTTCTGGACGCCTGCTCTCATTGAAGTTCTGGCTTGGTTGAGCTCGTGTTTGTAGAAAAACAGATGACCCAAGCAGTAACTGAAATGTCTCCAAGTGGTGAATTAGAAAGTCAATTTAAACCAACACAGAATGCAAAGAAAGAGAGGAAATATGAGTTGGTTGTTCTAGTTCTGCTTCCTTCTGCACTATCCCAATGATAATAATCTTTTCATCACTCCATCTTCCCAGATGTCCCTCCTGACCCCAATCTCTACTATGCAAGTAAAGCAAACAATAGAGGAAATTGAAGCTTGCAGCATTATGGTAGCAGAGAACACAAACAGTTGCTAGAGAATACAAACTCTTTTCCATATGCAGTAATAAAGAGATGGCCCTGCTGACTGCAATGAAATTTCTCTTTTATCTTTCCCACTTGTGCTATGGTTATTCAGTATGTAATCCATATCCTGGAAGCCTGGATTTTGCCTTACACATTTATCTGTTACATTATCATTTTATTTTGACATTTTTTTTGTCCCCTTTCTGCCTAATGGGGATCCACACTGGCTTACAAAAATATAGTCCAAATAAATGACATAATTAAATAAAATATAATGTAAGGCAATGTGGACACTACCGGTGCAATCTTAAGGAGGGTTATGTCTTTCCAACCCCACCCCCCGCTTCCTCCAAGGAACTTAATGGCAGAGTACATGGTAGAGCCCAGTTTTACCACCATTGCCGCCGCTGCTGCCCAAACACAGAGATTTTAAAATGCTCCCTTTGGAAATATAAAAAGTTTTATTAAGAATTACTTTCAGGTCTCTGGGAAAGCAAAAAACATGAAGCAAAAAAAAGATCATTTTACAAAAATGGAGATTGAATCTGAAAGTGTGCTCGATATAACGAATCAAAAGCTAGCTGAAGTAGACAGCAATACGACAACCGAGACAGGATGTATGTATACATTTGTAATACCAATACACAATGTTTTCAAATGAATGCAAGAGCATTTGCAATTTTATGTAATAAATGTCTCCTATCTCTTGGAAGAAAGATGATTTTGATCTACATTTCTGCCGCAGTTCCATCAGGCTGTGCTTGTGGGGTGAGGGGGGATTATTTTAGATCTCCTTACTCTTCTCGTCCTCAACGACTATTTGCTATTCTCCCTTTTAGACCACAGTGCTCTCTGGCTGAATCTCAGGAGCAAGACTGTGTGGAATGAATATTTTCTTACATACACCTGTTTACATTGTGGCACCTAATAAAAGTGGGGACTTATGGGATACATTGCTGACACAGAATGTTCCAATAAGTATTTCAATAGCCTTAGCTAACTTCACTTAGCATATTGGCATATTATTCATGCTTGCATATTAATCACAGGTGTCCTGACTGTTACAATAAGCACATAATCAAAAAGAGTCCAGTAGCACCTTTAAGACTAACCAATTTTATTATAGCATAAGCTTTCGAGAATCAAGTTCTCTTCATCAGATGCCTGATCAGGCATCTGATGAAGAGAACTTGATTCTCGAAAGCTTATGCTATAATAAAATTGGTTAGTCTTAAAGGTGCTACTGGACTCTTTTTGATTTTGCTACTACAGACTAACACGGCTAACTCCTCTGGATCAATAAGCACATATGCACCTATATCAAGTGGAGACAAAGTGTATAAGCATCCAATTCTAGCTTTAAGCATGAAGATTCCTATGGATAAGTCTCTCTACCCCACACTCATACCAAGGGGTCATTGTCAGAGACCCTTCCCAACATTCCTTTAGGACTGTTGATCTGACATTAGAAAGTCAAAGTACTTTTATGGTTTGGACTCTAGCTATAGTTAACTGTTCATGTGAAGCTAGGAGGAGCAAGCTTCATATTAGCAAAGCCAGCAATAGATTAGGAAAACATTTGTTAAAACCAAAACATCCTCAGCCATTCAAAATCAAGTTCTGGCCATGGGAGAAGACCCCTTTTACACAAGCGGGTTTATGGTGGGTAAGCAAGTTTAATTGTTTTGAGAAACACATCCCCTGCCCTTGAGAAACTGACAGCCTCCCAGAGAACAGATATCAGAGGTGCCAGTAAGGATGGGAACGTTCTTTGAAATTGTAAATCATTACTAATGTGTGAAGGGACAGCCCAAAGGTTTAACTGACCAATGAAATTCCGCTAGCCTATCTATATGTTTAAACTTTTCAACCAGTTATGTATCTTTGATTGAAAAAATTGCTAATGAATCAGAAGGTATACAATTTCATATATTTGCTTCAGAAGGCAAGAAGAACAGGTTTCTGGGTACCTTTTTGCCCTTGCCTGAATTCGTCTTCTATTGTTTGTACAAACAATATATTATCTCCTTTATTAGACTTCATTTTGTGTGTGTGTGTGTGTGTGTGTGTGTGTTTCATTCCTCTTAATTGGCTAAGATAACCAGACACACATAATTTGGGTACAACAACTACCTGCTTCAATATATCTTGAAACTGCATAAATAAATGAATGTTTACAAAAGAATTTCAAAATTGTCAGATGAAATTAACTGTCAAGATGATGGGTCTGATCACCGTTGTAAAAGAAAAGAAAAACCCGCCTTATACGACAAAGTGACCAATGAAAAAGCTTTTAATTGTCTCAAGAGCATTTGCTAGCACCAGTTTTAAGGCCATTTTTGCAACACAGAGAGCAAACAAATCAAAGAACTACTAACAAGAGACTGTCATAGATCTGCAACTGTGCTTTTTTGTGATCAATTACTTGTACGGTTACTACTGTACCTCTGCAACCTCTTATTAGGAAAGGCTGTTCTAATTAATCATCTACTGCCTGGGCTTTCATGACATCCTCCCCTACAACACCTTTTATGTTGAAAACAATCTCAAGATGAGTTTTTACTTAATGTCTGAATGTCCAGATTAGGGACATATAAACCCCAGACATCTAAATCTGTTGCTAGCATCTAGAAACCTAGAAATCTATAACATGTTTCTGGATTGGGGATGGGGGGGAAGCACTCATGTATTAAATACTACACGTCTATATACACTGTTTTCCAACTCTTATAGTTTCCATATTTATATAAAAACAATCAGACAGCTGGAATGTAATTTCATCACAGCTGTAACTCATCATATATGACAATATATTGCAGTGGAAAAAATGCTGGACTTGGACATGAGAAAATCCTATATTTTTCTGAGTAACATACTCACTATATGACACGGCCACTCTTTGCCTCAGGTGCAGAACACCTGCGGGACATATTGACTAGTTTCACAAACAGCAAGATAAGGTAACGCTCTGTATATCACAAGATGTATGAATTACTTATTATGGTTGAAGGCCAGCACAAAAGTAAATAGGTGATCAGACATGTTACATAAAAATAGATACATTATATTAAATAAGCAAATACAGTCTGTTCAATTCATACAGAACTTTAATAGATGCTAGCTGTACGGAATCTAGCCCCTTGATCTGTGATCCAAGGCTCGTGGTCCAGGAGGAGAAAGGAAATGATCAATCGGATCTACCTGGAATTTTTTGGAGAATACCTACGTATGTGCCATCAAGTCACAACTGTTTCATAGCAACCCCAGCAAGGGGCTTTCAAGGCAAGTGAGAAGCAGAGAAGCGGTTTGCCCTTGCCTTTTTTCTTCAGAGTCTTCCTTGGGGGTCTCCTATCTTTTGAAAATTAGGAGCAATGAAATCATGTCCAAGATCATGATAAAAAGGGAATGTTGTTTGTGAAATATTTCAAAGACAACCATTTAAAATGACCTGCTTTTACAGTCAAGGTCACAAGTAGCTATGTCGGTCCATTAGAAAACACTCCAAAAGCAACAACAATGTAATAGTTTTCAGGGGGCAGCCATGTTGGTCTGCGGTAAAACAGCAGGATTTGAGTTCAACGGCACCTTAGAGACCAACAAGATTTTCAGTGTAAGCTCTGAGATGTCTGAAGAAGGGAGCTCTGACTCTCGAAAGCTTACACTCTGAAAATCTTGTTGGTCTCTAAGGTGCCCCTGGATTCAAACCCAATGGTGTAATACTGTTATTTTATTAAGACCAACCCAAATATTACAAAGCAGTGAGCAAGATTTCAAGGTCTCTAGAACTCCTCGTTAGGGTTGCATGTTCAGTACAAGAAAAGAAACAAATGGCGGGGGTGGGGGGGGGGGGGTGGGATGAAAAGCGCCTAGTCTGCAGCTTGCAGAAAATGAGGAGTCTGTTTTGCACGCAGCACCTCCTAAAGTTATTACATCTACTACCCATCCTGCACTCCATTTTAAGATTTTTAGAAGCTGCAGCCTGGGAGCTTTTCTGTCACAGAAACATCTTGTTTTTCTCTCCCCTCTACTTTCTTTCCCTTGCACTAAATATGAAGCCTGAAAAAGACTTCTGAGATAACCACAGTGGCTAGGAATGTCTACGGGATATCCCAAGTCCCACAAGAAAAACTGGCTCAGCAACTACTTTCATTACTCCAGTTTACCTCTTTCTCAGTAAAGCGACATATTCCAAGCTTCCCTTAGAGTCTCTCTACAGGAGACATCTCACATGGGACGCTCAAGTGTAGGCAGACACAATGTTAGCCGGGAAGCGTAGTTTAAAAAGACAGAGCCAAAGTTTCGGTCAATTTCACCTCTTTACACCAGGGTCGTTTAAAAAGACATGGCCCCTGATGACTGCTCCTCAGAGAGTTTGTTAATTTTGTCTTTGCTTCACAGAAAGGGAGGTGAAATGGACAGAGCCTTTAGGGAGGCAAAGATGAAATTAACAAACCCTCTGAGGAGCGATTTCCACCAGCTCTGTCTTTATAAAATACCCTCATGCAGAGAGGGGAAACTGACAGAGCCTTCAGTTCTGTCTTTTTAAACTACGCTTCCCAGCTAACACTGCATCTCCCTGCACTTGAGCATCCCTGGGTAAGATGTCTCCTGTAGAGGGGCTCTCAATTGCAGCTGGGATTCCTGAAGCAACAATCCAGTACAAACTGTTCAGTGACCAGGCTTCTATGGCTCAACCCTAGCATGGCTCTCTCCAAACATTTTTACAGACTACTGGTACTTACTAATTTCATCTACATCCCTAAGGAACTTCTGCAAATCCTGCTCTTCTTGCTGATTAGACATCTTGACCTCAAATTGTGAAGAAGAAACCTGCATGAAGAGACAGAGGTGAATTAAAATGAAAAAAAGCCTCCAAGAGTCATTACCATGTTTAAAGTTTGCCACCTTGTGGCTGTTTTAAAGTTTTGTTTACACAGCTTCAGAGACTGCTAATGAAGATTGCTGCAGCTGCTCTTGACAAGTGCTTGCATTATATATTTAGCAAGCCACTTTAAATCCCATGGCTGGCCCTCAAGTAGATACTGCAGTTCAGGCAGGGAGCTGGGACTCTCTAACAGGCTTCTTAGCAGTTAGCACTACAGCCTCATAAAAGGAGAATTGTCCTTTGTCTCAGGGAAAGCCAGGGGTAAAGTAGCAAGACAATTTTAAGTTTGTACCCTACTGCCAAGAGTCAAGCTATATCTGAGAAGAACACTTTTTTGGATCCATGCCACAATAAGATCAAGACTATAATGTACTTTACATTGGTCTCCTTGCAACACAAAGACTGCAGCAGTGTAGAACACTGGCTCAGTTATTATCGGGTGCTAGAGGGAGCAGGCATATTACTCTCATTCACTGCCAATCAGTTATTGGGCACAATTTAAGGTATTAGCTATCATGTTCAAAACCCTTCATGGCCTTGGTCCCACATATTTGTGGGACCGCCTCATCCCCTACAACAGCTTCACTCATCTGAGCAGGACCTTCTGCAGGTACCATCCAGAGAACCAGTCTGGTGTGGTGGTTAAGAGTGCAGGACTCTAATCTGGAGAACCGGGTCTGATTCCCCACTCCTCCACTTGAAGCCAGCTGGGTGACCTTGGGTCAGTCACAGCTCTCTCAGCCCCACCCACCTCACAGGGTGTTTTGTTGTGGGGATAATGATAACATACTTTGTAAACCACTCTGAGTGGGTGTTAAGTCATCCTGAAGGGCGATATACAAATCAAATGTTGTTGTTGTTGTTGTATTATTATTATTATCCTGCAAATGAGCAAACTGAACAACTACCTGTACATGCCCCTTGTGGCCTGCTCCTTATGAGGAGGTCAGGAAAGCTCCCACCCTCCTGGCTTTCCGCAAACTGTGCAAAACTGAATTATTCAAGAGGGCTTTTCTACATTCCGTATTATACGGAATGCTTGAGAAAGCTACTTGGGTAAAGGTTTAGGGACTGTGCTCTATACTACTGTTTGTCTCTTGTACTGCCTGTTGATGCAAGTTGGATCTGACAATGCAATTTTTGCTTTGTTTAATGCATCAAGTTGATACATGTTTCGCTTCAGTTCTGTTTTCAGATTTCTGGTTGATTTCAGATTTCTACAATACAAATCCAATTGTACTATTTATTGCAAGTTCCATCCTGTTGACTATATTGACTTGCGATGCGTAATCTGCCTTCAATCCCAGTGAGAAACTAACATGAATGAATGAGCTCTCGCTCTTAAATCACAGCTGATTTATGACAATCCCTGCTGAGGTTTTCATGCCAAAAGACTAACAGAGGTGGCCTGCCATTGCCTGTCTCTGCAACCCTGGTCTTCCTTGGAGGCCTCCCATCCATTTATTAACCAAGACTGACCCTGCTTAGCTTCTGAGATCTGACGAGATCCGGCTCTCCTGGGATCTCCTGGTCAGGGCATAACTCACATAAATAAAACAAAATAAAGGAAGCCCCACTGAGTAGAACAAAGCCAGATTCTGAACATACCTGTTTAGGGCTGCACTGCTAATCTCAGAAAAAGAGGCCACATTTTTTAATGCTCCACAGACAATTTAGAGTAAAGCTCCTTGAAGCAGAAGCATGAATGGGCCTTAGAAAGGGGAATATTGAGGACCTCCACAACTGGGGGTGGGGGAGAGACTGGGGAGATCTTTAGGGCTATGGTGGCTGGGAAAGAGGGTGCGGCATGGAGTGAGCACAGGTTTTTCTCGCCCCTGTGTGTTATGTGCCATCAAGTCACTTCCAACTTATGGCGACCCTATGAAGACCTCCAGAATGTCCTATCATTAACAGACTTGCTCAGATCTTGCAAACTGGAGGACATGGCTGGCTTCCTTTACTTGGGGAGCTGCTCTCCTCAGTCCTTGAAAAAGGCTCTTTTCTTTGACAGACAGCAGAACTGCGACAGGTCCAGCTTTGGTTCTGCTGCCTACATTTCTTATTTAATCTTAGGCATTTCTATCCTGCACTCTTGGCTAGAAATTTCAATTTAGATATTTTTGTAAAAAGCATCAGGATAAAGCATAAATATCTATACAAGTAACGCGCGAGGGGGCCAGTCTCTGTATCATGCATCTGACGAAGAGAACTTGATTCTCGAAAGCGTATGCTACAATAAAATTGGTTAGTCTTAAAGGTGCTACTGGACTCTTTTTGATTTTGCTACCACAGACTAACACGGCTAACTCCTCTGCATCTATACAAGTAACAAAACCCTTTAAAAGCCCTTAGATATAACAGTATCAGCTAAACATGTACAAACAAGAGGCATGTAATTTTTTTAAAAATCAGAAATCCAAAGTATTAAACATATACATATATATTTAAAAACACAGTGCATTAAATTAGACAGCATAAAGAGATATAACACCTTTTTTTATTCTAGCAGATGTTTCTGTGAACTGCATCAGATGTAAAGCAGGAGAGGAAGCTCCAGTTCTCCCTCACTCTCTGTCTGTCCCCCAAATGTCATTATATTATACATTATTTATATAAATAAATCATTAAATACATTAATAAATTAATAATAAAAATAATACTCAAGTAAATTATTTATTATATACGTAACAGCGAAATCCTAAGCACTCTACTCAGGATTTCACTGTACATGGTATGATATTATAAATTATTTATTCTATAAATAAAGCATTAAATTAATACAATAATAATAAAATAAAGTAAATTTACTATAAATAAATCTCCCTAATGGTATTGTTATAAATTATTTATTCCAATCATTATACACGCATATCTATGCAAATACACACACACGTATACGCACGCACACACACACACATATTATTTGTGTCATTTATACACACACGTATACATATACACACACGTTTATTTTAAATTATAACGGTAGAGGGATGATGTGTAATGCATGCATTAGTTTAAACAGATCGGTCTCTTCCTACGTTATAGCCAATGTTACGCAAACAACAGCTTGACTTCACTGAAGGGGGTGGTAAGAAGAGGGTCCCCCTCCCCAACTCCCTCCTTGGCTCTCGGGGGGTTCCGGGGGGAGGAAGAGGCGTAAGTACCGCGGGCCGAAGCGCGCCTCTCCGCCGCCGCCCGCTCCCCTCGCCCTCGGTAGGCCGCGCCGCGTCGCAGCGGTTTCCATGCCAACCGAGAGGAGTCCAACATGGCGGCTCAAAGCCGCGGGGCGTGGCGTATGCAAAGGAGACGGGGAGGGGAGAAATCGGCAGCGCCGCCTCTTCGTGCGGCGATAGGCCGGCGAGGGGGAGAGAGAAGGCGAGGCCCGCGATGCATTCTGGGAATGGCCGTCCAGACCGGCCCTTCCTCGGGCCTAGGGTTGCCAACCTCCAGGTGGAGCCTAGCGGCCTCCCGGAATTTCCCGACCTGGAACTAGCAACCTTACTTGTAGAGGATTATAAAAGGATGCATGGGGTTGAAAAAGTGGACAGAGGGCGCTTTTCTCCCTCTTCTATAGTACTAGAACGCAGAGGCTAGGGTTTCCAACTCTAGGTCGGGAAATTCCTGGAGATGTAGCAACCTTAGGCAGGTGCGATGCCATAGAGGGCTACCCTTCAAAGCCGCCACGTCCTCCAGGGGAACTGATCTCTCTAGCGGAGATCAACCGTAATTCAGAGATCAACTTGTAACTGCAGTCTGGAGATCTGTTGAAATGTCCAGGCTCAACATGGGAAGTTGGCAACCCTGTCAGAGGTGCCCAATGAACTTTTCAGGAAATAGGTTCAGGAGGACAGGCAAAAGGAGTCCCACTCAATGCCCAACTGACTTATGGAACTCACTGCCACAGGAGAGAGAGAGCGGTGGCCAAGAACACAGCTGGCTTTAAAAAGGCAATAGGTGGATAGAGGAGACGTCCATCGGAGGCTACTAGCCGGGGAGAGCGATGGGAACCTCCTGATGCTGAAACCCAGCGCTAAGAAGCAACTTTCTGTGGCCTCTGTGTTGGCCCTCCAGGGAGCGTTGCCGACCTCCAGGTAGTGGCTGGAGATCTCCTGGAATTACAACTGATCTCCAGGCAACAGAGATCAGTTCCCCTGGAGAAAATGGCTGCTTTGCTGGGTGGATTCTATGGTATTATGCCCTCTGGAGGTCCCTGCCCTCCCCAACCCTTGCCCTCTCCCTGTTCTACCCCCCAAATCTCCAGGAATTTCCTATGATAAGGCTGGCAAACCTACCAGGACATGTGGTTGGCCACCATTATGAAGCAGGACGCTGGACGAGATGGACCTCTGGATTGATCCAGCAGGACTGAAGAACAGAAGTATATGTATACAACTGTGTGTGTTTAAATTGCCTAGTTTCTAAAGTTTCTGCCCCCAAGCTGCATGCTTTCATTGCAGCTATAAACCTTCTACTGCATTTTGCCTACCCAGCAAGCTCAATGCAGAATGCCTAGCTCTTCCTTCCCTATTTTATCCCTACAACAACCCTATGAGGTGGGTTAGGCTGAAAAAGAGGCCTGAGATCACACAGTGAACTTCTAGTCTGAGTGGGAGCTTGTGATT
Source organism: Eublepharis macularius (assembly GCF_028583425.1). NCBI lineage: Eukaryota > Metazoa > Chordata > Lepidosauria > Squamata > Eublepharidae > Eublepharis > Eublepharis macularius. The sequence goes on from NC_072803.1 coordinate 3,882,266, forward strand.
TGCCACTGGCTCTGTAATCTTCATTTACCCTTTCCATACCACAAAGTTTCAAAGTCAATGTCCTTAAAGTCTTCAACATGTATTCTAAAAAAGAAAAAAAAACACCTCTTCTGACACAACTGCCATGTTTGGTGATGCAAATTCAAATTTGTTTCACAATCATTCCAACATGCAGCATTTTACATGGATGTGCAACACGGGCAGTTGAATAATAATAAAATCCCCTTGGTACAAAGCTGGTCTTGGGTCACCTCCTTCAGTATTTTGGTCTTTCTGTTGCCACAGACACTTAAATATCTGTAATGAAACCAGATTAACAGCTAGATGGAAAAATCCCCCCTTCTCCCCAGAACGGCACATATTTCTTCCCCTTCTATATTTCTTCCCCTTCTGTAATGATAGCTATTTGTACTGACTGGTTTCAACTGCAAGGGCAATATTATTGCTGTGGACTTCCTCCACCATCCCCAGGACAAGTCATTAAATCACTCCCATAGATTCTCTTGAGTTTATCACGATGATTATTTTCAGTTTATTTTATGACCCCCCAATAAAAGTACTTCATTCTATTCCCCATCCTTTGGATTTATTCACAAGGCAACGGGAACAGTTGCCATCTCCTGAATAGTTTTCCAGAACTCTTCTTCAGGGGAGTTGTTCTGGGAGGGAAATAAAATAAATAGAGGAGAGAGGAAGGAGGGGAAAAAATCTTTGGGGCACGGTGGAAATGCTGAACAGTCCGCAGTTTGTAACAGTTTTAAGAGAGCACAAAAGGTGCTGTGCAGACTTATGGACCAATCTAATGCTTTCTGAGAGTGCCATGTCATAAAATTTTTAAAGAAAGAAATCAATAAATAATGGGCATGAGATTGCATGCTCAATTGGGGGAAATGGACACACTGCAAAACAGATTACAGTTCTGAGACAAAGATGCAAGCTATGGCTATATGCAGGTTGAAACGACCGTACGTCCATCCGTCCATCCAGGGCTCTTTTTCAGGGGGAATGTGGGGGAACGGAGTTCCAGCACCTCTTGAAAATACTCGGCAATAGTGCTTGAAAATAATATGATTTCAAAGAATCCCGTGTGTCTCTTCATTTCCCTCTTGAGAGTTCCGCCACCTCTTTCCCCAGAAAACCCTCTATCTATCTATCTATCTATCTATCTATCTATCTATCTATCTATCTATCTATCTATCTATCTATCTATCTATCTATCTATCTATCTATCTATCTATCTATCTATCTATCTATCTATCTATCTATCTATCTATCTATCTATCTATCTATCTATCTATCTATCTATCTATCTATCTATCTAATCTCTGCTCCTATGGCTATTGTCTTAAGCAGAAATTAAAATGGGAAGAACCTTTCTTGGTATCATGTGTCTGATGTTTCATTATTGCCCCTATATATTTTGCCACACAAAAGGGTAATGTATCCGATAACAACCACGTCACCTGGGCTCTCCCGCTAGGTTGTTCCACATTTTCAAGCAGAGGGAAGATCAAGCTAGCCTTCAGCTCATCAAAATGGGACACTCTATCATTGTATGTTCAATGGTTTCACTTTTATCATCTTGGCGTCTGCATGTTCTGTTGGCATATAGTACTTTCTTGTATCTACCCTCCAGAACTGCTGAGGGAAGGGCATTCATTCTTGCCAGTGTAAAAGCTCTTCTGAGCTTTGGTACTGTCAGATGATAAAAACACCTTGGCAGGTGCATCGGGAGGGCTGCACCTAAGTAAAGAGTCGAACATACCCTCCGTGCCCTAACAGACGTTCTGGTCATGTCCAACTTCCTGACACGCATTTTTATTTGCCTAATTATATCTTTAGTCTCTGTAGTCTTTACTGTATTGTTTGTAATTGCTAGGCATTTCATTTTCTTTTCCAATAGTTGATCCCATTGACTATTATATATAACTGCCTGGATGAGTCCAAGTAGAGTGGACCCTCCCTCAGATTTTAAAGTCTTTACTTTAAAAAGAAATGCTTTTAAGTAAAGATAGTCCTAGCAAACTGTGTGATCTGGTTAGTGCTAGAGACAGATCTGAAGTGCTAGAGACAGATCTGAATTGCTGAATTGAGTGTGGCTTTTGCACTATCAAAGGGAAAACAGCCATTAGATATTCTTCCCAGGAGAAATCCGTGCCCTTTGAGATCCTTTTTGCATCTAGCACAGCTCACCTAATTAATATTGCTTGACTCCTCTTGTGCTCCATTATAAGATTGCTACAAACAACTTGCAGGCAGCGAGGCTTTTCTGCCATGACTTCTTTTTTCTCTCCCTGGCTCACAAAAACCAAACAGCTGTCCTGAAGAAGGGCTTTGAGCAACTGTTTGAGACATTTTAGTGAGTCCTAATAGCCATTACACTTCTGTTGATTCTGTATTTTTTTTCTGATGCACCAGCATGGTTACCTATGATTTTTCTCTTAAAGTATAAGGCCTGTTAATAGCTTTCCCTAAATGAGAAAATATGTGTGATGGGACAATGGGGGTGGGGGACAGCAGAGGTCTGTCTGGAGGCGGTGAAGGTTCCACTGTCATGAAACAGCTAATCAAGAATTTTCAACAGAGCGCAGGGCAGAATTCCTTCCCACAAGCGTTCAATTGCTATTGCAGAGCAAAACTATCTTTCTCTGTCAAAGATAATGATGTACATTTACAGCCAGTTTACTGTATATTTAATGGAGAAACCCAAGCGTGTGAGAAAGGAGCTGCACAGCACACCATTTGGTACTTCGTATGCACTGAACTGGAACATACACTCTAAACTATATTCCATTCAAAGATTCACCTGGAAAACTGGAATGCTGGTTTTTTTCGGCGTCAGTGACCTTCCGTGCAAGCAATAACAATAAACAGGTCTCAAATGGAGCCATAGAAGAGGCACTTCTAAAGTGCCACTGTAATAATCCTATTTTGCCTTGGTTTTCCCATTCTGCCATGCAACCCACTGAGAAAAGCACTTGAAGTATAAAATATTGCTATTACTTACAAGATCTTCACATGCAATTAAAGAATAGTAAGGGGGAGGGAGTTTTGCTCCTCCATACCTTGTTAGGGATTCAGAACTCATTGCAAGAAACAGACTAAACATTCTTAGTGACTCTCAAGTTTATTCAATTCGTAGATGGTATAAAACTGTGAAATCCAGATCTCTCAGAAAACCTCTCTAAGCAATTTTCTTCCCAGATCGACCTCAGGTTTCCCTGCGTTTACTTTCCAGCCCGCGGCAAGTTATCTTGATGGCCCCAAGAGGAACTTTTCCTTCAGAGTTCCTGTCTATAAGCATTAATTATGGGCGGGGTAGGGGGGAGCTATCTGGTGCCTGTAAAGAAAAAATGTTTAAGAGTATAGGAAGCCCTTTTGAGAGCTAGGTTGGAGGCTTCCTTGGCTGGAGAAATTCCCTCCCCCCTTTTGGAGAGGCTTTTCACTTTTGCTAGCAGTAAGTTATGTATGCTCTGTCCTTGAGTCAAGATAAGCTGTTCTTACTAGCTAATTGGTAATTAACTTCACACCTGTAGTTCGGGGTCGTGTGCCAAGAACTGCAGACCTTCCACACGTCCCTTTGCGTACTTGTCAGGTGATGTGGTCAGGTTGGGAGCGGGTGTGGTTAGGCCTGCCTCACTTTGGTTCCAGCTTGAACCAATATAAACCGGCTGTTAACCAACATGGAGAAGCTTATGTTGAGTGTCTACCTTAGACCTCTGCTTATGCCCTTTTGCTTTGTTTCTGGCTCTATTTGTTGAGAAGGACTGAAGCTCCATCTTTTGCCTTGCTGTTTTGTGGGATTTTTGCTTGCTACAACTGAGAAACCAACTTGCTTTGCCTCCTAAGAATTTACTGTGGTATGTAGAGCTTACTGCTGTAGGTTTTTGTTTGTTTGTACTCACTTTTTGTCTCGTGTGTGATAACCCTGCACCTGGAATTAATAAACCTTTATATTTTTATCTTGTGTGGGTTATTAAGACTCTGAAGCCTCACTGCTATAAAACCTTTGTTGAACTCACCCTATGTGTGCTTGAGATCCACCTACCAAACAACTATTCTTTTGCTGTGAACTCTGCCTGTAAGTTTATCCTTGCAAGGTAGACTTTGCTTTGGCTAAATTCCCTAATAGGCTCTGGAGCTTTGCTCCCTAACTCCTTAGCCTAGGGATAGACTGGGGAGCTGGTGGCAGCTTACTTGGTTTGCTATTTGCAACAGGACCTTCCAGGCAGCCTGTGTCCCTTCCCCTGAGCTGGGCTGGGCCCCAGGGGTCTGGAACTCCTTGACAGTGCCATCCTCATCTGTGGTGATCGGGCCTTTTCTCCTGAAAGATCACAGAACACCCATTGTCATATATGCCTGTCTGCGTATCTGCCATGAATGTATTCTGTGTTATGGACTGGTCCTCTGAGGGCGTGAGAAGTTTCTTATTGATGTTAAGGCAGTAGGTTATCTCACAAGTATTTACTTTCTCTGTCCCCGCTGCCTCCAGAAGTCTCCTTGAAGGCTGGCTGCGGCCAGGTCGAAATGTATCTTTCTTGGGAACTGAGATTATTTCATTCTTTATTCTGTCTAACCTGAACCTAGCTTCTTCCTGACACGCCCCCCCCCCCCCGGCTCTTTCGCGCCCAAAACTTTAACAGCCCTTATCCTGATGGCGGGAACGTTCCCTATAACTAACCTCACCAACTCCAGTTACGTCACTTCTGCCAATTCACTTGTCTGAGCACCTTGAACTTGATGGATCTCTAATAAAGTTACTTCAACCAATATACCTGTGTGTTTGCTGTGGAGAACTTGGGGATTCTACCTGCCAAGGACTGACACCCATTTTCTCTGCAAAGTGCCATTTCTAAACCTCAGTGATACAGAACGGAGGGGACTCCATCAATACTCAGAGGCCTCTGAGGAAGACAAACGTGCAACATGCATGAAAAACCTTGTGCTGTATTGCTGAAAATCCATTCCTTCCCTCCCCGGAAGCCTCCCTGAAAGCCTCAGCTGTTTGTTTGCACCCAGAGATGTTGCTATACTCAGCAGCCTAAAGGTCTCCAGCAAAGAAAAGATTGGCCACCAGTTCCTTATGACTCTACCAGTCTCTACTAGGAAGCAAGATTTTACTGCTGAATACTGAAAGCAGTTAAGTCACTAGATCAGGCAATTCTCTTGATTTCCTGTGGCAGATATTCCCTGCCCTCCTTGAGCAGAAGAATGGAAAGAAAAAAGACATCTTTGTTGTTGCTCGTAGAAATTTATTCTAAGCAGGTCTATGTACCCCCACGCGGTTGCCAAAAACCTGTTGTCACAGACCTTTCCAAATACCAGCTGCATAGGTAAACTGTTATTGTTGCATGCAAAAGCGCACAAGAATTTCCAAGAGCCCAGAGTGCTGCATGGTGTTTGCAGACCTGAGCAGACTCCCAGATTGAGCAGGAAAATCACAATGTTAGGACGCAGGACCTACCTTCCCAATTTTTGGATTCAGAAACTTCAATTTATTCAATTTCAACCTCATTGAAGCTCGCCTCCATAAAGGAGTGCAGGATCCATTGTGGAGTGCCTATATTTAAAGAGCTGATATGCACAACCCACAACATTGAGAGGTGATGGTTGTGGAAGGCACACTGAAGGACTGCCCCAGACTAGTCCTGGTCCTCTACTGCAGGAGGGTGCATGTTCATAACAAAGAAAGAAAGCCCCTTCACTGTCCTAAGAGAGAGACCTGAGCAAGTTCCAACATGGCCTCTCTGTCCTCAGCCTTGCCTTTCCATGAGCAGCTGGCCCATACAGGAGACTTAGTGCCAGGGCTCATTTCGAGGGGGAACGCACAGGAACGCAGTTCCGGCAGTTCCCCAAAGAGGTCACATGTCAGGTGGCCCCACCCACCTGACTCTCGGCCATTTGGGGCCCATTTTGGCCTGGATTGGGGCCGAAACAGCCTGGATTGGGCCTCAGATGGGTGGTGGATCACTGTCCCACTCATCAGCGGCCCGATCCTGACCATATTGGGCCCATTTTCAACCCCTTTTTTGCCATTTTGGGTCCAATTTTGGCCCTGAATGGCCAGGATTGGATTGCAATCAGCCAGAATAGGTGATGTCAAGGGGTGTGGCATATGCAAATCAGTTACACTAATGACATACTTCCGGCGATAGCAAGAGGAGTGGCATATGCTAATGAGTTATGCTAATGAGTTCCTCCAGCTCTTTTTCTACGAAATGACCCCTGCTTAGCACAGCAAAATCCCCACTTTAAAAGTTTATCTTAGAATCACAGAATCCTAGGGTAGGAAGGTACCTCTAGGGTCATCTAGTCAAACCCCCTGTACAATGCAGGAAATTCACAACTATCTCCCCCCACACACACACACACTCCCTGTGACCCCCAGCTCCATGCCCAGAAGATGGCAAAACACCGTCAGGATCTCTAGCCAAACTGGCCTGGGGAAGATTGCTACCTGAGCACACAAAAGATAAAAGAGACAAAAGAGGGAACAGGAGAGGAGAAATACAGAACTAGGAAAAATAAAAGTAATTCAGAATTTAGAAGCTACTTGACTTGCATCTTGCTCTTCTACTGCACAGGCCAACATGGCTGCCCACTGGAAAATTCAAAATACACCAATTCTTTGGTTTTGACGCCTTTCTTGCTAGGTGGGCCAAACTTTCTACGGCTTGTCGTTGAAATAGGCAAGGCCACCCTCATGCCTTGTCCTTATTTCAAGGTTTCCACAAGAAATAGGGAGGTTATTCATTACAGCCCTACTGTTGATTATCTTCAGTAAACTATGCTAAGTCCTTTGTCTGACCACAGACTCTACTGCAGTCCGGATAAGATCTTCATTGCTGCTGCTGCTGCACAATCTACCTGGGAGCCCTTTCAGGCAAGTAATCTGCCGAGAGAAACTAAGTTTGGAGCCCCTTGGTTGTAATCCCCCACCTTTCATCTGAATTAGACACTCCACAAACATTTATTCTACTGAATCAAGAAGCAATCGCAACTCCATGGGATATGGTGGAGGAGAGGGGCGCCCTCTCCTGGTCCAGTGCTGTGATGCCGTGTTCCAGTGACCGCACCAGCAGGCCGTCTCTGCTGGGGCTTGAGAGCATTCAGAGGTATGTGGTTGGCTGCTCCTGGCAACATGTCGGGCTAGGCTGGCCTGGCTCTGACTCACCAAGGCTGCCCTGATGGGCTTGTGCCCTGGAAGAGCTTATTTTGTACGGCAGGGTCTTATTACTAAATGCTGGTGTGAATCTAACCATGCAGTGACTTCAGCGGAACGGCATTTCCATTTGTGCAAGGAGGAGCAGCAATTTCCACCAATTTCCCCTTCCCACTGTAGACCCACATTTTGTCCCCTATGCGGTTTCTGAGAGTCTGCTGGCCCCCCAGGGATAAAAGTGAGTGGGATGCAGTAGGAGAGGGAAATGGAAAAGTCCAGCTCGTGAAAGTATATATTTATAATCTTTATCAGCACTAAAGAAATGGAGCAATCCGTGGCTGATTTTTGGGTGTCCCTGTACAGTTCCTTGGAAACTTCTGCTCCGAACCACTGAACACCAAGAGTGAAATTCATTACATTCTGCAGTAGGTTTTTCTTGTTGCTGTTCTTTTTTTTGTTTTCATGTATTATGCAGCAAAATTACATTTTGTTCCCCCCCTCCCCCACACGAAGCCTGGAGAGAATTGATGCAGTCTCCCTTGAGTTTATTGGCAGCAAGAAACCAGCTTCTTGTCTGCATAGCATTAACTTGATGTCCTGCCGCTTCTTCTCGTCTGCCAAGGACTGACTGTCTTTTGCAGAATGGCAATCAGATTCTTCTGTGCAACAAGATGTTCTTATTTCCATCTCCTTGTTTATCACTTTTGTGGATGCTGTTGTCCTCCTCTCTCCCAGTCAGAGACAACAACAGTTTTTCTTATGTGATACGTTGGTCTCCAAGCAGAAAAGTAAAAATCATTTATTTACTTAGAGAAACGTCTATGAGACCTCTACAGAGAACTGGAATCACACTCCCCTCCCAAAATGCGCTCTTATGTGGGGCTGCCCTGGAAGGGGAACACAGCTGGAACCTTCAGTTAGGGGGAGCTGTGGCTCAGTGGTAGAGCACTTAGTTCGCATGCAGAAGGTTCCAGGTTCAATACCTGGCATCTTCGGTTAAGAGGAGCAGGTTGCTCTTCTCCAAAGTCCTCCACCGGAGGCTTTGGAGAACTTCTGCCTGTCAGAGCAGACAATATGGAGCTTGACAATCCAAATTGCAGCCACCAGCTTCTTGGCTGGGGTTGGGTATTACACAGATAGTCTGCCAATACGGAAACATCGTTTACCTATTTGCATCCAAGTGTGATTCTCAGTGCTGGCTCTTACTTACAAAGCCCTACATGACCTGGGACTATTTACTTCAAGGACCCACCACCTTGGATCCTCTCAGCAAAGCCATCTCTGATGGATCCCTCCAGTAAGCAACAGTTAGGGCTCATGCCTTCTTGGTGTTGGCCCCCACCCTGTGGAATGGTCTGCTAAGGTCTTCATCAAAGCTTCCCTACATAGCCCATGAGACTGGATGGTTGATTGCATTCATAATCCTTGGCTGCTGTTGTAGGGTGAAGAAGGGCATCCTCTTGAGTTGTAGAGTTTTGTGGCTACAGTATTTTTTAAAGGAACAGCTTTGTCTTCCTAGTTTTTTCTCCATAGTTTAAAGATGTTAAAGCACATGGCTTGTCCACTTTAAAATTCTAACAACAGAGTACAGCATCAATGAATAAAATTAGTATGGAGTTAAAGGGTTATCTCCTATATCCTTCCCTGTGAGACCCCAATCCAAACTGGTGTTTCACATATGAACAATCGCCCTTTCCAGGCCAATTAAGATCCCTGATCCTTGTTATGTCTCCTTGTGCCACTAAATTAGGGGAAACCAGACTCCATAAAGAGAAGAGCAAGGTTCAGGTCTAGTAGTAGAGACCAACTAGATGTCCAGAGTATAAGCTTTCTAGAGTCAGAGCTCCCTTCATCAGATACAAGGAGTGGAGGGAAGGGAGCTTTGACTCTCGAAAGCTCATCCCCTGGAAATCTAGTTAGTCTCCAAGGTGCTACTGGACCTGAATCTTGCTCTTCTACCACAGACCAACATAGCTGGCTACCACCTGAAACTATCTTGCAGTAGATAGTTGATAGTAGATGCAGGTGTGGGGCATCTCTGACCTGCAGGATGGGTTATTGTCAATGTAACATGTGTCCTGCACCATCTACCACCAACAGGATAGGAACTGATATTAGCATCAGGTCAAATGGATATTTAGTGTACTTATTTGCAGAAGTCTTCAGAGATGCCTTCCCACGAAGCTGAAGAAATGTGGCACACTATCACCATCTTGTGGAAACGGGCCATCTTTCGCCCACCAGGGCAGGAGCCCAGAATGAGCAACCGGCTTTCATTCCTTTTTATATTCATCTATACATTTGTCAGTAGTTTTGGTTTTCGCTCTGGGGTTTATAGAGTCTATTGTATTGTGCATGCTTGATGGGCGAGTTTAATATGCAATTTATACAACATTACGTATAATGCTGATTCAGCACACAAACCCAGCATGAGGAAAGAGAAAAATGGCATGAAGAGAGGTTGATTTACATGGGGAGAAGTGAAATCAAAACAGAGATTTTCCAGGTGAAACAGCAGTGATGTGAAATTCAAAATCACCCCTAAAGGGATCCACCGACAGGCCACACAAGGCCCCAGCCACAGACCAGGTGCCCTTTCCCTGACTCCAGGGAGCTGCGTAGGGCAAGGATGAGATGGAGCTCCTCCCCTTCTGCTGTATTGATACACTGCAAGGATTTTCCTTTCTGAGCCAGAATTTAGTGCAAGAAGGGTTGCCAGCCTCCAGGTGGTGACTGGAGGTCCTCTGGAATTACAACTGATCTCCAGGTGACAAAGATCAGTTCCCCTGGAAGAAATGGCTGCTTTGGAGGGTGGGCTCTATGGCATTATACCATTCTGAGGCCCCTCCTCTTACCAAACCCCGCCCTCTCCAGGCTCCACCCCCCCCAAATCTTTAGGAATTTCCCAACCTGGACCTGGCAACCCTAAGTCCAAGTAGTGTCCCCTAATGGCCAAGGAAGGAAGGTCGCCTGATACTGTTTAGAAGGGCAAAGCCTGCCTCTCCCCAATTCGCCCTCTTTCCTCACTACGGGGGCAGGTTGGTGAAGAGTACTGGATTTGTTAACTTGTCCACTAATCGCATGGGCACGCCGTCCCTGGGAACGTGATCTCACAACGTTGCTGTTGTGTTCAAATTTGGCCATTTGATGAACAAGAACATTATGAGATCGCTGACAGGTGTTCAGATCACGGGAGACAGCTAGAAGGGAAGGACTCTGGTAGGGCTGCCACAAATGTCTTCGTGAACCTGTTCAGCATTTGACACTTAAGATAAGACTAGGAGCTGATCTGGGATATGTTCACTATGCATCGAGCCACTCGAGTAGCAGCCAACAAGTTTTTAGTTGTCTGTTCATCAGATGCTGACTACCAGCTAATCAATGGCTTGACTCAATAAAAGAAGCCACGTCCTCCAGTTTGCAGGATCGGAGCAAGTCTGTTAACGAGAGGACGTTTTGGAGGTATTTCATTCATAGGGTTGCCCTAAGTCAGAGGCGACTTGGCAGCATGTAACACACACACACACCCCAGCTAATCAGGGAATCAGCTAGGAGTTTCTTGCAGATCCACTCCACCTCTCAGCAAAGTAGTTGCTCCTTTCCCTCCTCTCCAAGCTGAATGGGGACAGATGCAATCCCTATCTATCTATCTATCTATCTATCTATCTATCTATCTATCTATCTATCTATCTATCTATCTATCTATCTATCTATCTATCTATCTATCTATCTATCTATCTATCTATCTATCTATCTATCTATCTATCTATCTAGAGCTCATTTCAAGGGGGAACGCGCCGGAACACAGTTCCGGCAGTTCCCCAAAGAGGTCAGGTCAGGTGGCCCCACCCACCTGACTCTCTGCCATTTTGGGCCCGTTTCAGCCTGGATTGGGGCTGAAACGGCCGGATTGGGCCTCTGACAGGTGGTGGATCACTCTCCCAGCAGCGGCCCTATCCTGACCACTTTGGGCCCCTTTTTGGCCATTTTCAGCCCCTTTTTGACATCTTGGGCCCAATTTCAGCCCTGAATGGCCAGGATTGGGTCCAAAACAGCCAGGATAGGTGATGCCAGGGGATGTGGCATATGCAAATCAGTTATGCTAATGACACACTTCCGGTGCTGTCAAGGGGTGTGCTAATGAGTTATGCTAATGAGCTCCTCCAGCTCTTTTTCTACGAAATGACCCCTCTATCTGTCTGTCTGGTACTGCTCATACAGCTATTGCCTTAAGCAGAAATTAAAAGACACGCGGACAGGCTGCGAACAACCAGATCGCCCATCGGTTAACTGACTTCCTGAACACCTCTTGGGAATGAGAAGTGACCCTGACTGGGTAGTGTTTGAGCATCCAGGGTCAGAGGAAAATGACTGATTTGAACACAACGTTTCAAAAAAGAAAATGCAGGTCAAGCTGTGGGCAGGGGGGGGGGGGTTGTCCATGACAGATTGCGAAGCTATTTAGGGGGGAATGTTTTTTTCAATGGTAAAAATCTTTTTGTGGGGCCTGGGTTGTGTAATGTGTAACGAGACCCACAGATAACTATCTGCTTTTCAGGCAACTAGGCACTAGGTGGAACTATCTACTCATACAAAGATCAACTCCGCATCACAAACTATTCATCCAGTTCCTTTTAGCCTTTAACATTACTTGTACAGAGCAGCTGCTTACTCCATCATAAAAAGATTTTTATTAATGTGTACATTTCTGTCCTACCTCATCACTAAAATTTGGGGTGGGAAAGTCACGAAGGGTCTCGATACAACTAGCATATGGTTTCTCTTATCAGCTCAGGATGGAAGACTGGTAGACCTTTCTTGAAGTATTAAAAAACTTTTGAGAGGCCCTGGGTGGGGTGCCAAGTAGGGTTGCCAGCTCCAGGTTGGGAAATTCCTGGAAATATAGGGGGGTAGACCCTGGAGAGGGTGGGATTTGGGGAGGGGAGGGACCTCAGTAGGGTATAATTCCATAGAGTCCACCCGCTGAAGCAACTGTTTTCTCCAGGGGAACTGCCCTCTGTGGCCTAGAGATCAGTTGTAATCCTAACAACAACAACAGCAACATTCAATTTATATACTGCCCTTCAGGACACCCACCCAGAGCGGTTTACAAAGTGTGCTATTATTATCCTCACAACAATCACCCTGTGAGGTGGGTGGGACTGAGAGAGCTCTGAGAGAGCTGTGGCTGCCCCAAGGTCACCCAGCTGGCTTCAAGCAGAGAAGTGGGGAATCAAACCTGGTTCTCCAGATTAGAGTCCCGCACTCTTAACCACTACACCAAACTCTCTCTCTGGGAGATCTCCAGCCACCACCTGGAGGCTGGCAACCCTAGCACCAGATGTCCACCTCTAAGCACTTCTCCCTCTTAGAAGGTACAGTTTCTCCATAACTTGGCTGATCGGATGAAAGTATGATGCTGGAAGAAAAGATCAGCCATGTAAACAATCACAAAGAACACAGAATTACAGCCCAGGAAATTTTTTAAAAAGCAGTTTGGTTCTAGCTTCACCAACTTGCTATGGGTGATAGGACAGGCAGGTAAGTAATATCTTAGTTCCAGAAGATCTGCAGGGAAAGGCAGCTGCTTTGAGGGGGAAATCAAAGTCTTCTCTCAGCAGAAGATAACAGTGTGCGATGCATGGAACAAAGTTCCTGCTCAGCCCAAAATGAAGATCCCTAATAAAAAGGCCTTGGATGGATGGATGTATAAAGGATATATGACTGCAAAACTGACACATGTGCAACACACGATTTTGAGGAAAGCACCCTAGGCGAGTACCCATGCGGGGGCTTGCCTAGCTAGCCCTTAAACGTTCAGCATCTGGAAGAAATGGAATCTGGTCCCTCCATGCAAACTTGCCGCTGAGGATTGGCCTGTTCAGATACAGACCAGCATAGGTTTATAGGCAGTCACTCATGAATGCATTCTGTTCCTTGCAGTTGGTGAGATTCACTTTATCTGAAGCAGGAAAGGAAAAGCACAAACTCAGACCCCAAAAACACGTTGAAGCCCAAATCAAACATATATTCTGTATGCCATGGCGAAGCCCTCCCAAGAGAGGTGAACCTGTGTGCGCTTGCGTGCACGCGCGCGTGTGCACACATTTGCATAAGTCCTTCCTGCTACCATGCCATGCCTAAGGAAAGAGCCCAGGGCAAGCCCTTTCCCTGCCCGCCTGGTGTTCAGCTTGCTGTTGGCATCCATTCACCTAAAGCTGAAACAGGGGGAACAAAATGGAAGGCCCCCTCTTCACCAGATCTAGGAGAAGAGCAGGACACAGCTGCACAGAGCCCAAGGAAGCGTAGGAGGCAGGGCTTCAGACCCCTGATCCACACATTTCCCCAGGGGGCGGAAATTCCCCCTCTTCAACCATAGGAAACATGCAAATCAGTGATGAATCCCATTGCCCCAGAACACTGTTGTATATGGGGTTGGGGGGGGGCAGCGGCTAGTTACCTGCCATCCAGCAATCATTGTAACAGAAGCAATAATAATTGTTCTAGGCAGATTAGTGCCCCACTCAGAGCGGTGAACAAAGTCAGTATATTATTATGCCCACAGTACAGCTGGGGAGCTGGGCTGAGAGGAGGGGCTGACCCAAGGCCACCTGCGGAGCTCATGGCAGGAGTGGGATTTGAACCCGCAGAGTGCTGATTTGCACTACAGCAACGTTTCATCGCAGATGCCATAGCCTGACAAAGTGCCAGACTAGGGTGCGAGAGAAGCCTCAGCCACATGATGATATTATTGGGGAGGGGGGGACGGGTCAGGAAGGGAGGAAAGGATCGAGCTGCCAACACCCGCCATCTCTCACAACACAACGCATGCCCCCTGGAGCAACGGCAAGGCAGACAAGTGCTTGGCTCCCTCCCAACCTGCCTGAATAACAGGGCTCAGGGACCTGCCACCCCGTCATAGAGAAGTCCAGAGACAGGCCAGGCTGTGGAGCATGGAGCCAGGAACCCAGAGCCAGGCTGGAGTAGGGGGGGAGAGGAGCAGCTCCTTTTCTTTTTCTTCTTCTGCTCAGGACAAAAGCATTCTTGCCCAGGGGCCTTGCAACGGTCAGAACCTATTGGGCCCAGCCCACAACGCTCCAGGGAAATCCCCCCTTAGAAAACTGGTTAGGAGGTTGAGGAGGGGCGTTCAGTTCACTCACCTCACAGGGGTGCCGAAGTTTAACAAAGGGCAGCATTTTGATGCCACTTGCCTGCCTGCCCGGCAGCTGTGTGAGGCACCAGAGCTCCACCTGGTGACATTCATCATGGGGAGACAGGTGTCACCGTGGGGGCTTTCCAGGGGCCAGCCCTTGAATCCCTCCATGGCTGAATTACCCCCCCCCACACACACACACACCTTGCCCCCCCCCATTTCCTTCCATTCCAGCATCTCCTCCCGGCTGCCTCGGCCCCATGGATTCTCAACAGGGATGCGATGCGTTCTTTCACGGCCTGCCATGTTTGCTCGTCTAATTTCACACAACGTCATTAACGCACACATACACTCACAAAAGTCCAAGGGATGAATTTGCCAAAGTGGCTTTGCAGCTCTCGCCCATTAGCGGGACCGTGCCTGTCCTCGCAGACATCCATTTTACCTCCTTTCTTCACGGTGAGCGTTAATCACTCCTCTCCCTTTACAATTTCTTGTGCCGTTAAAAGCTGGTCTAGAAAGCTAGAATGCCAAGCAAGTCATTAAGGTGAGCGGAGATTTCAGAGGCCGCCGAGTTCTTCCTTGCTAATGAATATTCATGCCCATAACAGCAACCATAGGCCAGCAAAATCAAAAAGAGTCCAGTAGCACCTTTAAGACTAACCAATTTTATTATAGCATAAGCTTTCGAGAATCAAGTTCTCTTCATCAGATGCCAGCAAGAAGCCGCAGCCCGTCCCCCACCTCCACCCCGCATCTTCGAAGGCCTTCCTGGTCAAGCCACTAGGACCGCTGGTGTCAGCGGTATCTCTCCCCACTCCTTCGAATGCATGCAGCTGTACGGGCCATCCTTTCTGACCCATCGACCTTCTAGGGTGCAGAGTGTGGCTCCACTTGCACACTGATCTCTCCAGAGGTCCTGTCTCCAAATCGTACAGACCTGTTGAAAATACCACGCACTCCTAAACAAGATAACAACAACAACATTCGATTTATATGCCACCTTTCAGGGTGACTTAACGCCCACTCAGAGTGGTTTACAAAGTATGCTATTATCATCCAGCTTATTTTGATTTCCTGACAGTTCCACATTATTGACGATTATTTATGTTAGCCAGACTGAATGGGTAACATGAGCTAACAGCCCCCTGGAGTTTGTGCAAAATCTACAGACCAAAGAAGTGGTTGTGCTAGAATTTCTGAGCCCTCTGATCTTCCCCCATCACCTCTTCTCTAATTAATGGCATTCAGGAATCTGAGAGCTTCTTCCTGTCCCGTGCTCAGGAGCTATTAATCCACCTTTTGGTGGTGATTGTTCCCTCAGATAGACTTGATCAAACCTTCTCTGGTTTTATTGCCTTTCAAAGCCAGAGCAAACCTGCTGAATTATTGTTTTAAGCAAAAGTCATCTTGCCTCAAAGGATGGATTTTTCCTATAACAAAGGCTGCTTCCAGCCTATGTTTATGTGTGTGTGTGTGTGTGTGTTCCCCCCTCCCCACATCCTCGGACTTCCGGTCTGAGCTCCTTTCCCTCTCCTTGTTGTGGTACTGGACACTCCAGGCTGCTGCCCTACGGACTCCTCTTGTCGTCAAGATTGGTGACTATGGCTTTCTTTCTCCGCACTGCCTTCCCATTATTCCTTACTGTTTTCTAGTTAGAGCTGTGTGTGAGTGCTGTGTGTATTCTGTGCAAATTGTTATTTTATTGCTTCTTTAATAAAAACCACTCCTGTCGAAAAATCTGCCTTTTTATTAAAGAGTTCTCCAGGGGCAAGCAATCCTGGTATACATTGGTTAAAAGATCCCGTAGTTATCCCCTCTTGCAATCTCTCCTTGCTGCTAATTCCCCCCAACAAAACCTGCAAGGAGAAACACCATCACTTAGGGTAACACCTTGTGCAGATTGGTGACTATTCAAACTTGTGGAGCAGGACTTTCCAGCCCCACCCTCCAAAGTGCAGTCACCAGATATTTTGTTTGGGAGGGGTCAGTACACCCCTCAGGTATAGCACTGGGGCCAAAGTGGAGGGGGGGGGGGTCTGCAGCGGAAGGAGGGAATCAGCAGAAATTGCCAGCCCCTCTTCTGAAGACTTGTAGGCGCTTCAGTCTTTGGCACGGCATGGCTGGCCGCAGGCCCTTGAGCGTGTCTCCACACAGGGCTTTTGTTCCTCCAGCCATCAGGGAGCCACTTTGCTTCCACTGTAGTTTGCTAACTTAGCCGTAATGAGGTGGCCGTACATTTCATTTCCCCATCCTTCTGAGGCTAGTACTTCACCCTCCAGCATTTAGTGCAGCATTTATGTAAGCCAGGAACTCACAACATTTGCTACTGATGTTTTTCAAAGAGGTCACGAGGAATAGGCAGGTGTCTAGAGCTGCACTCAGAACTGTTACTTCCAGCCAATATTATTCCAATATGTTTTAGCTGTTGGGCAGCTCTACCATAAATGACAGGCATGTCTTCTCTCTCTCTTTGAAACCCAGAAAGACAGAGCTGTTGTGTGGTGCTCTCTCAGCCGCTCCTCTGTGGTTTGGGCAAGGCAGGGAGCTATTTTCATGTTTCTTTGAAGTTGTTAATATCAGATAGCAAATTCTGTTGTAGCAAAAGCGCCTGTTCCTTTAAAGAGGGAAAGATCCAAACATGGAAGGGGGTGCAACTGGAGAGGAGGCCAAGAGTTTCCCCCCCTCCATTTCTGCCAGTGCCAGCAGGATTCCTGAGCAGAAGATGCTGCAATTCAGACAGTCTGTGGAGGACAGGCACGTTCTAGAGAGGACTAAAGAGCACCTTAATTGCCTCCTGGCGTGGGATATGCCAAGAGGAGGCCTCTTTCAGGGCTGCATGTTTTCTTCCGCTCCTGCCACTTCCTGCTTCTCCATGCTCTTCTTCATTGTTGCCTTCTAGCAGGTCCTTTTAAAACTTCACTTGCTTGAAGTTGTACATGAGCAGCAGGAGGGAGCCACAAGAAGGTCAGGAAAAGAATGTCACGGCAATCTTCCCACTGCACTGAGAAGTGCAGGAGAGGTTCTTAAAGGGTTATGCGGAGTGTGTGCCCTCGGGAGCGTAAGAGACTGGCTGCCAGAAGGATTGGCAGGGCTTCCTCTGTGACCTACTGGTTCAGGCTGAGTCATTTTACTGGTTTTACTGCTGAGCTTGCAAGTGCAATGCAAAGCATTTGGCAACATGGTTCGGCTCCTTTGGAAAAATCCAGCCAACGGAACTACCACCACCACCAGCACTCAACTTGTAGGGCCTGATTTTGCAATGTCCTAGACATGTTGAATGCATCTCTAAGGCAGAGGGGACCTCTACCAATATGGGCTTATAGGACCCAGAATTTTTCCTAAGATTGCCCAGGAGGGACAATGCCACTTCTCAGGTTGATGGAGATGATCTGACTCCTGGCTATACCCTTCTCCAACTGGCCAAGACCTCTTTGTAAGTTTGAGGTTGGAGAGCCTCAGGGTGTGCCCGGATGCCACGTGGCAATGTTGGAGTGGACAGCTCCTAATCAGGGCATTGCCCCCTTACATTTTGGCCAAGGTATGCATTGGCTTTGAAGCAGCATTGGTTCTTAAGAATTCACAGAGCTTTGGTTATTGTCAAAGCAACATCTTTGCTCCCTGGGAGCTCTCCAAGGTACTGAAGAGAAGACCCCCAACTCTGGATTCCATGCTTGTTCTCTTGGTGGGATTTTTAAATTTATGTTATTTATAGTTCGTCTTTCTCGCCGAGACTCAAGGTAGGTTATGTGGTGTAAGTTAACATGATTAACAGCAGGAACATTCAATAAATAATGCAATGTGGTATGCTAATACAAATGTGCAGAGATTTGAAAACAAGCTTAAATCCAATACAGAGCTGAAACAATGCTGAAACATCTGTATGCCAATACATCTCTTTGAAACCACTTCCTTCCTATCTAAGATAAAAAGCCCTCCAGAATAATTCAGTTTTGCAGTTTGTGGAAAGCCAGGAGAGTGGGTGTTGCGTGTCCTTCCAAGTTTTGCTCAGCATCCTGCAGGGACCAGGGTAGGTGCTAACTGACTAGGTGACAGTCCAGTCTGTTACATGTTGTTTTCTCATTAAGAAGCACGGCAGACTTCAAAGTATTTATCTCTGGAAATGAGAGGCCCCAAATATGACTTTTCCTCATCTCTCCATTTCACTGGCCTCCAAATTGCTTGTAACCATCACAACTTTTTGTTTTTAATTAGGGCTGCCAATTGTCCCTGAAACTTATTAAGAGCTCATCCAGCTGTGGAAGAGAAGAGGCTGACAGGTTGCTGGATGAGTTTTGGAGCATGGGGTAGCACTGGGCAACTGATCTCATCTCCATTTCTAATCACAGAGCAAGCCTCCGTACACCATTGTTAGGGAAGGAATAGATTAAACGAGAGTAGCTGGCAAAGAGCAACTTTGCTTGTCTGTTCTTTGACAGAGAGAAAAAGAGGAAGGAACTTTTCAGAGTTCATAGACTGAAATATTTGCATTAGGCATACATATGAAAAGCAGCAATTCACCACTCCAACTGCTGTCACCTAGGGAAACAAATATCTTGCAGGCATTTTCCCCATGGTCCTCCCCCAATATTTCCCCTGTAGGTGGGATCCCAACACTGAGTTCAGTTGTAAGTTTTCCATAGAACATTAACTTGCTGTGGTTGTGTACCCTTGCAACTCCCATTTGTTGCTGAGATAGGATGTTAGAACTAAGAACGGTAAGAATAATTGAATAATTGATCATTTGGAGAGTTTTGAAAAGCCCAAGGCAAGTGCAGTAGGGAAGGAATCAAACCAGTATTTAGTCACAAAGATCCTAATCAAATCAAAACAGAGCAGGAAAACCAGTTCCCATAGAATGCCACATATCTTCCTACTTACCCGTCTATCCATCCCCTGCAGAAGAGAAACTTGCTCTCCAATCAATACTGCAACACAAAGAGAATTTCTAGGCATTGAGTGATGGTTTCGGAAACCTTGATGCCAGAGGTGACGGAGTCAAGATGAATGAAGATTGGAAGAAAACAGATCACATTTAGTAAGACATTTTTCAGGCTTTTTGTCACAGAGCTAAACCTCGGCTCTAGAGATAGCAAAACACATTGTTTCTGCACACTGGCATGTGATTGTCAGCATCATGAATTAGGGACCACATCTTCTGCCTGCTTAGGTTCTTCTCTAGGAAAAGAGAGAAAAGTTTCTCTCAGTTCATCTGAAAGATGCTACAGCAGAAAACAAGCTGTATCCCAAGCAGAACTATTGGGTGCTGCTGAAGAAGAGATTGTATGGTAGCAATATAATTAATTATGGGTGAATTTGTGTTTGTCCCTTTGTTATAGTAATCTCCACGCATATTTCCATGAACAATTTTACGCTTTTCCTCTGGAGAGCAGTATGAAAGAGCTATCCTTGAGGTGAAAGATAGCCTGGCAAAACAGACGGCAAACTGAAGTCCTTTCTATACACCTCTCCCCTAGCTCTGTCAGACCCCTGCTGGAGTGTGACCCCCTCCTCCCCAGATTTAATTGTTAGAAATTATTTTAGGCACTTTTAAAAAGAAGGGATTGGTGATTTGCTTAGATACTGTGTAGTGATTCCAGACAACTTGTAATCATCTCTTGCCACTTCTGGATAAAGAGTGGTTCTGGCTAGGAAATCCTGACAGGAAGGAATTTCTATCAATTTCGTGGGCATAAAGGCACCCTTGTTCTCTCCAGAATGGAGAAGGAATTTATTTATTTATTTATTCAATTTATATACCGCCCATCCCAGGGGCTCTGGGCGGTGAACAGTTAAAATTGATAAAAACAAAAACTAAAATCAATATACAAATAATAAAACAAATTAACAAGGTGCAGTGGTGGGGAGAACCTTCCCCACCCCAAAGGTGGGAGGCCGACATGGCACCGCCCCCTTCAATCACCAAACGCCTGGCGGAACAGCTCTGTCTTACAGGCCTGGCGGAACGATAATATGTCCCGCTGGGCCCGGGTTTCCATTGACAGAGCGTTCCACCAGGCTGGGGCCAGGACTGAAAAAGCCCTGGCCCTGGTTGAAGCGAGGCGGGCTTCCTTAGGGCCGGGGACCACAAGTAAATATTTATTCGCTGATCGGAGCGATCTCCGGGGAACGTACAGGGAGAGGCGGTCCCAAAGATATGCCGGTCCCAACCCACTCAGGGCTTTAAAGGTAAGAACCAACACTTTGAACCTGATTCGGAATTCAACTGGAAGCCAGTGCAGCTGGCGCAGGACAGGTGTGATGTGTGACTGGTAAGGTATACCAATCAGGACCCGTGCCGCCGCATTCTGGACCAGTTGTAGTTTCCGGATCAGGCCCAGGGGTAGCCCAGCGTAGAGTGAGTTACAGTAATCTAGCCTGGAGGTGACCGTTGCATGGATCGCTGTAGCCAGGTCCTGGGGCGTCAGGGAGGGGGCAAGTTGCCTGATCTGACGAAGATGGAAAAATGCAGACTTGGCAACCGCCGTGACCTGGGCCTCCATCGATAGGGAGGCATCCAGGAGCACACCCAGACTCTTTACCACTGGCAAGGAAGAGGAATTGGCGGAGACCTGGAAATGTGGAGTTTTGACAAGCATTTGACATACTTCATTGTGCCTGGAATGAAGAGGAAGAATGCTCAGCCATCTGAAAAACAGTAATTTTGGGCTAGTAATAAGTCTGGGCCCTGACCTGGATGGCCCAGGTTGATTCAATCTTGTCAAACCTTGGAAACTAACCAGAATCAACTCTGGTTAGGACTTGGATGGGAGACCACCAGGGGTTGCTACGCAGAGGCAAGCAATGGCAAACCACCTCTGTCCATCTCTTGCCTTGAAAACTCTACTGGGCTGCCATACATTGGCTGTGACTTGATGGCACTTTTTCATTTGAAATGCGGTGCTGGAGGAGAGTTTTACGGATACCATTGATGGTCAAAAAGACAAACAAGTGGGTCCTACATCAAATCAAGCCTGAATTCTCCCTAGAAGCTAAAGTGATGAAAGTGAGGCAGTTGCGCTTTGGACATATGATGAAAACACAAGACTCATTGGAAAAGTCAACACTGGGAAAAGTTGCAGGCAGTAGGAAAAGAAGCCTTGAGATGGATTGACTCAATAAAGGAAGCGGTGGCCTCAGTTTGCAAGACCTGAACAAGACTGTTAACAATAGGCCTTTTTGAAGGTCATAAATTCATAGTAGGGAGTCCAGTAGCACCTTTAAGACTAACCAACATTGTAGCATAAGCTTTTGAGAACCACAGCTCTCTTCGTCAGATGCATCTGATGAAAGTAAAGTAAGGTGCTACTGGACTCTTTATTTTGCAACTACTGACTAATACAGCTAACTCCTCTGGATAAATTCATAAGGTCACCATAAATTGGAGGTGACTTGATGGCACATAACTTACACCCTAAGTCTGGTGTCTAGTCTGCAGTCTTGCAGTGACTGGACTGAAGAAGGATCCATGCAGTGGGAAGTCTTGAAATCCTAGTTACCGACATTGGAACAACTTTAGGAGAGAAAGTCTTTTGGGGGAGAGTGTTTGTAATCTGGGTAGTCCAAAGGTTTACTCTTGGGTGCAAAAGCAGCCATCCCCAGTTGCCTAGTCCTAATTAGGTTATCTGTGCACACCAGCTAACTTATGCAGCAAGCACTTAGATGCTTGGAAGCTTTGATTTAGGAAGTATAGCTCTTATCCATTGTGACTGGCTGCTATAGACTGGAATGGAGCCTCCAGGTTCAAAGGCAGTATACCCTTGATGGCCAAATGAAGGGAACAGATGAACTAGATGTACCTCCAGTCTGATGCACTGTGGTGACACAGCATTTTAAGAGTGTCATTTGCACAGGCTTCATGCAACTTCCACGGTCCCAAACCACTGTGTGTTATTTAAAGACCTGCCACAGATTACACATGCATAATCCACTAGCGTGGTCAGTATAACCAGAGCTATCAACATCGGTGCCAAATGTGATTACCTGATGAGCCCAAAGCCTCCGCCTGTACTTTGGAACTTCCCATTTGCTTTCTAGTGGTTTCTGTCTGCCCTCTCTGAAGAGCTCCAATGAGCAGCATCTGGGATCCTCTTCACTCCTGGGTTTGCTTATGAAAAGCACTCCGTCATTCAGCTTGTCAAAAAGAGCTTTGATTAATGTGCTCAATGAAGCCTGCTTGGATTAAAAATCTAATATCACCAGGATGGGGTGGGGGGTGGGGGGGAGAGAGAACATGATCCCAACTGAGGAAGTGTGAGTTCTCTGATTAAAAACAAAGGAGTCTTGAGAAGCAGCAGGCAGTCTGACCCAACCAAGGTCAGCTTGATATGTTAGGAATTCACAGCAGCAACTTGCTATGCATTCCCCTGCCCCCATTATTATTTGGTCAAAAAGGTTGACTGGCATGCCCCATTGTTGCCAATGGTGTGGCTGGAACAGATCTTGCAAATATACACGAAAGTTTTAATAAATGGTCTAAGACGACGGAAAATGCTGGGTTTTGCAGGGTTCACAATCTATATGTTCACCACACTGTGTTTCCTAGTGTCCATTTGCATTTGCTCTTCATAGGGTTGCCAGCTCCAAGTTGGGAAATTCCTGGAGATATAGGGGGTGAAATCTGGAGAAACCTGGAGAAAGTGGGGTTTGGGGATGGAAAGGAACTTGGCATGGCATAATTCCATAGCGTCCACCCCCTCCAAAGTAGCCATTTTCTCCAGGTGAACTGATCTCTGTAGCCTGGAGACCAGTTGTAATTCCAGGAGATCTCCAGCTACTACCTGGAGGCTGGCAACCCTAGCTCTTCATGACCTTGGTCCCTCATCTCTCTGGAATCACCACTCTCCCTACACTCTGCTATGGCAGCTTCTCTGGAGTTGGCCTTCTGAAGGTGCCAACCTGCAAGTGGACAAAATCAACAGCTGCCCATAGTTTTAGGTGTGTGGCTGTGTTGGCCTGTAGAACAGGATTTGAGTCCAGCAGCAACTGAGAGGCCAGTAAGATTTTCAGGGTGCATGCTTTCGAGTTGGAGATCTCCTCATATCCAGCTGCCAAACATGCACATTTCTCTAGGGCGGCCCCCACCTTATGGAATGGCCGGCCTGAGGTCAGGAAAGCTCCCTCTCTCCTGGGTTTATGCGAACTAGGCAACACTGAATTATTTCAGGACTTTTTAAACACAGTAGGATCTGTACTGCTAAGGAATGGCTCTGAGATCCTTTGATTAAGGGGTAAGAACTGTAGACTATATCAATATGTACTGTCTGCTAGCTTTAAGTTTGCTCCTCCTAGGTAGCTTCTGCATTGTTTAATACATCATGCCAAATGGCTTGTTTTGTTTTCAGCACTGTATTCAGATTTATGATTGTTTTCAAATTTCTGCAATCCATACTGTATTGTGCCGTTTACTGATTTGTCCCAGCCATTGATTGTATCGACTTACACTATGTAATCCATCTTGAGTCTGTGAGAAAGGCAGGCTGCAAAAAAATAAAGTACGTTAGCCATCTCGAGAGCTCATTAAGTGACTAGAGAGCATGTGAAGGATGTTGGATGGATGGATAAGCCAATTATTACTCAAGTGTCTTATGCACCTTTTCTTCCAAGACCATTCAAAACCAGAATGTTATCCACGAGAAAGGCAAACGAAAGCAACATGGTTGTTGGGGGTTTTCCGGGCTGTATTGCCCGGAAACATGCTTTTTTGAGCCATTTCAAGACAAACCCTATCTTGACTTCAGCAGGACTGCAAGTTGGGAAACTTTTTATTCCAGCACTGAAAGAGTAGGAGGGAAAAAACACCCCAAGCCCATTGTGGGAATCCTTTCCCAACAAGATATGAGGCCTGCTCTTTTCAGCCTTGAAACTCAGGCTGGAACATCCATGGGGAGGCACCACAACTCAGTCGCAGAGAACCTGCTTGGCTTACAGAAGCACCAGGTTCAGTCCATGGCATCTCCAAATATAGAAATG
The DNA here is from genome assembly GCF_028583425.1 of Eublepharis macularius. Classification (NCBI taxonomy): domain Eukaryota; kingdom Metazoa; phylum Chordata; class Lepidosauria; order Squamata; family Eublepharidae; genus Eublepharis; species Eublepharis macularius. The sequence continues at coordinate 3,906,553 of NC_072803.1, forward strand.
GTCTCAGGTGGCATCCTCTCCTCTACTGATGTGCTATCAGGAGGGACAGAATGCACAGGACAAGACGGGCCAACAGGGTGACCCATCCAAGGCAGCTTCACATGTTATATGGCCGGTCCAGTGTCTTCCCACCAATGTCTAATGATGCAGAGTGTGTTGAGCAGAGATGGGCAGCCATACAGCAAAATAACATGTCACTAAGTTTTCTATCCCGGAACAGGCCCAGGCAGTGCGAAGGAGGGGCTGTGTTCTTATCGGCACAGTGTCTTGTTCCAACCAGTTTGCTGATTCAAAGCGAAGACCCGCTGCGAAAATTTGTGCAGTTTTGTAAAGCTGCCACTAATGTTGAGTAGAGAATATTAAGTAGGCTTTTCTCTTTTTTTTGGTAATTTTTATTTGAACACATGTATTCTGACAGAATGCAAAGTCAAAATTCTCCGTTAGTATCAGTATTTACATTGGTGAGAATGGAAATAAAGGTGGTATCCTTGTTTCACTCGGTAAAAAGTTTTTTGTCTTTTGTTTTGTTTTTTATAACAAGAGAGAAGGCCCCTAAAACAGGGAATGCTGGGTAGGGATGTGAATGGAGGACCGAGAACTATGATCACCATTGCCTAAGTGAGCCATGGGGGGAGCTGAAGACGTCCACAGGGAACAAACTTAGAAAGAAAAAAACCCACTGCACACAGTTCTTTAAAAAACAACCAACTTCATGGCAGAAACTAAGCAAGGGAAACATGCTATTTTCCTAATATGTGGCATGAAATACATTTTTACTGTACTACAAGAAGCAGGGTGATTATATAGATATATATGTATAACGTCTATGTGCGCATACATATATAAATATATATATACATCGTAAACAGTGTATCGTTGGTCCCTCTTCAAAGGTTTGTGTCCACTTAAAAAATAAAATATATAGATATAAAAATAAAACTAATGTGAAGACACCTTTTTCCCCCCCAAAGAAAAAAAGCTGTTTCTAAATTGAAAACGTCTCTTTCTCTGCCAAACGAGGAGTAGACAACGTGCTCGCGAAAGCTGAATCCTCAGAGAAGGGCCCGGGGTCTGAGAATCAGGCTTCCCATTTTCCGACCCGACACGGTGCCTGTTTTTGAAGAGCTCTGAAGAGACAAATAGGGAATGCTCCCTGCCTGGAGAGCTCTTAATGTCTCCTTTGACCATGGCACCCATGCTGAGGAATGCCAGTTGGTGAGAAGGGGGCAAGATGGCAGCCATGTTGTCCTCCCTTTCAGGGGGGTGAAAATTTGTATTTGTTTATCGCAGCTGTTGTCAAAGCCCTTTGAAATCGACACAGGGATTTTGCCATTGTGGTCAACTGGACTTCAGTTCCAGCTCCAGTTGCTCACTAGGCCTCAAAATGGTTGCCCACAGGAAGTCAATCTCAACCAGTTTGCTGGATCAGTTCCCAGGGGAACCAGTCCACAACATACTTCATCTCCCATTTCAATGTGTTTGTGTGGATGATGTCACATGGGAGTTCCTAACAGGCCATGGCAGTAATCACCACCCCATTAGCAATCAATGCTTAACAGGTAAAAACTTATGAGGTATGAGACGTGACTTGGCAAAATTGTAACAAATTTGCACGGATGAACAGATCTTCATAGGAACCGAGTTGATGCACAACTGCTACCTATCTTCCTACCCAGAAGTCCTTTTCCGTTCCTATCACTGATCTTTCCGCAGGGGAAAAAGTTCACATAAATTTTACGGGACCATTTTTATGCCCTTGTCAAAAATATGTTCCTTCAAGGGCTAAAATATCCACCTCCTGTGTACACCTGCGTCAACAAAAGGTACACTTGGTACGTAACCCCAAACTCACCTTCTCCCAAATACCTCTCAAAGCCAAGGATTTATGTACAGGGGCATGTGTGTGTCTATATAAGTTAGCCTCCATTTCCACCCCCAGGAGCTGAAGAGAAAACAGACACAACAACAAAAAAGCAACTCCCCCCCCACACACATTTAGCAAAATGACAAGACTTATTATTTTTCACAGTTTTAAATTATAATTGAGAGATGTTACATTGAAGACTGCATACATATGAGAGTATTATATCAAACGTGGCTCCATTTTGCTTAGGCCGGACTGCAGTCTCTCCCACCGTAACCTCCTCCCTTCCTTTGGCCCCTCTTTAGCATAGCTCAAAGGAATGTTATACTATCACATTCAATTATGCAGGCTTGCATTTATTTAAAGGCTACTCTTCCAGCTGAGAACGGCTGCGTTCTCTTCATTTTACATTTCCTGAATTGAGGGTTTATTTGGATTCTTCTCAGTTACCTGAACTATTCCCGCTATGCCTTCCTCATCCGAACTATATTGAGTTTTTTCTGATTTAAAAATTTAGATACTATGACAAAAACACATTTCACACTAAGATAGTCACGCACCCACAGTGCACAAGCTTGCAGATCTAATGAAATTCTTTAAAAAAATGAAAAAAAAAATTCTATACAAAGGGCTGGTCTCTTCCACCAGCTGCATCCTTTCCCCCATACTCCATTTTGTATAATTTTTCAATAGTTTTAAAACAGCAAAAATACAGCCTAACGCCAAGACTGTTGGCAAATTTTGTTAATCCCAGGTTTGATCCTGCATAGAAGAGGAGACTCTCATTTCACACAGATACACATGAGTAGTAGGGTTACTCAAATGAGTAAATCGCGCTTTGATAAGTCAACTTGAGAGTTCCAAAATCCTGGCAAGATCAAGCCTGATTTGATCAAACCTGATGATCAAAATTAGGTTTTTTTTTTAATATGCCAGGGGAGGTTTCCTATCAACTTGAAGAGCCTATGGAGTCCACATCATTGATCTTTTACAGGATCAAGAGGGGGGAGCACCACTTTTAACTGTCAGTCCATTGGTGAATTTTACCCCATACAGATCTAAGACTACAGCCCCAGTCCAGAGGCTTTGTCGAGCACATAATGCCCTGACTGAGAGTGGCCATTTTCTGCTTGCGGCCCCACGGCCCCACAGCACATACGGAAACTCTGGCACTGAAGTGAACAGGCCAGCGGCTGCCCAGAAGAGCCTCTGCTCATGCAGATGAAGGGCACAGAGCTTTGTCGTGGGGAGCGACCGCACCTCTCCTGTGCAAGGCGAGTTCACTTCAGTTAAGCTGGCCAGAGCCTCCCTGGCATCATCAACATGACCATGGATTGCACGGCACCTGTGTTCGGTCTCTTCCCGCCCCTGCCCCACGTCAAGTCATTTCAGTGGCAAGTTTCATTATCTTTTAAAATCTAATATTGTATAGGCTGAAAGGAAACCATAGTTATGGTAATATATATTTTACTAAGGGAGGGTAGCCTATTTTTTTAACTTATCTTTTCACTGAGACCAGCCCTGACTGTACAACCTCCCCTTTGGCTTCACTAAGCATAGGGAAGGATTCTTGGAAAGGACAGAAGAGAACGTCTTAGGGGGAAAAATGAAGAATTTATCTCCTGTATGCAGTTTGGATCCTGACCCAGTCTCAACCATTGAGCAGGTGCTTAATTTTAAGACAGTGATTTCCCCAAAGGGTAAAATATTCAAAAGCTCACAGACACACACAGCCCAGCGTATAACAGACCTTTGCTCTTGCAAAGGGCCAGGTACAATAAAGCAAAGAACATCGACACGAGAACTTGGGATCTAAACACTGAATTTGGTAAGACAACACATGGACATAATCCTATAACAAATCCTCCCATGCAAATCCCACTGGATTGAATGAAAATTGCTCAAGCGCACATTAGTGTTCCTGCATGACCCCTACCAGAGCTCACAGGAGAGGATTCCCACAGGGTGGAAATTCATGTGCTAGTTATGCCTCTTTAGACATAATGCTCGATGCAATGTAGCTTTGGCCATTTAACTTTGCATTCCACACCAAGAATCTGGGTGGAAACCCACTGCAATTGCAGCAGCCCACCGCTAGAGGCAGCCATTCTTTATTTTGAAATGTGATCTTAATGTCAGTTGCTGGCTGAAACAGAGATTGCGTTCATGTTTGCCAGAATGGAAATGAGTTTTAGAAATTTTTCAAGAAGGTGCACTTCCTCTCCCCTTATATCCATCTTGGAAATAACTTCCTGCACTTGGGCCAACCTAGTGGTTGTCATTTTGTCTGATTTACAGGATATTGTTCCTTTTCTTGCCTCCAAACCAGGATAGCAAACCCTGGATTAATCCTAGCAAGGAACACATTTCTGTAACTGCAGCCTGGCTCATGGCATTCCAGTAGCTGGATCCTCTTTCGGAGACTTTTAAAAATATGCTAACTGAATTTCCAGGGGTAATCTGGAATGCTGCGCAGGTCTTACAAATGCTCTGATGCCTGCTGAGGGGGGGGGACATCTGTGGACTGCTCTATGTAAATTCAGCCAGAATGTGGTAAGTAAGAATTTTCTTTGAGGTTGAAGTATTCATAAGACCACTTCCTGTGCCAAAATCCCCTGAAACATAACTTGAGAAACTCATCTTATTCTTCATTCACTTCAACTGAGTTTGCAGCGCTCTCAAACATTGTTAGCAACTCATTAAAAGCCATCTCTTTCCAAATCTCCTCGCCCCCACCCACAACACAAAGATGGAGGACACACATTTCCTTCGCTGCTGCTGAGTGCAAAGCATGTCTGCTAGCAAAGAAAACAGAGCCGCTTCTCCTTGCACAGAGACACCCGTGTGTGTCTAAGAGCCCCCCTATGCGCACCAGAGGAGGCAGATCATAGGCAGGGTCAGTTTGCAAGGTAAGAAGGGTGAACAGGTTGGTCACGATCACCCAACGTGAAAACACAGGCCATGGATTTCAACTGGCAAGTTATGTGCCCGGCCTAAAATCCATTTCAATTGATGGGACTTCGACTTAACTTTAACTTGGCTGGTTCTTGATGAGCGTTGTGCGGCTCGTGCTGCTGCTTTTAAAAATTTACCCTTCTGTTTGCTGATCATGTGCTTAAAATTAAAATCCTGCTTATAAAGAAACTACTAAGCCAGAATATTGATTGGTCATAAGCAACTCGTCTGTATATAAAGGAGAAGAAAAAGAAGGGCTTGCTTGACTTCTTACTCCAGGAAGAAATAAAAAAAATGAAAAATGAAAAAGATAAAGGGGAAATTGCTACTGTAAACATCCATATTTTAAAACATCTCCCCTTGCAAAGCACGCATGCTGGTCAACCTAAAATCTATATAGCCTGTATTTACTTTTTTCTCTTTTTTAAAAAAAGGCAGCTATTTTACATAGACATTTAAACACAACAAACGTTTTTAAAAACATTTTGTCGCTTGTAAACACTGGAAGAAAAAAAGTTGGCAAAACAAATAAAAACCCAGAAAAATAAGGAATACTGGAATTTGAAACATATATGCATATATATGTATATATATATTATATATATACGAAAGCTATCTATCTATACATATATATGCATATATTCCCCAATGCTGCCCAAGGGCATTCTTCCTAAAATGAAACAAATATATATTTGAATTAAAACAAGCCATACCCAAAGGGGCAAAATCTACCAGGTGTGTATCCGGCAAAAGCACTGTTAAAATAAACTTTGGGAAGCCCTCAGCCTTCCCACTCATTGCAAAGGTGCTGGAGCAAAAGAAGCTCAGGGAGGATTCTGCCCTGGGACTTCAGAACACAAGACAGAACTCGGTTTGGAAAGGCAAACACATCTTCCCATACAGAACAAATTCAAAGCCAATGGGAAGGAGGGGGAAAAATTAACTTACTTCTGAGAGCTTACAGATTTTTCTCAACTTGACTGAAAAGTATAAAAATAAATGATTTGTGACTGGCTGCAGCGGGCAGCACAGTCGGCTCACCTCGACTTCCTAATTCTCCTCTGAATCTCCTACGCAAGCTGCAGTTCATTTTTGTTTTCAACTCTGCATGGATATTTTGCAAGGACTGTGGTGTCCTAATGGGGTCATGGGCTTATCCTTAAAAAAAAAAAAAGTATTATATTTTTTAAAAGCAAGTGCACAAGAAATAAAAATGTTTCCTACAAACCTACAAAAGCAAATATTTCCCCCTACGTATGTAATTTTGTCTGTTCTCTTTTAAAAAAGGCAAAGACACTAGAGGGGTGAGATGTGTGTCGTGTTGTAAATGCTCAGGTGAAGTTGTTCTTTCCATTTTTTATTGTGTTTTGTTTTGGCTTGCTTGCCCATCATGCTTTGCTTTCATTCTCATTTGTTTGCGTGGCTTCGTTGGGCACCGTCTTGACTTCTGCAGGGGCTGTCTTGGCTTCTGTGGCCTGAACTGCGGGCTTTTCTTCTACGGGTGTTTTCCTGTCGGAAGAGTCACCAAAACATTACTGGTTAAAGAAAGGTCAACAGCTATTGCTTGAACAGAACATGGTGGGAGAAAAAGGAGAAAAGTCCTCCACTTAGCCCATTCAGAGCACTCATCCTTCTTTATGAAGTCCCTCAAAACTAAGGGCGCAGCTTTCCTGGATTCATTTTCTTCTGTTTCTTATTTAGCCAGTCACTGACAGAAATGCTTCCATTTCTAGTTCTCATGGCTGCTAAGCAAAGTGAACCCACATTAAGACAGCAATGGTTACCAAAATGTGGGGGCACCCAAATAACTACTTCTATTTCCTTATTACATTTTTGGGCAATGAGTAGGGATTTGGGTTATGAAAGGGCAGAAGACATACAAACCAGCGTTGGGGAGGTCTATACATCTAAGCCTGAGAGCGGGCATGCGAACAAATCCAAATCTCTTTATAAACTCACGTTCTGTGTGAGTACTAAGTAACAGCTACGAGCAGTTGAAAGATTCCTGACATGAGCACCAGTGGCAGGAGCACCTCGTCCACGCTGTGCTGCGAGAGAAAGGAATTCTCTCCGGAACCAACCTCACCAAGGCCCAACTTCCCTCCCGAGTCAGACGTGGTACACCAGGGAAGGCCTCCAGCGGGTCCCTTCCCATCACCGCTCTGAGCACTCCACGCCAAGACGCGTCTTCCTGTCCCTCCGCCACCAAGTATCTTCTCCGCAGCATCTGCCAGTCAGTACTGTCTTACCATTTTGCTCCACGGAAGGGGGTGGAAAGAAGCACTTAGCTCTCGCAGGTGCTACTTCTCACTTGGAAGAGCTGCCTACAGTCCTGCATCTAATGATGAGGACAACCTTGACTACGGGCTTTGCAAAAAAAAACAACCGGGGGCACCTTCAACATTTTAGAGTCCCCCCCCCCCTCAAAAGCTTACACCCTGAAAATCTTGTTGGTCTCTAAGGTGCCACTGGACTCAAATTCTGCAGTGTTTTCTACAAGTGGCTTATTGCAAAAACCGGTTTCCAGTGCAAAGTCTTCTTCTTAGAGGCTAAGATGGTGTTGCCTGAATATCCCTAGCAGAAATAGGACAAAATTAACCAAGGACAGAAGAAGGGGGGATGTTTATTGTGGCCAGATGCAGCACCCTCTCGCCCATGGGGACTGAGTGCCTCAATTTTGGTTAGAGTGGCATGGTTAAAAGAGCCAGGTTAGCTTGCTTAGAAAAACAGCCAGGTTAAAAATTCAAAACAAACACACAGAGCCAAACACAGCACAGACTGGAGACACAGCACACGAAGAGAGGGGATTAAAGGGAGGAGGCGTACTCTGTCTTTGCAGGTGCAGAACTTTCTGGAGTGGGAGCTGCAACTTGGCCTGCAGCCCCAGGGGCGGAAGCCGCTGTGCCCAGAGCAGCAAACACATCCTTGGCGAGGTCAATGTCTGGGGTCTTGAAGGTCCCTTCGTCCATTTTAAAGTCCTCATTTTGAGTAGGATTTGTGGGCCCCCCTGTGGTGGGCTCGCTCTTCTGGTTTGCTGGACTCTTGGCAGCCTCTGTGGGACTCTTCATGGCACTGGGTGGTGTGGCTTCCTTTCCAGGGCTTTTCACGCTGGAGGCCTCCTGCTTTGGCTCGGAAGAGGCTGGGGGGCTGGTGGGATTAGGGGGTGGGGGGGCAGGGGATTTGCTAGCTGCTGCGGGAGCCTTGGACGCCTCTGGGGCGTGGGCATTGCTGCTGGGGCTCAGCACTGTCCCTTGGCTTGTCAGGACACTCGATGACAAGTTGCCGGTGGCTGGAGCAGAAGCCGGGGTGTCACTGAGGTCCACAAGGGGAGCGACTTTGGGAGTGGAGGCGGGTGGTGGCGAAGAAGCCACGGTGGTTTTAGGTGTGCCGTGGCTGGGCGCCACCGAATTGGAGTCGGGCATGGGCGTGGCTGGCAAGGTGATGCTTGAGGTGAGGGTGGTGGTCTCGCTGGTGGGGCTATTCTGAGCTGTGGCAAAAGTCTCAGTGATCGTGTCAGAGTTAGTGGTGACGGTGGTGACGGACGGCAGCATGTCCTCAGCAGCGGCTGCAGCATCGGCAGGGTGCCTGTGAGGGGGGACAAGAAATAAAAGGGGGGAGAGAGGAAGAGAGAGGAAGAGAGAGAGAGAAACGGACAATGAAGCCCATGGAAGCAGCAGGCAGTTGTGTGAGTTGATGAGACTCCAGAAACCACATGCAGTTATTCAGCGCAGAGAGAGAGAGAGAGAGGGAGGCAGACAGACAGGGCAGTGAGAGCGCATCGGTCTTTGGGAGGCAAGGCTGGCTGGCTGGAGGAGGGAGCCTGGAGATCAGGGCCAGCGGAAAGAGCATGCCCTGCAATTCTAAACACGACGAGAATGCCCTCAGCCCAAACCCACTGCCTGGCTGGAGGATGCTGAACTGCCGCCCTTGCATCTTCCCTCCCATGGAGGAATCTCACACACAGAGCTCTCGCACGGCCAACAGGCCTGCAGAGGAACTTGTCTTCCACAGGCTGGAAGCTGCCCAGGGAGGCGGCTCCCTTCCCAGAGACAGAGGCGCACACTGGGGGAGCGTCCGACACTGTTCCCCACATACTCAGGCTCCGTTAACGGCGTGGTCTCATTGGGCTCTGTGTGTTTCCCTCCGTCATGGTTTGGGGTCCGTTCCTCCTCCGTTCGCACCTCCACAATGGGCTCTTTTGATTCATCCTTCCTGTAGAAGAGAAATGTTACATATGTTAGGTTCACTGTCCCGTTTTCAGACATCAACTTTCCTTGCCTTGGAATCTGCTTTTTCCCAAGAGACAGTCAGAGAAGAAGAAGCCTTGTAGGGGAGGGAACTATAACAAAACTTAAAACAAAGACCAGAGAGGGAAGAAGCCTGGATGAGAAAAAAAGGTCACACAGCCACAAACACTTGGGATAATCGAGTGCCGGTCAAGAGCCACTTTTCCTGCAGGGCCCCTCTAGCCTAGGGTTGGCGAGGGTGGGGGCTGGCAGCATGGAGGGTGTGATGATGCCACTTCCAGGAAAGAAACCTAGAAGGGACAGAAGAGATCTAGGAATCACCTGATACTATATGGTTTTACCAGAATATTTTACAATTCCTAGAACTATCCACCATCACTTTTACTTCCATCATCACTCCTGCAATGCCACTGAATTTTTTAAATTTTTTTCCCCCAACTGTCACTTGGAGCTGTGGCAGGCAACTAGGGTTGCCAGGTCTCTATACCCTCCCGGTGGTGGTGGGGACCTTGTACTCACTAGGACTGCGGTCTTCACGTGTGCGCTTTCCCAGTGCTGACAGAATGAGATCACTGCCGGATGTGATCTCATCGCTCCCACGCTTCACACAGAGCCAATTCCGCCCGTCTGGGGCCAAAACTGGCCCCCATGAAGTGCACTCCTGCGGCCAGTACAGTAACATCGGTTCAGGAAGTGACATCATTGTGCTCTGCTGGGAATGCGTCTGCTGAGTGCCTGGGTTGCCTACTGGCCGAGGGTGACCAGTGGGCAATTTACCAACTCCTATTGATCGCCAGCGAGACTGACCACCACTGCCAGACAACTGGGAACTCTACAGGCAACAGGAGTTGGGGCAAGGGATTCTTTGTCCACACTCGGCCAATACGCTCGCCTCGCCTCTTTGAATGGCTTGTCAGTAACTTTTGCCCCCTCTGGTACTGCTTTATCCACAACTCTTTTGCTTCTAGGCTGTTGCGTCTCAGAAGGCTTGATTCAACCCAGAGACTGCTAGTCTCTGACCCCCAACGTAGACCAAGAGAGCAATCATAAGCATGTTTCATTTTATTCCATGGGGCTCATTCCCAGGAAAGCGTTCTTAAGATTGTATCCTAACCAGGGCTTTTTTTCTGGGGAAAGAGGTGGTGGAACTCAGTGGGTTGCCCTCAGAGAAAATGGTCACATGGCTGGTGGCCCCACCCCCTGATCTCCAGACAAAGGGGAGTTTAGATTGCCTTCCGCGCCGCTGAGCGGCGTGGAGGGCAATCGCAACTCCCCTCTGTCTGGAGATCGGGGGGCGGGGCCACCAGCCATGTGACCATTTTCAAGAGGTTCCGGAACTCCGTTCCCCCTGAAAAAAAGCCCTGATCCTAACAACAGGAAACCAGCTGGCCTCTGGGCAGATGAGGAAAACTGCCAAACCAGGCCGCCCAGAGGCCTTCCCCTTCTCAGGAGACTCTCTGGGCATGCAGAAACACAAAGCTTTATAGATCAACCCAAAGGAAATGCAGAAGGCTGAAGATGCTCCAGAAGTGACCAAATGTTGAAAACTGCTGAGTCTTTGTTAAAAAGGAGGAAGGATCTCGTGAGGCTTCAGAGGGTGCCTGGGGGAGATTTGGGGGAATGAGGTTGGATGTCCAAATTGTCCCTGATTTCCACCTGCTGGTACTATACTCCTGGAACAGAATGTGAAACACACCTGAGGATGGGGCAGGGGGGCTCTGGAAGGGACTGATTTGTGGCACAGCCTACACTGGTCATTACAGCAAATGATTGCATGATTTCACCATGCAAACTAGCACCCTCCTTCTAGATCTGGCCCCCGTTGAGGGATACCCTCCTTTTTAAAGGGGAGGGCCATGAAGACTAAGCAGGCCCTCTCAGTAACTGCACCAATTCCAGGGAAACTGGCCATATCACACCTGACTGGCCTCCTTTCCCACTAGACCAGGAACCCAGTTCTTTGGAAGAGCTTTCCCTGAATCTGGCTAGAGGGCTGTCTCTGCCAAGTTGCAATAGAAACCGTTTTTGTTTGGGGGAATCCGTTCAGTGAGATTTGACGATTCGTGTGTTTGCACTGAAAAGGGTTAAATTATAAGCATTACAATTCCCACAGCAGGAACGAATTCAGAGTTAACTGCCGGCAACCTCTGGGTTCCCCACGACCTAGGAGGCTAGACACTCTGCAGCCACAGATAGTCTCTGTGCAGACTCACTGCAAAGACAGCAGCTTGGAGCATGGGATAATGGAAGGAACAGTTGGCGGAAGGAAGATAGGATGGCTCCAGAGCAGGTAACTCATCCCACCCACCACTCACCCCCAGGGAATTCTGAGCTTCCAGTTACTCACGAAAAAGCCGCCTTTCCCTCTTCCATGTCCTTGCCCTTTGCCCCAGGCCCAGATTTGCCACACAGGTTGACGGCAATGCACATCAAGAGACCGCATTTGTTTAGGAAGTAGCAGGTGATGTCCACGGCCACCAGTAAGACGACAAAGATGACAATGAGGATGCCCACGATGGCAGCGGTGCTCAGTCCAGACGTAGGACTTGTGCTGGCTTTAAGAACCAAAAGAAGGGGAAGATGACACAGCAGTTAGGCAAAGTGGTGCAGCCTTGTCCTGTATGCACACACTCCTGTCTGTTTCCCAGATTGCAGGATTATGGGCTGTATGTACAGTAGGAGAACATATCCTTTGCTCCAGGTGAATGTTAGCACAATACGGCCTACTTCTTCTCTTCCCACAATGCCTCATTCCAGCAGCAAGAAAGATACTTGCTGCTGTCTAGAATGTTGAGCAGATTAAGACTCAGTGATCTTCTCAAAAACTTTGGAGTAGAAAAACGAGAGCAGACCCTTCCTGCCTAAGTCTATCAGGAACATCCCCTCGTTTAGTATTGCTTGGGCTCAGTGGACTTTATATTAATAATTGATTTATATACCTCCCTTCAGAATGACTTAACACCCACTCAGAGTGGTTTACAAAGTATGTTATTGTCCCCACAACAACACCCTGTGAGGTGGGTGGGGTTGAGAGAGCTCTGAGAGAGCTGCGACTTACCCAAGGTCACTCAGCTGGCTTCAAGTGGAGGAGTGGGGAATCAAACCCAGTTCTCCAGATTAGAGTCCTGCACTCTAAACCACTACACCAAAGGCATGTTAAAGGCTTCTGCCAGTATAAGGCAAAACCCTTCTGCCAGCATAATCCAAATTCACAAAGAAACGGCATCCCAGCAGCCCACAGCATACTCAAGGACGGTGTCCTTCTGATGCCCTAATGTAAGGAGGAAGTCAGCCCAAGTATAATCACCATGAGCAGAGTATACAATGAAAGCATAGCTAGACTTTGGTTCTCAGAATAAAGCTCGGCCAGGTGTTGTCTCAGACCTGTCAGAAGAATAAGCAAGTCCTCATCCCACGAGGAGGTGCTGCTAACTCATCCACGTCTCTTTTGCCTTGGGCATGCAGAGAGAAAATGCAAAAGCAAACAAAACCCCTACATCTAAATATCTAAATCTAAATGGGATGTTATTATATTATTATTATTATAAAACTTCCAACAGGTTCTAGGGCATTAAACAGACATATAAACGGGTTTCTGCAAATCTACCTTTCAGTTATGAGTCACAAGTGTTTCTTGCTTCTTTTAACTAACCGACGACTATTTATTTGAATCAAAACTGGTGTGAGCATGCTTAGTGTTAAGGCCAGCACTTGTTCAGTCTGAACTAGGGTTAACTCTAGTTTGGGGCAATTAAGGTCATGGTTAGAGGAGCAAGAATTCTGCTACACATAGTAAAGATGTGCTTCAGAGAATCAAGGTTAATAACTATTTGGCTCATCCTACGAAACACTGATATGTGTTGAGTGAAAGTTGGGGGAGGAGCAGCAGGAAATTTGGAAGGGGCAGTCATCATTCATCACCCCTGAGTCGTCCAGGAATTTTGTCCCGTGTCATTCTTGTGAATGCAGACCATATTCCTCTCCTTGTATTAACTGACTTGCAATTACCTCACATTCAAACAACAAAAAGACTCTCACCCGTTGGCTGTACTCCTTTCTGCTTGCACCATGACTAAGGGAAAGGGCTGGGCGCAGCTCCCAGGGGACTGAGAATTAACTTTAACTGGGAAGTCACCTGAGCTACTGCTTTACTGTCAGGTGGAGGAATGGCATCTCCAGTTACTGAGTACTGTCGAGAGGGATGGCTGGTGATAACTGAAAAGTCCTCACTACCAGCTTGTGAACTTCCCTGAGGCATCTCATTAGCGGCCGTCGGCAGAGAGAATGGCCCACCAAGGTGGGGCTTGAGTCAGACCTCTATAACCATTCTTGCAACTTGAGCCTGGAAACAAGACCGAGGCAGACATGGTACAGCAAGACATGGCCCCAGTCCAGGATTTCCAGACCCCACAGCAGTCAGGGCTCCCTTCTTTGCAAAAGCTCTGGTGCAGGAGGCATCTTTCATCAGCAGCACATCCATGCTCAAAGTCCTCTTCACAGCCAGCACTTCACAACTCCCAGTAGCTACCTGACAGCTCTGTTCACGCACCATTTCATGGTTATTGTGTTACAGACGAGTTCTCCGAGGCCCACCAGAGCCAGAACTCTCCCTGTTACCTGGATCTGGCTTTTCGTGACCTTGATACCTGCCAGTGGACAAGTCCAGCTCTAGCTCAGCCTCATTCATCCAAATCCTGACTGGTACCCCCGGCTCTCAGCATACACAACACAAGGCTTCCCCGGTAATGCATGTGAACCAAAAACTTTGGTCTCCTCTGCTCTGCGTCAACAGGAAAGGCAGAATCGAGGCACAAGCTCTCCACTTTGGCTGGTAAAGTCGGCCTCTGGCATTGAAAGTCCATTATGTGCTCCACAGAACGTCTCCACCAGCCAGATCAGCTCTCTGCCAGGATGCATAATTAAACAAATTCATCACCCTTGCTTCTTGCGCAGAAAGGGGAGCAAACGCATCCCCTCCTCTAATGCATTCCAAATCCACACATGGATTATCCAGCTGCTTTAACAACCTTCTGCCTCCTTCCCAGAGGAGGAGCTCTAGCAAGTGAGTCTAATCTTTCCTTCTCCATCTCATCTCAAACTTCCTGTCAAGAAAATCCAAGGTGAGCCATTCGGCAGGCCTACGGAACACACAAATAGTACCCGTGTTCGGAGATAGTATACCTCTGCGCACTGGATTCTGGTGACGGCTTATCACTTTCATACCTTGCTTGGGAGGTGCTAGCTGTAGCCTAGGGGCATTTCATGTCTAAGGGATCTCAGGTGTTGGGAGAGACCCTGCCCGAGACCTTGGAGAGATACTGCCAACAGACACTGCTGAGCTAGATCAGGGGCCCCCAACCTTTTTGAGCTTGCTGGCACCTTGGGAATTCTGACACAGGGGTGGTGGTGTGTGGTTGCACCACCTGGCTGCTGCAGGAGGCCACACACTCAGAGGAAGTCCAAGCGCATGGGAGAAGAAGACAAATTTAAAGAATACACTGCGAAAGAGGAACAAGAGAATAAAACCAACACCGTGGTGTTGACTGACGCCAAAACCACAGTATTTTAATCTGCACAGCCAACTGGATCTCCAGGGGCTAATGAGAAGTCCTGCTAGGCAAGAGTCACACTTGAGTCACACTTTTGGAAAACACATGGCAGGCACCAGGTAAGATGCTGGTGGCCCATGGGGATCCTTGAGCTAGATGGACCGATGGGCTAACTCGGGTAAGGCATTTTCCTGTGCTTCCAGAGGCATTGAATTGAGGCTCCTGTGCTGTGACGGAGGAGGACATGAATTCAGGGTGACAAAGAACATGGTTCTGTCATCATGCTGTTCTTTGGCTTTTGGCAATTCACTTACCACCCCCCCTCTCCAGGCCTCCATTTCCCTTCTTGTCCTCTGCTGCTCCTCTGAATACTTGTTTATAAGCATAAGGGACTTTAGACAGACAGCTGGAAGGCTGAGCACCTGTTCCGGCGTGGGACATCCCACAAAGAACAGGGAGCTCTGGAGCAAGTCTCACCCTTTCTTAGACTTCCTTGGCTAGCTGAGGTTTTTGCATCTAGTTGCTGATCTGGATCTTTCTACGTCCTACTCCTAATACAGAGGCTGCTATACAAGTGCAGAGCACATTATGGCTCTAATCTGGACACTTCCATGCAAAAAGCCCATGCGAGATGCCATGCCTGGCACGAAGTGATAGGCATCAAAGCTCAATGTTTTCCCACTGCATCCCCTGGGATGAAGTTGGCTTTCTAGAAGTTTGGCTTATAGGAGTCAAGTCCTGTGGCACCTTAAAGACCAACAAGTATCTGAAGAAGGCAGCTTGACACTTGAAAGCTTGACACCTTGGAAATGTTGTTGGTCTTTACGGTACTACTGGTCTTGAATCTTGCTCTTCTACTGCAGACCAATACGGCTACCCATCGGAACCTAGAAATAAGGAAGTAAGAAACTGACAATAAAATCATAGGATACCAGGTGACCTCCAGGAATTCTGGTAGAAATTGTTCTGGATTGACTGGGCCAGAAACAGTCTCCTAAAGCACTTATTACCAAAGACCTAACACAACTGACTCCATATGCATAACGCTTTTAAAGTGATGCTGGTATGCCCCTTCCAGAAATCACTATTTTTTTTTTTGTTCTCACTTGCGATAAAAACAAACAGTTGGGATCTGAGGCTGTGGTCTGAATATGAAATCTGAGAAAAACTCATCTCTCTGCTGATCAGCTGACTTTGGGTGCAGAGACACACACTCATAATTTGATCTGTGAACCTGCTACGGAAGTCCATTGACTGCGTCTGGTTTAGACATGCATCCCTCTCTTCAGGATGGTCTCTTCAAGGTCTGAAGCAGAAACCAGTCGTACCCATCAGTCACTCGCTATCGTAAGAAAGAATGACGTTTAATGGACACGACGCTCCTATACTGTGCTTTTAAATAAGGAAAGATGGGAAGTCTCCCTGACACATGGAGAGCATGCTTTCAAATCTGTCATTCTCTTCTGCAGAAGTTTGGACATCTATGCCAATTAACAGAGTTAGCATGTGGTTAGCTATTGAGGGAGCTGAATCACAAAGAGGGCCGCATGATTTATATTCATTTTTGCCAGGCGTAATCGGAGAGATTCATATGAAGTTTAATAGCCTAGGGACATCGGTCAGATTTCAGATAAAGCCTAGAGTAAGGCTTATAAGTTAATTATGTCATGTGCCTCTCTGAGAGAAGTATAACAGTGCATTTCTAAGCAGAGTTACACCCTTCACATTTCGTTGAAGTAAAGAGGCTTAAAAGGCACAACTCAGCTTAGAATGCCCTGTAAAATACTATGTGGGTGGTATTTGACTCCACAGATTACACAAGGTATATATATCAAACAAATGATTTAAAAGTCTGAAATGTCAAGATGTGCATGCAGATTTCAAGAACGTGTCATGGTGATATTACACTGTGTAAAATAAAAAAATAAAAAGTAAAATTTATTGATCTCAAACTGAAGGAATCATCTCAACAAGCAAAAAAGAAACATTCATCCTTAACTGTTTTATGCAGAATATGGAATAGAGATTAAACTGTTGCAGAATTTGTTGATAGCTGCTAAAATTGTATGGGTGCATTACTGGAAGAAGGTCACATCTCCCTCAAGATCAGAATAGCTCACCAAAGTACCGAATTTATTGGAATTGGACATTTTAAATGGAGAAATCATAAAAATAAAGGACAAGCATTATATTAATAGGGAAACTGTGAGTAAATTGAATCCTTTCATAAACGTTTGAAACTCTAGAAAAGACAATTCCAAAATGGAAAATATTTCTCAAAAAAAGGTAGAGGGCACAAGATACACCTGGCTTTTCCAACTGCTTAGTCTTTAATGTGCTCTGTTTTATTTTACGCCTGTCATTATAGTGCGGTGATACCCGCCCCCCTTCCCCACCCCCCACTTTTAAGGAATACTTCTTAACACCCTTTCAGTAACAGATTGGGCAGTTTTGTACTAATGCCCAAAACATCTTGTGCCTCAACCCACCAGGAATCTCTTCTGCAAAAAATCCAGCAGACTCTCACAGTTTGGCTGCGCTTCCTCCCTGGAAATGCTGATCAGTTAAGATAGCACGGCTCTAGTTGTGATGGTGGGTATGAGAGAGACGACCAAAAGGAAGCAGGTAGGGTTGCCAACTCAGAGCTGGGGTGGAAACTGAGAGAGGACCTCAGCATGGTGGGATGCCATAGAGTGCACTCTCCAAAGCAGCCATTTTCTCCTGGGGAACTTAGGCATATTGTCTGGAGGCGAGTTGTAATTCTGGCAACCCTAGAAGCAGGTAACCCACATCCTTTTTTTGAAGATCCAATCCTCAGCCTACAAAACAGGCAGGTGACCCTGGTGGCAACTCGTTCTGCCCACCTGCACCGGATGTTAGGATCCTCAAGCACCACTTCCTAAAATACAACATGGGCATTCTAGAGGTCCTGGTGTCTGGAGCTCCATTCCATTTTTTGGCTCACCCACTACAGTGCTCTGGTTCCATCAAATCGAGTTTGCAGTCATGTGCCCTGCAATGTGACGACTGAAGGGGTGTTGCATGAGGCAAAATTAAAGAGCGAAAGAACCACCATATGCATGAACCCTCAGGCCTCACGTAAGAACCCTCAGGCCTTATGTTCCAAAGAATGACTGCCACGACCGATTCCTTTGTAACACAGTGTGGTGGCGAAGGGGAAAATGCAGCCCTAGCATTGCCACCTCTGCAGAGAGACAATGTATTAGAACACCACGTCCATCCACGACTGTAGGGCATTTGGATATGCTGCAAGTGCACACAGCACAGCAAGCAGACAGCACTCCACACTGGACCTACACACTTGTATGTGTAGAAACCAAACCACCAAAAAGGAGCCTTTCCTATTAAGTTATGGAACCCTACCCCCCCAAAATGAGGCTGTGGAGGGGTCCAAGAGAAAAGATGGTGAATTGCCAGTGGAAAGGACAACAAAATGGTTTATTTGGCAACGGAAGTGGAGAGAGAAAAAAGAGTACAGCATGGGCTTTCGTTTTTCATATCACAAGGAGAAACCTGCCAGCTGGATCCCTGGCTGAGACGTTTCATGAAAAAGCCTAAGAGACACAACTACACAGTAAAAACGACACATCTCAAAACGGCTTGGTCTTTCTCTATTTCTCCTCTTTTTTTAATAATGCAAATGTGTAAACATAATAAAAGTCAATTACGCATCGCTGCTGTGTGAATAGCAAATGTGCCAGAATAAAGCAGGATAAATGCTGGCCAATCTCAGTACCTGGACTGGAACAGTCTGCCCAGCAGTGCCAGGGTACAAACACTGAGGTTGGTTTTAGTAAGATGGGGAGCTGCTTGTCCACACGTAGAATGAATGACCTCCATTGAGGAACACAGGCTAGAGTGAAACGGCGTCATGGAAACTCAGGAGCTTGGCAGCCCTCCAGTAACGCCCCAGTGCGTGTGGGAGGGAAGCAGCGGGAGGGGTTGCATAGAACTGTGTGGACTGAAATAAGTTTGGACAGCATTCCCTGGGGCTGGCTTCTTGATAAACAAAGCTGGAACCATCACTGCACTGGGTGAACATGAACTTCCTGTGACAGCAGCTGCAGCATCTTTATTTTTTTATTGCAAGAGAATGCAGGAAAGATTGAAGAGCAGATTCCTGGTGCGAGAATTCAACAGCAGACTCCATCTTAATACGCCATAGATTCTGCACTTCTGCATCCCCAAATGTTGTACCCACACAAAATATTGATGCCGTTTCCCGGATGCAGACCTTCCCTTACTGACTATGTCTGAGCTGAGCAGAGAGCATTAACAGTTCTTCTTTTCAGCTGCTTCTTTCTAAAGGAGGAAAGGGCTCAAAAGTGCGATGTGTACCTATCGCTCCAGCAACACCACGCCAAACGCTACATTTTAAGGGGCTGCCAGAAGAACGGGGTGTTTCCTGCAGAGCTCTGCAGTCTCCGAGGGCACACAGGTACTAATCTAATGCAGCCCATTGCCCTCAAGCAGAATGTCCTATGCGAAAAGTATTCCTGAACAGGGACACTGATCGTTGTCATCCCCACTGGAATTCAGAGCAGAATCCAGGGTTCCCACTGGGTGGATCAATTTCCAAACCAAACCTGGAACCCTCTGATTTCTGGTGGGCTCCAGGCCAGGTCTGAGAGGAACGTGTGAGGCAGGGCACACCCCTCGCCGGCCCTCATGCTCCATGTGTCTGTTTTTGAATATCCCTGCAGGCAACGCTAAGAAATAGGAATTCTTTCGGTTCCAGCCTGAGTGGTTCAGATGACCAGAAAACCATTTGCTGCACAGTCCATGAAAACAAACTGCAGAGCAACTGGAGGTTGCTTATCCCTGCCTTTGGAAGGTGAGCGCCTGGTGACACTTCCCAGTATTGCTGACCTGACAAGTTCTGGTATGTTTGTCTGTCTGCCTTAGGTGTGTGTTTGAATACTTGTTGGGAGTTTTTAAAGAGTTCCACAAAAGCACAAACAGCAGCATCCCAGGCTCTGTCGGGAGGATGCATTTTCCTGCAGTTGCTTACTTCACTCTAGCCCTTGTTTGCTCGAGAATGATGTGCCCAGTCAGCTATGGAATGAGTATATTGATTTGGCAGGTCACAATGCTCCCAGCTAGCCATTTAACTTTGCAAGAGTGGACTGTGGCATCTTTATGGACTTCACCCCACAACAATGGAGAGTCAAAGCGTTAGTTGAGCACACACCATGCAAACCAGTACTGGCCGGCTGTTCATTGTGCCACTGTGAGCTAGGGTTCCCAGAGCATTGACAAATGCCATGTGGGAGACCACACACACGAGTGTTTTTTTTTTTAAAACTGCTACCACAACCCAGAAGTTTAGGTGACAACACCCTCATCTGATGATACTGGAACTTCAAGGTGCAAAATTATAATGGAAGCAACACCAATAGAGGTGTTTACTCCACTTCTAAGAGGTTCATGCAGGTAGCATGGGAGGAACTCAACCCTAGCCAGTACTCACACTGACTTCTCCTCAGGACAAATTAGTGCAAATGAATTAGTGATCAAGCACAAGAGTACAGGCTGCTAGCAAGTTATCCAAATGGCTTGCTGTGGGCCCAAGGCCACCATTCTATGTGCCAACACACATTTTCTGACTGTGAGTGAATTTCTGCTTTGTACTTGTACTTCATGATTTGGATGTTTGCTATTGATGTTGCAGTGATTAACCTTTATTGACAAAAGCAGCTCCTTCAATGAATGGCGACTGCTTGGGTCACTCTGCTGCCATGCTCAGGATTCGGCATGGCCAGGGTGCAAGCAGGCCAAAACACAGAGGAGAAGACATGGACCGCCAGTGTGCTTTGGGGCCCCTGGTGAAAGGGAGGGCCCCTAAGGGCGCCAGGAAGTCTGAATAAGGAAGGCATCAATTGGCCTCTTTCATTTCAGCAGCAGCAACTGATGCAAGAGGCTTTCAGTCTCCTCTTTTGTACTGACAGCAGAGAAAGGGCTTGGCACTCTTTTTCGTGGCTCCAACGAAGCAGAGCCTGAAGAAGGTCTGAGAGAAATACTTGGATTCCCTGGGGCAGAGATGCTCCGTACTTCACTAAGGTCGCTCACTTTGCATTCCAAGAATCATCAGTTGTCACATCCAAGGGATGTGTTGCTGATCACAAATACGAAGCTCTGTGTAGACTTTTCCCAATGCTCAGTGACTGTTAAGTCATATTGTTGCCATGTACCGGGAATGCAACAGGATTAGTTTGTCTGGTTTCACCAGAGGGAGTTCTCACGATGGGGCCACAGACAGCCCTCACTGAAGCAACTGAATTTCTGAAGATTTTTCCATGAATGTTGGTGGTGGAATCCATCCCATCTTGGACTCCTCCAGGCAAATTAATTCATATTGATCCTCAATGTAGAGAAATGCAAAAGTCCACAATCACTAAGCAGGGGGAAGGGAGACTCATTGGAATCCACTTCCAGTTCGGGCACCTCAAGGCTGCAAGTATCAATTTTAGTCTGAAGACTCATCATTTGGATTTTTAAAATTATTTTATTGTATTTTAATTTTTTAAAAAAAACCAAATTTTTGCTGCACTATTTGCAAGGATGAACAAGCTGCCATGTGTGAAAATGTCAAGGAAGACCAGTATCTGAAGTTTTTTCTACAACAGTTTGAAAAGAATAGCCAATCCAATTACAACCAGGTTCTAAAAATGGTGTATGTATATGTGTGTGGGGGAATCAATGTATGGGACTGTAAAAAAAAAACGCGGATTTTAAACCTTTCCCCCGTATTCTTATTACAAAATAGCAATGCTCCCCCCCCCACTGATAAAATAGCAATCTCTTGTGTTCTGCACTTTATTTCCCAACCCCTCCCCCAGAACAGAAGCAATCCTTGCAAATAAGGAATTCTATCTTGCTTTCGGGCCTCAGCGTAAACCAGGGTCTTCAAAAGCAAATTTCTTTTGTTGCCGTTGTCTGCAAAAGTTTCTAAGAGAGCAAAAGTAGAGCAGCCGCAGAGAGAAGTAACGAGACCAAGGGAGACGAGGCTGCGGGACTTCCCAAAGTCGCTGCAACCGAGCAAAAATTATTCCCAGGAGAGGGGCAGAATTTTTTTTTTTAATTGAAACGACAATGTTGGTGCATGTGGCAGAGTGGATGTTTCCAGTGGGGTCCAAAGTGACATGTATGACGACAGACACAGGAAAGGAATAAGGGAGAAGGGATCGGGGAAAGAGAGAGAAAGAAAGAGAGAGAGAAAGAGAGAGAGAAAATAGATAAAAGAAAAAATAGGTCATAAATGTAGAAAAACCAATAAGAATTTTAAAAAGGTTTCTTTAACTTAGTATAAATTAAAATATCCAAAAGGTTAGAGGAACAGAACGGCGGCAGCAGCAGCAATGATGATGGAAAGGGTAGATCTGACAGCTGGTGGAGGCAGCAATAGGAGGGAGAAATCTGGGGAGGGTAGGATTAGCGAGCCAAGGACGTCGAAATGAGCGATGCAACATGGGGAGCTCAGAAGGGGAGGGGGAAGGCACATGGGAATGAACTGGTGGTGTTTGACAAGGACAGTTCTCCCTCCCCACTGGGAATCTTCTGGCAAAGAGAGAGGTCAACCCCTCTCCAGTCCCCGAAATTAGACAAACTCGCCTGGACTTGTTGAAGGCCTTGCTACCCTGCCTGGCTATCAGTTTTTGGGTGCAACCCACAAAGCATTGCTCACAAACAAGAGCCCTGTGGACCAACTCTTTACTCAAGATGTGCCAAAGACCTGGAGGCAAAAGTCAAGAGCTTGGGCCTTGTCTAATAACCCCTGGGGCGGGGGGTTGGCATCTCACACTTTGCACATAAGACATTGTCAGTAGCGTAGCTTTTGCCCAGTCAGGATCCTACAGCTGACCATGTTTTATAAATGCGCAAATCTGGACCCACCAGGCTGGAGATAGATGCCATCGAACCAGGTGGAAGTTAAGTGGAACCAGTCCAGGAGACTGTAGCAATGCAAGAAGTCCCCACCCCTCCTGTTTGGTTTGGGGAAAAAATCCTTCCAGACTCCCGAGACAGCTATCCTTAAACCTTCTTCACTTTCTCCAGTTCTCTCAATCTCAACTCCAATCAGCTTTGCCTTCTTTTCCCACTTCAATTTCCATGTGTCCTATCCTATTTTTCCTTATGCCTGCAACAGCACCCCCCCTTCCTTTTTTATTTTTCTAAATGACAGCCCACCTGTTTGGACAATCCAATCTCCTTTCCCTCATTTCTATCCTATAGCTACTGGATTCTCCCATTCCCTCCTCCTCAGTGTTAACCCCCCCCCCCCCACCCCGATCCCAGATAATGAGTCCTCCGGACAGTAACTGCTCCTTCTCAGCTCCAGGCAGCACTTTGTACACATCCTGCTCGAAATAAATGCACAACCGTAGCAGTATCACCACTCCATGGGGAAGCATTACATCCACTCTCCCCCTTCCACTCCTGTGTATGCCCCCCAGTCCACAATCTTGGCCTCTCCACAGCGAATTTCACTGTCTTGGCCTCCTTTCTAACCAAGCACCCCTTGGCAGTCCTACCCTTGCATCACACAGTACAAACACAAATCTCATACTTATTCATACATTTGCCAAAATGTTCCAACTTGAAATCTTCGTGAATTTCAGACTGCTCCCCCCTCTTCAGATCTCATTTTTGAAATCTGACTTTCAGGGATGCTCCAGCTTCGCCGCCTGCCAAACCGAGCACCTACCAAGGGCCTTCTCAGGAACTCTTTCCCTAGAGCCTTGAAATCTAACAATAATTGGGAAGGTTGGGACGGAATGAACCTGGTGGTACAATTAGGGTGATTGAAATTCAATTTTCTTGCAAACAAATATGTATGTTCCCACCACCAATTCATTTCAGCTTTATCTAGAAAATTTCCAAATAGATGAGGTAAGCTTTTGGCATGGAAAAATGGAATACCCCGAGATGGGTGGAAAGGCAGCTTAAATAAATAAAACATCATCTGTTTTAATAATGTTACTGAAATTCCCCGTTAATGAGTGTCTGCTTAGTCAGATGAATCTTTAGTTGGCAAACAGCGTTGCAGCCCCTCCCAGAAAGACTGGATAAGCAGCGGCCACCACCAAGGCCCACACGTGTCCAAGAGGCAGCCAGGTACAGTAATGGCACCGTGCTACATTCACAACACCTCAGCCTACTCCTGAGCTTGAGACTGCAGCCTTTATAGCTCCTGGCCCCTTTCTTTTATGAGTCAAAAGGAAATAAATGATATAAAATATAAACATGTGCTTAATTTGTGTAACACGTACACATCAAAGCGTTCAGCCTTCCTCGGCACACTGAGTAAGCCATCTTGAATCCTGAATTTTATTTTGGTTTTGTGCCGAGTATGGACAGCTGTAACTACTACATTTATGGGAGTTTTGTGTCCTGTTGTCTGTGCTTCAGCCTGCAGCTCACCATGCCACCTTCCAAGAGCAGAAGCTTGCTTTGGGTGCATGGTCCTACATTTTGGTGGGCGCTTCGCCACGGATTAAGCACTCCACCTTTCCCTGGCAGCAGACCAGGATCAAACGGCACAACCTTTCCTAAAACACTGAGAGTGCTAAATGGATGAACAATGAGCTTTTCTAAGCTAAAGTGCACTTTCAGTTGCAAAGTCAACAGGGGAGACTTGCTTGGTATCAAAACTGAAAGGGAACATTCCGCTGTTGCCAGGCTACTAACTTTTCCTACCCACATCCGGTGGATCACTAGTTGTAGCATACTGGGCAGTATACAATAGAGACCAATACAGCAGAACTGTTAACAATTCATGTTTACAGAGAAATGGCAGCACAAGGTCGGAAGCTCTCCTCTGCTTCCTAAATCTTGTACATATCCCACTGCGTGGTGAAACCAAGATTCCACAGCCCTTTGAAATGCAGTCTTGGTGCATCTCCTGGAGAAGTCGAGGCTAGTCTTGATGCTGTATGTCGTCTGGCTATACACCAGGAAACAGCCAACACAAAGGACTGTTGCAAGGGGGAGCCATAGAGGAATTCTTCACACTCCTGAATCATCTCTCTATTTAAGTTTCATGCCACAGAGGTTCTCCCATAGTACACAAAAGACATGAAACCATCTAAACCACAGTCAATCAAATTGTTCTACTCCTATACAATACTGGCTGTCATTTGGTAGCGATGGATTTCCCACCCTTGCCACAATGGACTGGTTCGAACCATTTCACCTGAATGGCGTGTGTTACAAAGATCAACTCTTTCCAGGATGCTGCAGGAGGACTGGAGCATCAGATGGACAGTACATACCACACGTGCTGACTGCCCATATTTGGTATGTACAAGGCCAGGAAATTAGGCTTTGGTTATGAGGATGGCTGTAAAGCAAGCAAGTTGCTGAGGAATTTGGAGTGCATGCGTGTGTGTGTGTGTGCGTTTTTAAAAATCAAGCACATTAAGGGAGGCGGTGCTGCTGCATTAACTTTAAGCAGAAACTGATGGTAAGAAGCTGGGCGCTGCTGTACCTGGGATGATAGTTGGCTGTGCTGAAGTCCAGAAGGCGTAATGGGCAGGCTTGGACTTCCCTTGCTGGTTCTCTGCAATCACAAAAACTTCATATTCAGCGTTCCAATCCAGAGACTTGAGCGTGACATGGTCGCTGCTGGAAGGGAGTCGTATCTCAGGCTTCCAGTCCGAGGAGTGCTTCTGCAGAAAAAGGGTGGAGAGGAAACAGAGAAGACAGCAGAGGGCAACTTAGGGGTGAACTGTGATGTAGACAGGGCTGTGCATTCACTAAGGGCAGGGGCACAGGAGATCTGGTTCCTCTCCTCCCTCACCACCCTCCAACTGTTGGCTTTGGCAGTCACAAGCGGTGGGAGACATGTCAACTAGGCAGTCTGAAGGAGTCCGAAGTCACTCTGTATCACACAAGTAAAGAACAACTTCTTCTCAATGCCCCATTAGAAGCAGTCAAAAGAAGCATTCTGCCTTCCACATGACATGTTCAAAGGCAAGGGCCTGTTGAGAAGTGGTTGCCCTCTCCCATCTAAGCCCAACAAGGACTGCTGGCACAGCCGCTGGAGTCCAAAAGCTCAGACTCAGAGACAGCAGCAGGTTAGAGCTGAATTACTCTTGGAAACTGAAAGAGTAGTTTACTCAAGTTTCTCTCTAGAGATGCTTAAAAGAGACACCATAAGAGCTTTGGAAGAGAGTGTAAAAAATCTCAGGACGAATTCAACAGAGCAAGTTCATTTTAAAACGTACTCCATGGCATTGATGGAAGCAAAGTAAGAATATTTCTCCACCACCGCTGCATCTGCACAATGCAGATCTATTGAACCCCTGCAAGTGGATAGAGACCTATCGGGTTCTGTACTGCAAGAGCAGGTGGGCTGCTCTGCCTGTTTTTCCAAGCGCTCTGCAGATGAAATCTCTCTTAACCACTTTGACTTGGACTTTACCTTAGCATGTCAGGATCAGAGCCAGTTTGGTGTAGTGGTTAAGAGCCGGCAAATTCTAATCTGGAGAATCGGGTTTGCTTCCCCACTCCTCTGCTTGTGGCCAGCTGACCGACCTTGGGTCAGTCACAGCTTCTTGGAGCTCTCTCAGCCCCATCCACCTCAGAGGGTGATTGTTGTGGGGATAACACACATAAATTGAATATTATTATTATTATTATTATTATTATTATTACAGATGGTCCCAGCCAATTTGCTAAGTTCTGTGTGATGCCTTTCAGCCTATCCCACCAGAGGATGTGGAAAAGATTCTTGGAAATTTGAAATCTACCATCAGCTTATACAACCCTTGACCCTCCTGGCTGCTTAAATCTGCGGGGGGGGGGGGGCTTATCATGTTGGGACCAGTGGCTGGACCCACAAGGTTCCATCTTCTCCTCCCATGATTTTAAACATTTACATGAAGCTACTGGGAGAGGTTGTTTGAACATGTGGGCTGAGCTGCCTCCAATATGTGGCTGACACTCAGCTCTGTCTTGCACTTTCAGCCGATCCCAGGGAGGATGCAGAAACTGTGAACAGGTGCCTGGAAGCAGATTCGGGACGGGGAAGGGCTAATAAACTGAAACTTAATCCTGAGGTAATGGAGGTGCCACTGGCAGGAGAAAGGTTTGACCCAGAAAATGCAGTGTTTCCTGTTCTGGATGGGGGTTCGGTTTCCCTAAAGGAATCAGTTCATAGCTTGGAGGTGCTGCTGGACCGAGACCTCCTGTTGGATAAACAGGTGGCAACAGGGGCCAGGACTGCCTTTCACCAGCTTTGGCTGGGGAGCCAGCTGCAGCCCTTCCTGGTCAGGGAAGAACTCATCACTGTGATGCCCCTGACAGCATCTAGGTTAGACTACTGCAATGCATTCTGTGCAGGGCTGCCCTTGAAGACTGTCCAGAATTACAGTTGTTACAGAATGCTAAGGCCAGAATACTAACTTGAGCAGGTCAGAGGGACCATATCAACCCAGTCTTGTTCCATCTGCTCTAGCTCCCAATTTGCTTCTGGGACTAATTCAAGATGCTGGTGTTAACCTTTAAAGTCCTATATGGCTTGGGGCCAGCATACCTTAAGGACAGTCTTCTCCCATATGAACCTACCCATTCATCTTCAGAGGCCCTGCTCGGGTGCCCTCACTATCTGAGGCTAGACAGGTGGGTCTTCTTGGTCACGGCACCCAAACTTTGGAACTCCTTCCCTGGGGAGATTCATCTGTCTCCCTCTTAGAATTTTACACCAACGGGTGAAAACTTCTGTTTTGTTAGGGATACCCCCATTGAGTTTTATTTGCCCCCCTCTCTAGTTCTAGTAGTGTGTATTTATATTTTTTTATGAAATAGTTTTATATATTTTTTGAATGCAGTTTTAAGGTTCACTGGCTTGGGGACCCTATTTGGGAGGAAAGATGACTTAGAAAACGTTAAAATAAATAAATAAATAGTGCCATCTGAACTGAACAGAAATAGATACATAGCGAGCTTGGGTAGCCCAACCATCACTTTGAGTGATCATGTCTGGGGTGCCAGGAAGTGCATCCTAGGGTTGATTGGGGTGCCAATCAACTAAGTGCATCCTAGGACCTTTGAAATGTTGCATAAGAAGCTAGGGACCGTGGTGAGCACTCTGACAGGGATGCTGAGGCTGTTGGTGCAGAAATCTCTCCGCACAGGAACAAGGTGGAAAAGCAGACTCTTGTCCAAGTACATCCCAAATGTTTGAAAGGTGCTGAAGATCAAAACAAGCAATTGTCAGCCAGGTCTAGCAGAACTTACAACTCTATATTTGACGAGATAATGCCGGATGGGGGATCCTCCATCATCTTGCTTGATAAGGTTCACTTTAATGGAGTTTCCATCTTCTCCCATCTGGCCTTCCAACTTGGGCGCACTGGGTTCCCCTACAAGAACAATGCAATTCATATTTGGTGTTTGGGCCACTTGCATAGTGATAACCAACCAGCACAATGGATGGATAAAGCAATAAATCAAAACTCACAATCATCAAACTTAAAACAGCTCTAGTAGTCTGGGATAAATCTCATGTGCCCTTACAGGCAAGACCTTCAGACCAGAAGTATTGAAAATGAGCAATACTAAAACGTTTAAATGGGATTTTCAAGCCTGGTCACTAAAAAGTTTTGGAAAATCACAATGGGATCCAGTGCAGATTCTAACTGTGGGGTTGGATCCAGATTAAGTTTTCCACGAATGGAAAAAACATTCCTCAGCGGAAGAGAATTTTCCTGTACCCCCTTCCAGGGCACCCCATTAAAATGAAGCTCTCCTGAAATGCAGCTCCTCAAGAATGGCATGAGGGGCAAATCAGGGCTCTGCAGCAGGGAGAATTGGCAAGAAGTATACCTCCCTTTCTGTTAGCAGGAAATTTAGCCAGGATCCTACCCAAAGGACTAAATCCCAGATACTTTTGATCTACAACTGTCCCAAACTGTTACAGAACCTGCTTTTAAACATGGTTGCCACCAGAGGTGCATTATTTGGCCATGCAAGTTGGGCCAGATTGCTTTCTATAAATAGGAGAATTCTTTTCACCCCCCCCCCCCCCGAATGCTCAGCTTGGCTACTGTAAACTTCAGCCTTGGTTCCAACCATAGTTCTTCATGGATTTGCTTTCCCAGCTAATACAGCCCTGGAATCAATGAAAGGAAGCCTGTTCTCATCTGATCTCTATTTCTGCTTGTCCTTCTCTAGGATGACACCCTGCCTGACAAGACAGTTTCTGCCCTTTGGTGACCCCTCCCTCTTCACTTCACTTTAGGAATGGTTACTCACCTAAGCCAACCAAGACTGCAGCAACAGGGCATCATGTCTTGTTGCTCATTTGCTCTGTTCCCAGCAGTCCATTTCCTATTCTCAAAATGTTACCTCTTGTAGCTCTATAGCTCATCTGCACAACCACAAACATATGAAGAACCCACACCTGGGTTGTTGCCACTCAGATGCTGTGTTTCTCCTTGGCTTTCAAGAGCATGCCCTACTCCTGTGGCTTTGCTAAGATCTTTTCCAAACCTGGTTTGGTGCGTTTTGAGAAATATTTCAATTAAAGTGCTTTTTGATCCTATGTGGATTGGAAGGTGCATGTATTTGAAACTCTGAACCATAACAGAACCTTTTTCCTTATGTCAGCCCTCCCCAAGGGATTTTTCTGGCGTTTTAAATATCCGTAATGGACAGAATAATGTTGTGCAATAACATTGTAACCGTCTATTGTAACAACATAATAGCTTCCACTTTTCCTTTTTAAAGTCTCTAGCTTTTTTCCTTGCAGTGTTACTGCAGTTATATAGGAAAACATGGTTTGAACATTTTCCTTTATGGATTCCCAACAAAAAGGGTTATAGGCTTTTATTTAAAATAAAAGAAAGCTGTGGAACTGGTAGATTGTTGAAATAGATTGTCCTAATGTTATGCCACACTGACCCAACAATTCCTGACTGTTTTTTAAAAATGGCTCACCAATGGAGGGGGGGAAATGGTGGCTGTAGAGGGCTGAGGCAGAGGAAACTGCTGTATGGACACTCTGTGGCCCGTGCAAATGCATTTGCTCTTTCAGCAGCAACAAGAACTACAGAGAGCACCGTCTCCACCTGCAAGCAGCTCTGCTTATGTTGGCTAGGTACATTTGGAACACTGTCCCACTCCCCATAGGCTTCCCATAAGCACCCACCCCACCCCTTGCCCTCTCTTCCAGGAGTAAAACCAGGCAAAGCTGAAAGAAGTGATGAAATCTAATAAAAAAACAAGAGTATGGGGGGTGGGGATGAAGACAGCTCTAAACCTTTAAAAGAATCCAAAAGGAGAATGGTTCCCCAATCCCCTGAAGGGAGCGAGAAGAAACAAATCAGGCACGTTTTGAGAATGTAGCCCCAGGTGAGAAAAATACCCAGCCTCTAAGATAAAAGCAATCCAGCCTCTGTTAGAAGGAAGTCTCCTTCCCAGGAGATTTGCAAGAGAAAGCCCCTGGAGCACTAGTGGGGGATTGCTTAGGCATCCTTTGAGAGGAAGGCTGGCTTCCCTGCCTGGTCTCATGGCCCCCTCCAAAGCGAAAGGTGGGGCCTCCGAGACAGAGCGGTGATGGCACCAAGATGCCAAGGGCAGGGTCACCAAACTGTGGGAGGGGGTGTGATGCCAAAAACACAAGAGTGGTGCTTGCTTCTAGAACTCTCGATCCTGGAGTTGATACCTTAACATCACCCAAGATAAATCCCCGACTGACTCTGCACTTCCCTAGTTTCTCCTGCCTAAGATTGATGCTGTATCACATCACAGCATCGTCCTTTGAGAATGTGAACGGATGACCCGGTTTTTCCAAAAAGCTTCAATTTGCAGCAAATAAGTTGCCTCAACTCATCTTGTGTTGTTAGGGACATCCAGTTCCTATGGAGGCATTTATTCCCATCCTGGGGAAAGAGCATGCTGACATTTGGACTTCCAGAGGACACCGGTGGGCTGCAGGAGCCGCAAGAGGCAGGTGACACCCTGCCGCCAGCACATGCTGACGGCCTCTTTTCCTTCCTGCCAATTCCTGGGCTGGAATTCTGCCGCTGTAGTGAGAGTGAATCGCTGCACCCCTGTCGACAGGCACCAAGCCCAACTAAAGGACAAGTCTGTCATCCAGCTCTGGTGACTCCCAGCTCCCACCAGAATGGCTGCAGACTCACCTAGTGCCACCTTCCAGTTTTGTCCTCCTCCCTCACTAACATCCCTGCTACATGTCAATCTGATAGTGTCAGGAGCGAGACAAAAGTGGTAACTCTCAGGACTCCCCTGCACACCACCTTTTCTACAGGAATGGATTTATGCCTTTCCGTTTGACATGATCTTGAAAGCAAACTGTTCCACTAAGAATGTCAGACACGAAGTGAGTAACTCTGGGGGGGGGGGGGAGAGGAGAAAACATCCAAGAATGGACTGTGAACACTAGTTATTTAAGCTCACAAGCCATTTGCCCCACATATATTGGCCAGAGTCCCCACTGATGATGTGCAGTCTTACATTTAGCAGGACTAAGGATAATGCACAAATTTGCACTGGGATGTAAAGCCACACAGGTCACCTGCTAATTTCCATGGGTTTGGTGCGGAAGAATGCAGTGGTGTTTTGCACCTGACTACTTTTATGCAGGATAGGCCCAATGTGAATCATGTAGCTCAACATGTCTGAAATTAAACTTATGGAACTCAATGACACAAGGTTGTGACAGCTATTACTGGAGAAAGCCTTCAAAAGCTTGGAAAGACTTGTGGGGGAGGGAACAGGTGGGTCAATGGCTATAATAACCGTGATATCAGAAGGGAACCTCCAGGCACAGAGGCTGCCTGCCTCTGAAAACCAAGAAAGCTCTTCATTACTGAGAGAAGAAAAAAAGACACCGGAAGAGATTCCAGGGCACAGCTTTTCACTGCTTGGCACCATTTTCACAGGCATGGAACATTTTAATGTCGGAAGCACACTCTACAGGGATCAGGGTTTCCCTTCCAAGTCTCCACTGATGGCATGAAAGGCTCCCCACAGATTTTCCCAGACAGCAGCAGGGACTGTGTGACTGCTTAACTGCAATGCAGAAATATTCTGCTCCATAGGCGGGGAGAGACCAGTCTCTTTTAGTCCCAGAGATGCTGCTCATGGACAGGACGGGGGAAAAGCATGCCCATAAAAGCCAGGGAAATTGCACTCTGGGAAACTGAAGCGCCCCCCCCCCAGCTGTGCCACTGTCAGAACCTCTGGGATCACAGAGTGGCTCTCAGCAGACCTGCTGTCTCAGTGGGAAGGAAAATAGCAAGGAAGTGTTTTTTGTCCACACCTCTGGTAACTGACTTGTGGCAACCCCTCATAGGATTTTCAAGGCAAGAGATGAGCAAAGGTGGTTTGCCACTGCCTTCCTCTGGGTAGCCACTGTGGCCTTCCTTTGTTTCTCATCCAAGCACTAACCGTGGCCAACCCTGCTTAGCTTCCAACTTCTTGTGAGCTTAGGCTAGTCCGAGCTATTCATGATTCAACATACTGGTTCTTGTCAATACCCACAGGAAGTGCTTCTACAAACGGCATACAAATGCAATTTCTTTTAACAGTCACTGGCAAAGACTTTTTTTAAAACGGGGGATTAGAGAATTTCATGAGAGGCCTACCAAACAACCCCATACTCATCAGGGACGAAGTATTCTTTCAATTACCAGCTGTTGAGGGACACATACGGATTTGGCTGGCAACTGATAGAACTTCATCATGAAGCTGCCTTAAACTAAAGTCCATCTAGCCAGTATAGTTTGCACTGACCAGCAGAGACATTCTGGGCTCCCAGGCAGAGAAAAATCTTCCCCCACACCTTTTAACAGGAGATGTGGAGCCCTGATCCTGGGCCCCTCTGCATGCAAAGCCAGTGTTCTCATCCAAGCCCCGGCCATCCTCATGTCCAGGGAAAGAATTCTTAGAAATCTGGACAGGTTTGCACCTGGCAAAAAAAGTCTCCATGTGGCTCATTTTGCATTGGGGCTGCTTCCTGGGGGAAAGCACAGAATCTAAACCTCTTGTTATCATTATGTTATAGGATTCATTGTTAAAATCAGAGCATCGTTTCAAGCTCTCACTAGCAGAGTGCAAAAAATATAATACAAAACAGAGAACCTCAAATCAATCCTAGACTGATGAAGACATCTAAATCCGTTACTCAGAAAGGATAATTTCCTCTGACACCAGCACATTTTGTATCCTAACCTAACAA